>NC_047656.1:13027882-13168315 GCF_902201215.1 Prunus dulcis | reverse complement strand
TATTATTCTAGAGAGTAAAAGTCCAGCTGTAAAAACAGCATAATTTATTTTTGAAAAATGACACATGTCATATTTTGAATAGAAATACCACCAACTGACGTGGTGGTACAGTATCATTTCTATAATTTTTCGTAGTTATAATATGAGAAAAGATGAATAATACTATCTTCTTTTTATATTAGTTTGATTTAAGTATTTATTTCACTCGTGGAATCATTTTGCTTTGTTCATTAACTTGAATGAAAATTAGACAACTTTATAGCTGCATGTCGCATGACTTGATATAATCATGTCAATCAATAACATCAGAGCGTTCTAGCATTCTCTTGAAATATATTTTGAAACCTATAGGATAGGGGTAAATTTGAAGAGAGCTAAGTTCTTAAAAGTAATTTTACAAAGAAATAAATTTGTTTTTAAAAATTTGAAGATAAGGTGCGTGGGAAAATAGTACAAATAGGTGGAAATAGCAACACTCTTTCTAACTTCCCCTTCAAACATTTGCTCACTATTACTTTTTGTGTGTTTTTAATAAATTATTTTTATATATGTGTCAAACAGAATCTCTCCTTCCGAGAAGAAGAAAAATGGAAGTCCTACAAAGGCAAGCAGCGTCCTACAAATAAAGTTTGTTAAAGGGGAACCTTCCCTTCATGCTTTCTTACTTCAAGTCTTGCAGACAACAATATTGACCCTAGAGAGCAGGAACAACGGTTCGTTTCTTCAACTCAATGGAGTGGTGTTCTTGGAATTTTCTAGTTTATTTTCTCATCTTCTTGTTACCAGCTCTGCTCTTCTTGCTAATCCGCCGGAGATCAAAATCCGGCAACCATCTGCTTCCTCCTGGACCACCAGGATGGCCTATATTCGGCAACATGTTCGACCTCGGCACGATGCCACACAGGACTCTCACTGAGCTAACGCCCAAGTTTGGTCCTGTAATTTGGCTACGGCTTGGTGCAAGAGCAACTATGTCAGTTCAATCTGCCAAAGCAGCCTCTGAGTTTTTCAAAAACCATGACCTCTCATTTGCAAACCGCACCACAAATGAAGTGCCGGGTTTATGACTACCACAAGGGGTCATTGGCTCTAGCCCCTTACGGCTCACACTGGCGGGTGTTGAGGCGGCTCATGACGGTTGACATGGTCGTAAACAAGCGCATCAACGAGACCGCCTTCCTTCGAAGAAAGTGCTTTGACAACTTGCAGTTGTGGATAGAAGAGGAAGCCCTCTAAGCTCAAAGAAGGGCATGGAGTTCATGTGGCTCGTTTTGTGTTTCTTATGACTTTCAACCTTCTTGGGAACCTCATGCTGTCTAGGGACTTGGTGGATCCTAAGTCAAACGAAGGGTTGGAGTTCTTTAAGGCAATGAATGGACTGATGGAGTGGAATGGGGCTGCAAACATGGCTGATTACTTTCCATGGCTAAGGTGGTTGGATCCACAGGGTTTGAAGAGGAAGATGAAAAAGGACCTTGGAAAAGCTATACAGATTGCCTCTAAGTTTGTGAAGGAGCGCATGGAAGCGAGAGGGGTGGGTAGAGAGAAAACTGGGGACTTCTTGGATTTGTTGCTTGAATTTGAAGGCAATGGAATTGATGAACCAGACAAAATTTCTGAACATGATCTCAATATTTTTATACTGGTAAGTAGTTGCTTAGCTCTAACTCTTCAAATTACTATATATAAGTTTTTAAAGATCATGACATAACGTGTTCTCAAATGCTCTTATAGATTGTCTGTTAAACTGTGAATCTGAATTATTGATCACGCTCGGTACATGAATGTGTGATCTAGATTCACAATTTGACAACTTAAGTATTTTTCCGACAAGATAAGCCTGGCAAGAGAATTTCACTTCTTAAAAGCTTTGATAATCATTGAACAAACTGTGTGCAGGAAATATTTATGGCTGGTTCAGAAACAACGAGCAGCACCACAGAATGGGCAATGACAGAGCTGCTATGCAACCCAGAGACATTGATGAAGGCCAAAGCCGAGCTCACTCAAGTGATAGGTCCAAGCAGAGAGATTGAAGAGAGAGAGATTGACAATCTTCCCTATTTGCAGGGTATAATTAAAGAAAAGATTGCATCCACCAGTTCCATTTCTACTACCAAGAAAGGCTATGGATGACACCGACTTCATGGGGTATTTTATACCAAAAGACACACAGGTTTTTGTGAATGCTTATGCAATTGGAAGAGACCCAGATGTGTGGGTTGATGAGCCTAATTCATTCAAGCCTGAGAGGTTCATAGGTTCAAAAATTGATTACAAGGGCCAATATTATGAGTTGATTCCATTTGGAGCTGGGAGAAGAATGTGTGCAGGTGTGCCTCTGGCTCATAGAATGCTGCATCTTACATTGGGGATATTGCTTCACCAATTTGATTGGTCACTTGATGGAAATGTCACCAGAGACACTATAGATTGGAAGGACAAGTTGGGGATATCAATGAGAAAGTCTGTGCCATTACTAGCAGTGCCTAAAAAATGCTTGGTATAGTCACTAAAGACGCATTTGTGTAAAAAAAAAAAAATGTGTTTTAATAGGTCTGCTTTCAATGAATTCTTTTCACGCAAATATTTTTGTCGCCAGACAATCTAGTATGTTATATTTTAATTTGTTAATTTACACTATTAATGATGTCTTTTTGAATGAATAAATCTAATTAGTTGTCTTGTGTAACAATATAATACAATATCTTAAACTCTTTTGTAAATAGATTGATTCGAACTTGTAACTTTATTGCAAGAAAATGTTACTTACCCAATTTTTTCTTTCAACTTTCTTTCTCAACAACATTATTCCATTAAACAAACAACAATTCTTTAGTATCCAATGTGAAAGTGCCATAAGTTGAAATAAAAAATTAATTTAAAAAAAATTCGAGAGAAGTAGGTTGTATGACATTATTGAAGAAATAATGTGTGGAAATGGAGATGATTGATTGATGATATCTGGTTTTCCATTAAAAGATATACAACAAAAAAAGTTATTTAACTAGACTTTCCCTTGCAATTAGTATGTTAGAGCATTTCTACCCCATTGTACCATGGGCAAAGGATAAAGGCAAGTAAGGGCAAACACTATTTACATGAGATATGATGAGATGAATTTGTATGGATTTTGATGTGGAAAGTAAATAACATGTCTAGGTATTTATAGAAAAAATATTTTTTGATATTTAAATTAGCCATTGACGTCATGCTAACGTCAATATGATATCAGTTTGCCCAGGCAAGTCTTGCTTTCGGGCTTGCCCAATTTCGTGAGCCTACTTCTTGTCATGACAACTTTTCATTTGTGATGGTTGTTTTTTCTGGCACCCGCCTAGAAGTGGGCCCAACAAGCTACCCAAATGGACTTTTCTTTTAGAATCTCATGTATATCCATGCAATTCACTCAATTTGCTCAAATAATGCAGTTCAGTCTTTTTAGAGCATTTCCAGCAAGGGGACCAAGGGGAGGGTGAATAAAAATTTGGGTACAAAGTGAAAAATAGTTGAAGGAGAAGAAAATGTATGAGTATTTGGTGTTAAAAGTGAAGAGTATTGGTTGGTATTTATAAAAAAAATTCAGTAATTTTTGGGTAATTTTAAAAAAAAATTCCAATTTTTTTTCATTTTTTTATTGGATAAAAATTGGCTGCCGTTGGATTGCTGGAAAAAATTTGATCGGAGAGCCCAGCGCGCCCCACGTGGAAGCTAGCCGTTGGGGGAACTGTAGCGGGCGCTTCAAATTTTTTTAACGTTGGCCCGTGCAACTCGAGCTAGCGCTCGGGCCAGCCCAGTCCGCTGGGTCCCACTCCTTGCCCGGGGCACTTCTTGTTGCTGGAAACAGCATTTTGGACTTGCCCCCCACTTTCAATTTTCATTTTTATTCACCATCTTATAGCATCTTCCATCGAAGCCGGAGGGTCGTGTACAAATGATCGAAGAGGTCAAAATCTTGGCGACGAGGTAAAAAATTAATTGCCATTTTATTCAATTTAATGTCATTCTTTTTTATATTTTCTTGCATTTCCAATTTAATTTTTTTAATAGATTATTCAAGGCCAAAAAAAAAAAAAAAGGAAAACCATTACACATGGCTCCTCAAGTGAACAATGTCCGCAATCGATTCCCTTGGTGCGTTCCGTGTCGGAAATAATGGCACTATTACATCCTCCAAAGGAAAATACTCCCTCACGTTGTGATCCGGTGGAACCGCCTCCGCCAATGATCGAGTCGTCCTTGTACTCGATTGTGTCAGACTATGAAGACCAAGAATATTTCAATTGTATGATGAGTGAGATGTGAATTTTATAATAAATATAGACACGTTGCAACCAAAAATCTTATCCAAAAATTTATCCGAAATATGATATGAGAATTTTATATAATAAAAAATGACACATGGCAACTGCTGGAAACACACGTTGCTTAATATGGCAAAGGTAAGTACTATTCACGTGAATAATACCTGCCCTAGCACCCCCCAGGCATGACAAGGAGCAAACTGCTAGAAGTGCTCTTAGAAAAAAATAATAAAACAGTATTTCTATAACCCCAGTCTTTCTTTGGTAAGATAATAATTTATCTGAAAATTGAGAAAACCGATATATTTCCCAGAGACAATGAACATATTTTCTGATACATAGATTGAACAAGAAAAAGAGTACATCCATCGAATATGCTTATATAGTTGTTTAATTTTATATCCTAATTGGCGTTTTAAGACACGTGAGGAAAAGGAGTGGACAAAAAGAGGAAAACAACAAAGAAGAAGCAATCCATGTGATGAAATATTATAAGATCTTGAAGCTACAGATATGTCAAAAGAGTAGTGCAAATATACCATAGATTATGCTACAAAGAGCTTCGTGTTACATTACAAGATATGCTTTACAAGGACGTTGCCGTTGGCCCCCAATTCATTCACCATATCAACAAATGAAAGAATCTTTGAGTCCCACGAAAAGACAAAGAAGAACAAAAGAGAAAAAAAGAAAATCTACTTGCCCAAAAGAAGCAGAAATGTTCATTTGATGCTTAAAACATCTCATTCTTCTCCAGGTTACTTCATTGATTGAACATCGCCATCTTATAGACCTGTGGAAGTCCACAATCTACTAATGCAGTCGATAAATTTTGTTAAGCAATTTCATCCCTTTTGAACATATAATCATCATACGGTCTGTTGCCACCAGCATCTCGCAAAGCCTTCCTATTATGCTCATCAATCATGCACATATAGTTCAGACCTATAAGAAGCTCCACAATTGCAGCTTCGGTTTTAGCCTGATTCGCAAAGTGGAGGGTCTGTACCAGAAGCACATTTGTCTTGGAAACTTCCTGCTGCTTCACAAAATTTCGCTCAGAATGCCACCTCACCATGTTATGGGCAAGGGGAGCAAGCCATTCCAGTATCTGCTCCAGTGCCAGACTCCACTCTCCTGCAAGGGCAGGATCATAGACAGATGTGCCCATAGTTCTGGCATATGACTTTAGTCTAGCTCTGAGAGTAGTTCTTATAGTTGTGGTTAACATATTGTATAGATCATATCTTGCGTCAAGGCTGATCAAGTGAGGTGATGAAGCTATATTTTCAATCAAAACAATCACATTTGCATAATGGAGAGCCAGAGCAGCATCACCAAGGGTAGACGGCGAGGCAGCCAACAGTGTACATTTTGAACTAAACAGGGATAATTTAGAATAGATACTGTGGCTGAAAGATTGAGATCCCATATGTGTGTACTTCTCACAAAGTTTCATATGGGTACTTCTCAACCTCATAGAACCACCAATTTCTGGCTTGCAGCTATGGAAAACAGGAGATTCACTTCCACCCGTCATGCATCCTTTAAAAGGTCCAACATGAGCAAAACTTTTGGCTTTTAACTGAGAATAATTTCCATGTTGGATGGATGACTGATGATGAGCTTGCCGCTGTTTGTTTGTTTTATTCTTACTACTAGCAATAAGCCTTGGCTTTGTAAGCGACCTCCCAAGAGGTCCTGAATAGAACCCACAATGATTACCATCAGATGGATGAACAGAAGAGTGCATGATAGCAGAAAATGAATGACTACGAGATAGACAAGCAGAATTGGTAATTTCAGAATTATTGTTTCCTTCTCCAGAATCCATTTGATCATATCCAAAGACCAGCTTGATCCTCTCTAAAATAGTAAACATGGATCTAGCCAGAAGTCGGACAGTGTAATCGTAAGTTCTACTCCATGGAGACATCTCTTGTAGATTTTTCACAACTTGACGCTGCCACATTACCTTTTGTTGAAACTCGAGCAATTTGACCCGATTTAACTGAGGATTAGCCCGCATTCTCCTCAAAGTTTGCTCAAGCTCAGCCAGCACTTCTAGCTCCTGAGACAATTGCATTGTGGCCTCAACAAATCTCTCCATTTTCTTCACTTTCCTCTCCATTTTCTTCCACCTGTACTCCCACCCAAGCCATTGGAAACCATTCTCAAGAGGGTCATCAAAAAATTCTTCAAAACGATGATAAACAGGGTCAGTGCACCTCTTACCAAGCCTGACCACTGACATGGCAAGATACCCCAAATTCTCAATGATCTCATTCAGTGCAAGTTCCATCAAGTAACCATCGTCGTCAGCCACAAGCCTTCTCATCCCAGGTGAGTTAACAATCTCTTCCCTCAACCTAAGCATCTCCTTTTCACCCACAATATTCCATAAATTCACCATCTTCAGCATCAACCCCGCAACTTCAAACGCCAGAATCCCAACCACTGGCTTCTCAACCTCCACCACACGATTCCATGAGAACCTCAAACTACCGAACCACGACTCGGACACCATCTCACCTTTCATTAAAGCTCATACACCAAAGTGCAAACCAAATCTCAACAAAAAATCTCAGTAGATCCCTTTATCCCTGCGCCAAAAGAAGAGGTACAACTTGTATTATGTTCTTAAACACAAAACCAAATCACAACTTTTCAAACAAACCCTAAATCTACCTTAGCTCAAAAGCAAAACCAAAAACGAACATGAAACAATTCTAACTCTAACCCTCCATTTGGTGGCTCAGGAAGCATAGAAAATACAAAAACGTGACTGATTACGAATTGTCTACACTCTCATCTCAGCTAAGTTAAATACCCAGAAATCAATAGGCGAAATTGATACTTTCCCAGGTTTCAAACACTAGAATTCCCACATTTTCTCACCAACCAAACATACATTGCCGATTGCCCTCCCAGATTCAAACAACAAACTAACATAAGCATATATTCGTACCTACTGCATCCATACAGTATGTTGAAAACTCACCGTTTAGGTTGAAAAAGGTGGCAGATTCACATCAATCTGGAGCACAAAAGCAAGCAAATATGACTGAGCTACAGAGAAAAGAAGAAAAGGTTGGGCCTTTTTGGGGTTGGAGTTGGAGGGTGTGCGTAGGCTTTGACCGTAGGCACCCAGCTGCGTACAAATAGCCGCGGCCGTAGAGCAAGAAACAAAGACAAGGCCGAAAAGAGTTCCCAAAGAGTCGTAAATCGGTCAAACCGAGGTGAAAAACAGGATATTACATCGGCCCTTGGGGAATACCAATGGTGTTCCCAAAAATGTTTCTAATTTTGGTACTGTTTTATAATTTGTCCACTAATGTAATGTTGATTGAGATAGAGTTTTGGGTTTTGTTATTTCCCTCGCTTAGATATTTTACTAGCCTCCCTAAATAATATAGTTTAGATTTGTTTTCTGAATGATTTAGTTTGATGAATGTTGTTAGATTCTTAAAATTCATCGAAGAACACGGTATCAGTATATTAAATACCCTATAATAAGATGAAGAAAGCTTGAATTTTGAAATACCAACTTATATAACTATTTTATTTAATGACAAATGTGATGTTGTCAAGGTAAAAGTATGTTTTTAAAGATTTTGTTTTTGGTGGAATATTTTGAAAGATTTGGTTGGTGGGTTAATGGGGACATGTAGTTGTAAGTGGTGGTTGCTCATGGTTTTTGTGGTTAACATCATTGGGAGTTTTGGGTTTGGGCTAATGAAACATTGATTGATTGGTTTGAGACCAATAAGGAAGAAAGGCTTTGCTTTGTTGAATTTTTTGTGTCATCACTTTGCTGGTTTTGTTGTCAGTGAATTGAGTTTGGGGTATTTGCAGGCACATATGCTTGGCACGTGAGACAAACTTGATGCGCAACTGTCACTCGTCTGAACTGGTGATTGCACAATGAACATAATTTAAGAGAGAGAGAGAGAGAGAGAGAGAGAGAGAGAGAGAGAGAGAGAGAGGTTCTCATTGGAGGATGCTTTGGTTCCATTTGTGTGAAGAAAGGCTCCAACTTGCATTGCAATTTGGTTGTGTTTGCACTTGGTTCTTTGTTGATTGTTGCCTTGCTGTTGCTGATCAGATTGTGAAATACAAAAGCTATCTCAAGCGTGTCAATTTTACCAATTATTAATTTTATTGGGACATTCTTGCTCTTTGTTTGTTGCGTTGAAATGCAAATAGCATTGCGATTCTAGAGAGATTATTATTCCTTTCACACTCTTGCACAAGAATATAGAGGGGTTGAGATAGCATATATAGAATGTCCCCTTAAGACTCAATAGGGTTAGTTCAAAGTTCAATCATTTATCCTTACATCCGAAGTCATAAGTTCAATTTTCCATTTTTTTCAAATCGCATGTATCAAAAAAATTTGAACTTGATCAATTCAGTCTTTATGTTTTATCACAATAAAAATCTTGGTTTCTTTTACTTAACTTGACGTTAATTTACTTAAATATGTGAGTTTTCATGTGTATCACATATCCACATTAATCACTCAAATTAGACGAACATGTCCAAAATAATTAATATATTAAAACACAAAGACAAAATTGACCAAATTAAAAGACATCAGGTTAGAAAACGTATTTAACCCTTTGGTCAATAACACTCTAGAGTTACTTTTTTTTTTTGGGGGTTCAAACGGCAAGAGAAGAGACTATCTTTTTGGTTAGGTTTGCAACGGCCCAAATGAGAGATAGCGAGTATCTTTCTTCATGGCCTTATTTCCATTTGTGTAGGTTTTATTAGAGGATGGGCGTTTAGGCCACATTCTCATCAATTATTTTTCCATGATCCCCATATCGATTGTTACATACAATTACTTGTTCTGTGTTTTTTCAAGATATTTCTTCGGATATTTATTACCTTTTTCTTTTTGGTATGTTCTTACATATTCTTTGATTATATATTGATAAGTAGGAAGTAATCTCCCCAAAATATTTCATAAGTTTTAAATAAATAAATAAAAATTCGACAATATATTAATCTCAAATTCTCTTATTACGTTTTTTGACATGTTACGTCACTAAACTGCCCTAATTTTAAACTATACACGAAACAAAAATTCTCTAAGTTATATGTTCACACTAAACATGTTAACAATTTAATAAAAGGGTTTCTCTGGTTTAATATAATGAATTGAGGCTTCGATCCTGGGGTGTGAACTGAAGTGTGAATATGAACAGGAAAAGGAGAGTTTGGTTCTATCACTTTAATAATAACTTTGCAGCTTTATTTTCATGCTTAATTTATTTAATTTATTTTGTGAGAGTATAGAAATGAAAATATTATGACTGGTCCCCCTCTTATCCATTGCTCAAGGCACCTCTTAAACTCAAGTGATTTGGTTTGTCTCTGAAGAGTAAAATATAAAAGACTGCCTTCATTCTGAAGAGATATGTTCTTTTTCTCTTTAATATATAATTAATTCTATTTGTTGGGACTCTTCAAGGGTTTAAATTTAATTTTTATATATTTGATTTTAACAATTAAATCTTTTTTATTACCAAGATTCAAAGGCACTTATTGGAAATCCCAATTTGAATAATTAATTAATAAGAGCCCACTTTGAAGTTTTGAATTGTGACCGAAAGGAGATAAAAAAATAAAAATAAATAAATGGAAATGGTGGCCTTGAAAATCCTTAGCCTCACATGGGCATCACTAGTGGAATCTGCCTTTTTGGATGCTTTTCTTCTTTTAAAATTTAATAATTTCGATATAAATTTTTTAAAATTTTTTGTGAACGCATGTAAAATTGAAAGAAGGAGACTATTGTTTGTGATGTTCAATGGTTTGAGGAGGATCTTGATCTCCATTGCTTTCAAAGAAGGAATGAGGAATTGAACTTAGGACATTAGATATAAGGATAAATGCTCTTAATCGTTCTTTATACAATGGTTATAATTTTATTGATAAAAACTCGCCTCTCATCGAGTCTTTAATAAAATTGTGAGTATCCATATTTGTTTTAGGTAAATCATCAATCACTTACTCATTTATAACCTAATATAATGTTACTAACTTTTGTAAAGAGCGATTTGTGTAAGCCCACTTTGGGATTCATTGCTCACTCAATAAGCCAAGGGTACCCAGATATTCTTATGCGTGGTAGCTTTTTCCAACTTCTTAGCTAATATAGGTGTGTTAGGTGAACGTGATTTCAAAGCTTTGAATGACCAATTGGTTGAAACGTTTCGAACAATTTGGGGATAAAGAACTTCCATGAACAGAGATCCAAAATGTAGATAACAAATTTCTACTAATGTCTACATCCACTACTAATGTCCACAATTTTTTATTTTCATTTGCCATATGAAGAGGACCACTCCATAAAAAATAAAATAAAATCCTTTTTCCATTTACATATAGCCGAAGTTTGAGAATTCTAAAAGTTTAGTTGACTTGGAATGTTTACACCCATATATTCTATATACATTTTTAAAAATTATATAAACTATTGTGTAGACACAAAAGTTATTGTTGCGACAGTGAAGAAGAATGACTAAGGGTTCATTTGAGACTTCTTCTTTAGGAAGTATTTATGCTCATAAATGCTTCTAACAAAAGTGTTTTTATTATAAAAATATTGAATTTTCATAAATAAAAATATTCAAGTGCTTCCTGAAGAAGCGCATAGCATGTGCTTTGGCTTTTAATTTTTTTTTTTTTGGTCAAACGCTAACTAAAAGTGCTTTATGCCTTTTGAAAAGCACTCCCAAACCGGCCTTAAAGCTCTATGTTTTTTCACAATTTGACATAAAATAAAAAGTTGGTTATCACACATTTGGGTACCATGATGATCTAATGGAAATATTATCATGAACTTACATGTAAAAAACCAACGTGAATGATAATCTCATCAAATCATAGTATCAACTAATTATTCCAATAACAAACTATGAAGTTATGTATGAATTAAAAAAATGAAGAAAATGTGTGTAAACTATTTCTTTTTCTATTTCAATTGAGCAATTAGTGATTATGGGTGGGCACAATTCGATTTGATTTGGTATAAGCTTCAAATTGCAATTTAACAAATGTTAACATCAAAGTTTGATTTGCTTCGATTTAGCCCTCAAACTAATAACATAGCCGAATCAAACCAATTCATTTAGTGATTGGGCTGGTTATTTTATTTCTCTTCTTATACAGTTAACCAAATATTCTATATTGTCTTACACATATCCAATGAACTTCATAATGCAAGTTACAATAATATCAATATGTTAATAAACAATAAGAAAATTTCAAGTGTAAAAGAAAAAAAAGAGGAGATATATGTGATTTAGTTCAATTTAGGCGGTGGTTTTTAAAATAGACCAAATCTAACCAAAATAAATTAATTGTGGATTGGTTCGGTTAAGTAAAAAATTACATTTTTAAACATAAAAACCGGAACAAACCGTCCGACCCAATTTAATTTAACCCGGGCGGTTTGATAGGTTGAAATGGTAGTTTTGCCTACTCGTACTAGACACTGAGAGGATATTTTTATTTTATTTTTACGGTGGATGTTAAACATCAATGTCCATGTGTACGGACAGAAAAGTGGGAGAAAGTAAAGGAGTCAGTAGCTAGCGATGGCAGAGACAGTAAAAAAAGTCTTTGTTCGCTTGTACTATTTTATAGGCCGTGGTCGGCTTCGTCATCCGGACCGTCAACGGTCTTACGGAAAGAAACACTGTTTGCTTTTTCAGAAGATAAATTTGTTTTCCTCTTGTTTATTTATCTCCTACTGTATTTTCACATTATCTTTTGAAGCCTTTTTTTTTTTTTTAATCAGGGCGCGCAGCGCAGGGGTTTTTGTTGTTGAAGTTATTGCCTTCTTTTTCTTTATTTTATAGAGTAAGGGAGGGAATGATCCAAAAAGAAAATAGAGCAAAGACCAAGAGGAAGGCATGATCCAAAAATAATAATAAATCCTTCAAATGTTTTAGGACTCGCTTGATTATTTGAGCTACAAAATTCTTTATATTTTTTGTTATTTAGTATATCTCTTGAGTTATAAGCTTTCTCTAATAGGAATTGTATTAAACGATACAATCTTAGCATGTTAAAAGAGTATTAGCCAACGAAGTCTAGTTTAGTAAAAAATGGTCTCAAGTCTAAACTTCCATTACACTTTAGTAGTGTATGTGTGAAAAATCTCATGCCAAACAACAGTAGAAAAAAAAAAATCCACAACCAAAAATAAGAAAAGTAACAATAATGACACATGAACCTTGCCATTTCATTGGAGGGGCCCACCACCACCACAGTAAATGCCATTTTACATCGAAGGAGGGAGGAGGAGGAGTTGCGTTTATCAAAAATTTAGGCGCCCATTGGCATAACTTTTTGGAAATAATAAATCCAGAGAGAAAACTAATTAGAGTTAGGAAACGTAAGCTTGGGATTTGAACTTTTCTTGTAAAATAATAAAATAAATGATTTTTTAAATTATTTTATGGCAGGTTATAGCTTTAACAGCACAGCGCTAAGTTTGACTGCATTTTTTATCTCCCAACAACTTGTTTTTCAGAATTCCAAAACAAGTTATCATTTTCCCGGTCTTTCATACACCAAAAATAAAAAGCAGAAACCGTATTTTCGATGACCAAATTGCCCTTCCGTTGTAATCGTGATATACCATCAATGTCCTCTATGCGGTCCTGTGTGCTACCGGTATTACCCTTCCTTTTTCTTTTATAAGTTTCATTTGTTTTTTTTTTTTTTTTTTTCAAAGTGTGAAAGTTCTTTTGTTAGTGGCTATATTTGAATACATTCAAAATGTACTTGGATCTTGCCTAAAAATAAATGATTTGCAAGATGTTTCTTGTACTTTTTAATTATTTATTTTCATTTAGTTTCGAAGCCAAACCAAAATGTTAAATTTGGAAAATTACAAATATATGCATTTTTTAAAGGAAGTATTTAGTTTTAAATGGCAAGATATTTATACCTTATCAAATATCATGAAATTTTTTGGTCAATATGTTTTAATATTCACCCAAAAATAATGAAATTACAAATTAAGAAAAAAAAATTTTATAAATTGCCCTAAAATGAGAGGGGTAAAAGGGTAATCTTAATTCTCAAAGAGAGGAACAGAGTCTTATGGTAATTTTGTCTCATGAGAGGACAGTGGAGTCCAGACAAGAAAATCTGAAAATAGCAGTTTCACAGTCCTTTTCTCCTCCATTAATGGAGGGAAGTTTGTATAAACTCTCACATCACCAAAGTTAAAAAAGCCCTCTTTACCACCTTCTACTTCTGGCGCCATTTGCAGTCTAAACACTTTGTTCAAAACTCCTCCAACCCCCAACCACACAGAACCAAAACCTACAATTCCTTCTCAAAGCTCAGCCTCTGTTTTCTCCATGGAGGAAAAGGAGAGCCCTTTTTCTGGGTCACCGGGCAACTCGGGGACCGAGTCACCGCCAGCGACTCAGATGGTGAATATACCCATGGGCATGGATGTAAACATGAGCTCAGAGATCATCAACAACAATGGCAACAACCCTGTTTCAACAACAACAACAACAACAACAGAAATTGCAGAAATTGCAGCAGCAGCAGCTACTGTTGGAAGTGGTGATTTGTCTGGGAAGAAGAAGAGAGGGAGGCCTAGGAAATATGATGCAGATGGGAACTTGAGATTGGGGTATAACAGTAATATCAACAAGGGTGGTGGTGTGGCCCCACCACCACCACCTGGGTTTTATCTTTCTTCCCCTGCTTCTGAGTTTTCTTCTTCTTCGTCTTCCAAAAGAGGAAGGGGGAGGCCTCCTGGATCCGGCAACTGGCAGGTTCTTGCTTCTTTAGGTAAGTTATCAGAGGGAAGGAAGGACTGATAACAAAGTTTGAGATTTTGAGTGCTGGGTACTTCAATGGGGTGTGTGTGTGTGTGTGTGTATGTTTTGGTGTTTCTTTGTTTTCTCTGTGTTTGATTTTTTGCCAAGAAAATGCAGCAAAAAGGAAAGATCTTTTGATTTGGTTAAGATAATGTGGTTGGTACTTGGTTTGGTTGCTTGTCTTTTGTGTTTTCCCCAGTTTTTGATGTGTAAAGCTCAACTTACCCACCTAAAAGAAGAAGAAAATAAACTTTCTTTTTCCCTTAAAATAGGTAAATTGAAAGGGTAGCCATAATGACCACAACTCTCATTCTTTTTTCTTTTTCCTTCTTGTTTTTCTTCCATTTTTCCCATCAACCAAACAGGTTCTTTGTGGTTGAATACCTCATTTGGGTACTAGGAAAATCAGTCTCACTTATGGCTAGTAAAAGATCTGAATTTTCCGCTTGAGAATAAAACAAACAATAAAGCTTTGTGGGGCTATAGGGATTTTTCTCTCCTTTTCAATAGGGACAATTTATTGAGGTTCATAGCAGAAGAAAACAAAAAAGTGGGGACAGATTTGGTCAAGTTGCATGTGTAGATTTTGGTCTATAATTCCAAATTTGATGGTGTGAGCAACATTAACATAGTAATTTGTTGAGTTTTCCCACTTAAAAAGAGTCATAAACAAGCTTTACAATTATCTTAAATTGGGCAATTTCTAATCTTTGCAATCTGATTTTGGCAGGTGAGTTGTTTGCAAACACAGCTGGTGGGGACTTCACACCGCATGTGGTTACTGTTAGCACTGGGGAGGTAATGTATGAGGATCTTTCAACAGATCCTGAATGTGCTTTTGGGTTGCATTGCATGAGCTGACAAAGGGTCCAAATTTTTTTTGACATGCAGGATGTTGCAGGCAAAATTCTTTCGTTTTCTCAGAAGGGTCCTCGAGGAATTTGTGTTCTCTCTGCCAATGGAGCTGTCTCTAACGTCACCATTCGCCAACCAGGTTCTTCTGGCGGCATTCTGACATATGAGGTATGTTTTCGGATTTTCTTTTTCTCTTCCTGTCAACATCATTTGGCCTTTTTCCCTTTTCTTTTTGGTTGCAATTGCTTACAAGTAAATCTGCCTTACAATATGTTCTTTTTTTAAATAAAAAAATGGATTGGATTGGATTGGATTTTTTACCTCATGGTGCTTAAGAAGTCAATCTAAAATACTACAATGAGTCAAAGAATTTCTGCATTGTTGATCTGGTTGCTCAGTCTGTAACTAACAACAATGTTATTGCTTCCTGCTATTTGGTGCTGCCTTTCTACAGCTGATATGCTAATTTAGTATGTCATTATTGGTTAGATTTATTTAGCACCCTTCTTAAATATAAAACTTTGTTGCAGGGCCGCTTTGAGTTATTGTCTTTATCTGGATCATTTACAGTCACTGAGATTGGTGGTGTAAGAAATAGGACTGGTGGCCTGAGCGTCTCATTGGCCGGCCCTGATGGTCGCGTTATAGGTGGTGGTATTGCTGGTTTGCTAACAGCTGCAAGCCCTATCCAAGTAAGGCCTTTTTTCCACATTTCCATTTGAATTGCCTGGGAAAAACCCATGTCTGTTGATCCCCCTTTTGTTGAACAACCGAACAGGCACAATCAACATTTGCTTGTTTTATAGTTTGCCACAAGGAATAAGCAGTTTAACTAAACCAGTTCGTTTGTCTCAAAACAATTGAAATGAAAATCAAATCCGTTTTATTAACTCATTGACAGAATTGTGTTCTGATTAATATGTCAGATTGTGGTTGGGAGCTTCACGCCAAATGGATACAAGGCACATAAAAGGAAGCATTATCGTGAGAACAATGTAGCTTCACCAATCTCAGGTTCTCTAGATACAGTCACAGTAGCAACACCCATTTCGCAAGCGCAACCCGAAAGTGAGAGCAGATTGACCACGATATCCCCTTTACCAGCACAAAGTCATGGGGAAGCAGATAGAATCATGATCCAAATGCAGACCTCCAATGCCATATCCACCAGTGCTGTATGGAATGGAACAGAGCTCAAGTCAGAACATAGGCCATCACCGGACATTAATGTATCCGTTCCTGGTGTATCAGTAACTGGGGAGTAGAATAAGGTATGATCCAATCATCCCTTCCATAAAAAAATGAGTGTTGTATAAGACAAAAGGCTAAACGTTTTTACCTGAATCTCATATCTTATGCCTGCAGCTTGATGAATGCTTAACTGCAGATGTACTTAGAGTAAGACAGGATGCAGCATCAGACTAATCATTTTTTATTATTGCTGTTGTAACATTATGATTCGGTGACAGAATTGGACAATTTCAGCATTAGATTGTAACAAAGTAGTGACATATGCAGCATCAATTTTAGCTCGATATGCTAAAATTATCGATTGAATATTTCTCAGTAAATTTTAGTTATTTGACATGGATTCTGTGCTTAAAACAAACTTGCATGCATGCATTAAATCAAAGCACAGCTACATTAATAGAACGTTCGAAAGCACAAGACATACTGAAATAATTTAAAATCAAGGCCAAAATTTAGTTCAAGATTCGAAATCAACAACTGAAATAATTAAACAACATAACACCCTGATAACAATTTCATTTAAATCACTCCAGCTTCATCACAGTGGATTTTTATTTTTTTTTGGCAGCTGCTCAACCTTCTGAAAACGACTGATAATCTTTTAATAGTAATCCTAATCAAAATGGGCAGTGGTTACTGCCGGCTGGCCAAATGGATGCTCTTTAACATAAGAGCATCCACAGTGTATTTTAACATAAGAGCATCCACAGTGTATAATGGAGTGTATGTTAAATATACACCTGTTGTGATTGGAATCACCCGCAATGGGGGGTGTAAATGAATGTATAATTATATCACCACCATGAGATGTGATTGGAATCACCCGCAATGGGGGGTGTAAATGAATGTATAATTACATCACCACCATGAGATGTAAATTTAGATGCAATTGATTGTACATCTTTTTTTACATCTCTTGCAAGTGGGACCCAGCTAAGAAAAGTAAAGGAAAAATGGAGAAGAGTATTTACATCTTTAGATTTACATTGTTTCCCATTGGAGCAAAAAACATATTTACACCCCCCAAAGGTGTAAAGAGGATGTAAGAAGGAACATCTGCATCTGCCAGTCCATCCAAATACACCCATGGGACCTAATGACACAATTAGAAAAGTAAACCCCTTGAGTAAATGAGAAATTAGATTACATTAAATCTAGAGACCAAGGAATGACCATGATTATATTCTACTCACCTAAAGCCATGTCATCAACTTGGTCAACCTTGTATTCAGCAGGACAGATAGCTGTGTGAGGCTGCAGAGGAAACAAATCCAAAAATTAAACACAGAAAAGTCTGAGATTTATACAAGAAAATGGCAGTAAGCATAACATATTACAGGGTTCAGCAGGGCCTTGTAAGGCTGGTTATCCATCAACAGTGTATTTGATGAAGAATATTTCCCAGTAGATGAAGATCTGGTTTTGGAGCACTTACCTTCCCATACTTTCTTCAACTCCTTCAGAAAGAGAGGCTTGTCTCTCTTCTCCAAGGTCTTGAACCCAGAATCAGTGCATTTAACTTGATCCTAAAGAAACTAAAAACACAACAAAAAAATGTTTGAAACTTCCAGAAAATAACCTATATCAATGTCTAGAAATCGGACAGAAGCGTTCGAAGGTTAAGAGTACAGTATTTACTTACCCAAGCAAATACCAGTTTACTCCTCAGTCCTTTCATCACACAATCCAAGGCAATGTCCAAATAACATCTGTTAATCAAATAAAAGACCAGAAAGGGCATCAAGCAAGGAAACAAATCTAGCTAAGCAAATTTGGATGTAGAGTTGTATACTCCTTTGCAGAAGAACATATTCCAACATCAAATCTTTCTAAACAGAATTTCATAAAATCTTCAGAGTGTGGCCTTTTGTAAACTGTGCAAGAGAAGAGCAAAAAAAAAAGGAACAGATTTTCAGTGAGGAACAAAATTCTAATTTGCTAACAAGTTGGAAGAAAAACAAAAAGCTTCCATATGATGCATCAACATAGCGAAAGCGTGGTATATTGGCTCTTTCGTAGCGGTGTACCCTATGACAAAGCAACCCGCCAAGGCTAAGAACAAGAAGCTTCTTTCTTGGACCAAGGTTCAGTTTCTCCAAAGGGAGGCCACATTCTTTGGCTTCACTACTACTGTTACCAGAACGTTCAACTTTGCCCTTCAACTTTTCTGACATCTTTGGCATGCATGCACCATGGAAAGACAAAAATATGTATATATCAGGATTGGAGGACACACAAAAAACTTAAATTTTGACACACTTCCTTAAAGGTTAAGCAAATACTTGAAAGAAAGCATAAATTTCTTTAGTAAATGCTTAACCTTGAGATCTATTATCATCTAACGGTTGAAATGCTTTTAGAGAAACACCATGGAAAGACAAAACTATGTATATAGGGTCAGGACCAGGGAAAAAAGAAGAAGATAAATTTTGACTCACTTCTTATTCTTTAGATTTATTATCATCTGAAAATTGAAATGCTTTTAGTACTAAAGAAAGCAACTTCTTTTATTATTTTATTAATAGCACCCACAGCAGTAGTTGATTTATAGATTAGATGAGATTTATGAGAGCCTTTTTATCAGTTGTTGACGACCTCTTTATTGAATGGGTGGCTTTCCAAGCTTCATGATTATGGGGTTATGAATCATATTTATTGAGCTCGACAACGATACTATCCTAACCTTAATCCATGGCTTTAATCACAAACTTATCTTAAACACTCTCTGAATTTTTTAAGGGTTGTTGCCCCCTTTTGGGGTTGTCGGCCTCCTTTCCTACCTCCTCTCCTCTCCTTTCATCCCTTATTTTCTCCTTCCCTCCTTTTTTCCTCAAGATTGTTAGTTTATTCTGTGATGTGGAACCAATCGCCTTGAAACGATGTTGTCGCCTTGATTTAGTCACCAAATTTTGGCCAACGTACACAAGGAGTTGGCTCCCTTCGACATACTTTGGAGCTCTAAAGAGGGGAAGATGTTTGGTTGCGTTGGGTTCAGGTTTAGCCAGTGCGGGACTATGGGTTTAGCCGGTACGGCGCTATGATTTTCTTCGGATTGCCTGAAAGATGTGAAGCGGTGGTCTTGTTTCTTAGTTTTGTTTTAGACTAATAATTTTCATAAACTCTTTAGGAGTTTGTTGTGATTTGTTTTCTATTTAAGATTTTTATTTCTTTTTAGCTTTTGGCTTTCGATACGGATTGCATGGCAGATTTGTATTGTAGATCTAAGTACATGTGCTTCTGGTTGCTGGACCGGGGATTTAGTCATTGTTTGGGTTGTGCGTGATTCTCTCCAGATAAATTCAACAAGTTGTTGTGTTTGGTCACTGAAGAAGATTTACCCATATTCGGCACATAGTTACTTTCTACTTTTGTTTGTTCATCAGGAATATACTATCGCTTATTTTCAAAAATCACAAACTTATCCGATTGTCATTTCACCAGCATTAGCAAGGCAAACTAAACACTTTAAATTGTACTTTGTTGACCTATGTGACAATTTGAAGAGTGAAATTTGTTACTTAACGCATGCACCATATGGGCCCGTTTAGTTCGCAGATTGAACTTCCTATGAGATGGGAATGGAAAATGTTCATTCCTAGATTTGGAAACATTGGGAAATGAGGATCATGAAATGTCATTTTATCTCATTCCTATGTTTGGTTTGTACAATATTACGACTGAAAAATTATTTAGTTTTTCAACAATACCCTTAACTTTTTTTTAATTAAAAATAAAGAAATACGAAAGAGTTTTAAGAATAGAACAAGGGTAACTTAGTCATAAAAAAATTGCATTAAATATTTGGGTTAATTACATTTTAGTATCCTGTTGTTACAACATGTTAGTTCATACCTTCTCAATTTTTACAATGACATATCTCGGACTTTTAAATTTGTTACAATGTAATTCCGCCGTTAGAGGTTCTGTCAGATCTTTTCGTTAGTTGCCTATGTGGCACTGTGGGTCCCACATTTTTCAATTTTTGTTAATTTTAAATTGATTAAAATATTAATAACAAAAAATAAAAAGAATAGATTCTCCGTGAGGAACAAAATTCTAATTTGTTAACAAGTTAGAAGAAAAACAAATTGTGTGATACCATGAAAGCTTCCATATGATGCATCAACATAGCGAAAGCTTGTTATATTGGCTCTTTCTCTTTCGTAGCGGTATAATGATATGCAAATGCAAAAGAGACACTGCTGCTGCTAAAAAGGCCAAGATTTTAGTTAAAAGCAGAACATATCCAACAAATCCCTGGACAACAAAATCACTTAAACCACTTCAGCTTCATAACAATGGAGTTTTTTTCTTTCTGCAACAGCTCAATCCTTCTGAAAATGACTGATAATATTTGAATAGAAATCCCAATCAGCATGAGCACTAGTTATTGCAGGCTGGCCAATTGGATGCTTTTCAACATAAGAAGTAACATCATCTGCATCTGCCAGTCCTTCCAAGTAAAGCCTCAACTCACCTTTAGGGCCTAATGACACAATTAAAAGGTAACCCCTGTGAATAAATGAGAAAGCAATTTTTCTCAAGACAATTAAATTCTACTCACCTAAAGCCATGCCATCAACTTGGTCAACTTTGTATTCAGCAGGACAAATGGATGTGTGAGGCTGCAGAGAAAACAAATCCAAGAATTAAACAAAAAACAATCTGATAAGATGAGATGAGATGTTCATCAGAAAACAGCACTAAAGCATAACATAAATTACAGGGTTTAGCAGAGCCTTGTAAGGAGTTGTTATTAATAGTGTGTTGGTTGAAGAATACTGCACAATCCAAGATGGAAGGGTGGCTTTGGAACCCTTGTTTTCCCATATTTTCTTCAACTCCTTCAGTAAGATAGGCTTGTCTCTCTTCTCCAAGGCCATGAACCCAGAATCAGTACATTCAGCTTGATCCTAACCCCCAAAAAAAAAAAAAAAAAAAAAGGGTCAAAACATCACACATAAAAACCTCAAAACACGTAAATAACCAACTAGTGTAGTGGTTTTGAGTCTTAGTATTTGTGTATTGTGTGTGAATTTTGTATATTATCGCCCCCCTTAATAGAAAAGTTCCTAAAAAAGAAAAAAGTTGAAAACTTTGAATAAATTACCAATATATTATTCTGGAAATGAATAAAAGGATTAGAAGAACAAGAGCATGATATGTACTTACCCAAACAAATACCAATTTTCTCCTCAATCCCTTCATCACACAATCCAAGGCGCTGTCCATGTACCATCTGTCACAAAAACACCAGAAACAAATAAACCACTCCAAATTGGGAAATTAAAGCATGATGCAAAACGATTCATTTTAAATCGAAATGGGAAAAGTGGGGTAAGAGTTACACACTCCCTTGCAGAAGACCATATTCCTACTTCAAATCTTTCCAAGCAAAATTTCATAAAATCTTCACAGTAAGGCCTCTTGTACACTGTGAAAAAGATTGAGAAAAATGAAGAGGTCTTCATGAGCAAAAGTTGAACTTCCTACAAACTTAAAAAAGAAGACGAAAAATATGTGCAAGAATTTTAATACCGTAAAAGTTTCCATATGCAGCATCTGGACAGCGGAATTTCGGTATGCTGGATTTTTCACAGCGGTATACCCTATGACAGAGCAATCCTCCTACACCAAGAATAAGAAGCTTCTTCCTTGGACCAAGTTTCAGTTTCTCCAAAGGGAGGCCACATTCTTTGGCTTCACTACTCTTGTTACCAGAACATTCAACTTTGTTCTTCAACTTTTCTGACATCTTTGGCATGCAGGCACCACAGAAAGACAAAAATATGTATATATCAGGATCGGAGGAAACACAAACAACATAAATTTCGACACGCTTCCTTAAAGATTAAAGGAATACTTGAAAGAAAGCATAAATTTCTTTATCATCTAACGGTTGAAATGCTTTTAGAAAAAGCAACTTTATTTATTTATTTTGTTTTATACAAGCGATATTCAAACATAGTACGAGGACGTGTCTTTTGCTTTCTCCCCCACCGCAGTAGTTGATTTATACATTAGATGATATTTATGAGAGCCTTTATCAGTTGTTGACCACTTTTTGAGTGTTTTTCATAATTATTGAACTGGTGGCATTCCATGCTTCATGATTATGGAGCATTTTTATTCACCACATAAATTAAAGGTGTATGTTCACCACTATCTTTAAAAGGTGACACATGTCCCGTATGTGAGAATAAATTTAAAAAAAATCGAAAAAGAGCCCACATCACAACACACTCCCCTTTTTTCCTTCTTTCCCTCTTCCTTTTATTTTTATTTTATTTCATTTCATTATTTCTTTTCTCCTCCCCCGACCTTTCTCTGTCTCTGTCTCTCTCTCCATTAAAGTCACTCAGCTTACAAATCTTAAGAAATTCAGCTCAGTTGATGGTGCCTACTTCATCAATCTCAAAATCTCTCTTTCTACAGCGCACTAGTATTAGTAACCAACTGCCACACCCATCAAAAATCAAAGAGGGAAGCTTTGAGCTTTGAAATTGGAATTAAGCCTAAGAGCAAGCAATTCCTTATTTTATTTTGTTAGATTTTGATTGATTCATAATTTGGTGGTGTATTGAATTTGGAAGATTTTAGTTTTAGTTTTAGTTTTGGGTTTAGGGGGCAGCCAAATCATATAGAGGAAGATGACATGGATTCAATGTTTGAAGGGATGATGTTGTTTACCCCTAACAATACCAATAATAACTATAATTCCAAATTGGATTTAAAGACATGCAATCATTCTGCCCTCTTTCGATTTTTTAATTTATTCTCACATAAAAGTTAACCAAGGTTAACTATGAGATAAGTGTTTGGCAAAAAAAAAAAATATTAAAAAAAAGTATGAAAAAAAAACTATGAGATAAGTGTCATTTTTTAAGGATGATGGTGAGCATATATTTTTGATTAATGCGGTGAGCAAAAATTCTCCATGATGATTATGGAGTTATGAATCAATATATTTATTGAGCTCGACAACTACTTTATACCTCCTAAAGGTAAAAGTATTTACTTTAACCCCTCACACTTCCATGGCTTTAATCACAAACTTATCTGATTATCAAAAAAGTAAAGATTGGAAATAATTATTACATCAATTGCAGGTTTG
Organism: Prunus dulcis; assembly: GCF_902201215.1. NCBI lineage: Eukaryota > Viridiplantae > Streptophyta > Magnoliopsida > Rosales > Rosaceae > Prunus > Prunus dulcis. Next base: position 13,144,928 of record NC_047656.1, on the reverse strand, counting down.
TACTACAAAAACACAACACCCAATATTTTTATAAAAATAAATGGTTTGAAGAGCCCAAATTCACTAGCCTAATCTGAAAAATGGAAGATATAAGAAGTGAGTCTGAAAATATTGATAAAGAGAGTTTTGCAGATATGACTTACTAGTTCAAGCATTACAAAGTACTCGAAGGTCGCGTTTAGTTCATGAAAAAGGAGGTTTGGGGACGGGAAATCAATTACTTTCACATGGTTGGTAAATTCACGCATGAAAAATGGTTGCTTGACACAAAGGAAAATAAGGGGGGAAATGTAACCCTCCTCCCCATTTGAATTTCATTTTCTCTCTTCCATAGGAAAGTTTGGTAAAATAGGTGAACATTATATGCACATTTTTCATGACCATTTTGTCCCCTTAAGTTTGGTAAAAAGAGGCATCAAGTACATTTTTTGAAGATGTTAAGTATATTCAAACAAATATAGACTCTTGGGCAGAGCTCCAAATTCCAACTTCAAATCAAATCTTTCGAGGCAGAACTGCATGAACTCTTCAACAAAAGGTCTTTTAAAGACTGCACCAACAATGAAGAAGAGAATGAAAGCCCACAGTCGCTTTCATCACTGTCACATGAAGCACTATTTTCATCATCATCATCATAATCAGTGTCATGGCAAACTATTCAATGCTCTAAAACTTGTGCTGAGTAACACATCGCCAATTTATAGTAGAGCAAGAAAGGCAGCTCATCAACTTCTGTGTTCCAACTTCCAAGGTTCATTTTATTGGGAACGTTACTGAAAAGAACACCCTTCAAATTCTTTAATTACTAGGTTATTTACTAGTTTTCTGCCTTGGACACAGTTAACGTCGTTTTGTAATACAATACAAGGGGTCAAAGATATTCAAAGAAATGTTAATGGTGTCGCTTGGGACTCGCAACTCCTGCATGCAGTTCATATTACAATAACTCTTCATTTATCATCAAAGCAAATAACTGGACCAGCACAAGAGAGGGATGATGAGAAATGCTCTCTTCTTCTCATGTAACATAGAGAATGTTTCCATTGTCATTGTGAATCTGGATCGTTGATCTCATGTTGATTTTTGCTAGAATATATGTTGTTCAAATTCAATAGGACATAGTTAAGTTCGGCACAAAGGGTTTGTAGCTCAAATCAAATAATTAAAAAAACATCACTTGGAATGATAATTATGAGATGAACAAGCGAAATCTTGGCAACACTCTTCTTTTACGTATTCATTCAATTCAACTAGGTCTTCTGGGCTATCTGGGTGTCCACTTTATTGATTTGGGTCAAAGATTTATTAGAATTAGGCCCAAGTTGCAGTCTTTTGAATAATTTGGGCTTGTTCAAATTGAATCCATGAAGAACCATCCATAACACACAGAAGTCCAAAATGTTACCTTTAATAATAATATCCATGCAGAACCTTCTCAGATTTACCAGAACAAAACGTGGGAATCTGCCATACACACCACACGGCAGAAGCTACTAGAGACACCTTTTCCAAACGCCCAATATCTTTCCAGCACCTTCCAGTACTCTCTCTCTCTCTCTCTGTGCCTCTCATATCTTATATAACAAACACAGAGACTTGGGTCTCCTCCATTACAAAACGACGAACACGTAGAGTGCAGAAAACACAAATGAAGCCCATCGACGCCAAGAAAGACACGGTGACGATCCGAGCGGTGAGCCACGACGAGGAGGGTCGAAAGAGAGAGGAGAAGACGGAGCTCCACACCCACAACGTCGACACAATCAAGTACATCGAGAAGAAGCTCGTCGACAAAGGCGTGCAGCGCCTCGAGCGCCACCCGAGAGACGGGACTGGGATCGGGCAGCGGCCGCCGAAGTCCGGCCACGGGGGCAAGTACACGTGGGAGGGGCCTGATGACGTGGCGGAGAATGAGATGGACCCGGTCCCACCGGCTATTGATGAGGGGGACCCGAACTACGTGGACGAGGTGGCGGAGGAGAGGATTGTGAAGGGGGAGGATGCTGACGTGGCGGGGTTGGTGGTGGGGAAGGTTGAGGTGGCTAAGGCTGCTGAGAACAGGGAGGGGGTTGCTAGGGTTGAGGTGGTTCCTCCTCACAACCACCTCGAAACTTAGTTGATTCCTAACACCCACCAGAAGTGATGTGGTTTTGTTGACAAAAAAAAAGAAAAATCATGTATGCTGTGTTTAAATTTGTTGTCTAAATTTATGTAACTTTGATTTTGTGCATCTTTTTTGTACCTATGACATGAAATGTTTCGATATAAGTTTGTTAACCACACTTCCTCAAAAACTTGCACTTGTTGCCTAATGCATGTTACATTACTTGTGCCCCACTTTAGGTAGTTAAGCCGCCGGAATCCGCCTAAATTGAAGCAAATTACTCGGAAAACCGCCATAAGTTCCACCTAATTGCTTATTTTAGTTTTATTTTATCTTTGTACTTGGGCATTTTATTAGTAATCATCATGTATTATTATGTATGTTTTATCCTCCCACATGTTTGCTTTTGTCAGTTATCACCATGTATAATGATGTTTTATCCCAAACTTTCGCTTAGGAGAAATGATGGAACTAAACTACTCACTACATGTGGTAATTTAGTTCGGTTATAAAACTAATTTGAGGCTTTAAACTTAACCAATTTCAATTTGGGGCTTTTGAATTGTAAAACCTCACTTTCTTGTTTTCATAAATGAGGATTTTTTTTTTTTTAAAATTTTTTATTTTAGGGTTTGGGTTTATAAAAATAGTCATATTAAAATTGTTTTCAATAAAGAGGATGTTTTTTTTAATTTTTTTTGGGTTTGGGTTTATAAAAATAGTCATATTAAAATTTGTTTTGAATTTATAAAATTGAATCCGAGTAGGATATTAAACTGGCTCTGTCGATAAGCCAAAGCCAAGTTGAAATTTGGACTGTGTTTGATGAATCCAAATCCAAGTTGACGATTGACCATTGGGTGTGTTTGTTCAAACTTCAGAATTCAGTTGGGTTGTGTCCTTATTTCAAAGGGCGTGATGGGCTCTAAACACTTGTTTTGGGACCCAAAATGGAACAACCTTGATAAATAGGCTAATAACCACTATTATGGAGGTTTTAAAAGTCACTCTCCCGATAAATCTTTTAAATTTAATTTAAAGTGAGTAAATGAAGAAGCACGGAATGAGATTTACATCCCAAAATCACTTCCAAATATTGTAGAAATGTTGATGAACCATCCCTTTTATGAAGAATTCTGATCCCACTTCTGTTTTATTCGATAGGCCAGTTTGTGCGTTCCAAGTCCTTTCAGTTCCTGCCTTGTTTCCAACCATTCTGACAAAGAATACATGAAGCTACGTTTGATCAGTAACATTATTATAATCCATTCCAAGTCCACCAACAATCACGTGAAACAAACTAAACTATCACACCATGACTGCTATCTAACTTATGTTTTGAACGTTTAGCGGCCCCCCTACAACATGCGATCAATTATTTGTGAACCTAAATTGACCTAATTGCTTCTAACTTAATTACCTATCCAAATGGTGACCCTCACATCACAAACGTGCACGTTTCATAATTCTAATATTATTAAGAACAGGTTGGTGAAGCATTACAACTTGTTGAACATTACAGTCTTTTTATACAAATGTTTTATTCCCTAATTCTGTTTGGTAATGGAATATGATCATTGATCATATTATGTAAGTATTCCTTAGTTACAAAACTTGTTATTAGCGGCTTGTTAATTAATAGCTAAAAAGGTGCCAAAACACTCTCCAACCTACCTAACCTTTTTTTACATATATAAGATTCGTATGAATACGTCATTTCTTGTTTAGGCGTAATTCTCTCTATATCAAATTAATATTTTGTTGTGTTTCGTTACTGAAGATATTATACATATATTCAGCATTATAACTCTTTTGTATTTTGTTATGTTTCATCAATAATTACTATTATTTTTCCTATGAAAAAAAAAAAAAACATTTGTATGAATTCATAGAAACTTAAACCACCAAATGTGTTTTCAAAAGATCTAAAAATTGTGGAAGTAGTACGAGATTTTCTTGACTGCGAGTCATGCACTAACACATGTTTAGAGATGCTGTGGATCTGTCACCAAAATGGTACAATCATTTGAACTTATTATTGAAGATTAAGAAAACCATCAAGCTTAAATTTATTTTCCAACACAGACAGAACACAAAATGGATGACAGCGCAGGGCTTGAGTTGAAGAGATGATTTGATGGCTGGTCGCTGGTTGCTGGTTGCTGAAAACGAATCATGCCTTTGGTTAAAAGGATAATTCTGTATGCATCTTATGGTGCTGGCAAAAAAGGAAGTTCTAACGTTTCCAATGGTAACCATTGTCGGTTCCATGTGTTCTATGTTTGTAAGATTACCGACGCATGACCATAGCATACTTGTTTGTATTTTATAAATGTACTTACCAGTATTCGTTTCAAACGTTAATTAACTGCGTGTTTGAATTGGATGCATTAGCGTAAACGAGTAATTTTCTACTGTTAGTCGACGTCATGAAATTATGATATGGCCCGTTTGTCAACATAACACGTTATAATGTTCAAGTAATATATCCGTTGTTGTTAGACAATTTATCATGTTATGTTATCGGACTATCGATTTGAATCATTAGTTTATTGAATTCTTATTAAGATGCATGATGTAAGTTAACAAACAAAATCACCTATATCTGTATACTTGGATACGCCCATCGGTCTCATAATATTATGGCGGAAATGATTAGCAGCATCAGCAATTGGATTCTCAGCTGGCTTAGAAATGATAATTAGAATGATTCGCCATAAAGCATGTAAAAAAGTAATTAAAAGGATCCAAAGAGCAGATCTCAAAATCAACTCAAAAGAAGTTATGCACTAATTTAATCTTTCAGCCACTCGTGTTCTGGCCTTAGCTACTTTGAAGACACTTTTCTTATTCTAATGCTTAAAACTCTGGGGCCAAAACAAACCACCAAAAAAGATACAATTAATCCTTTTAAAAATCAATAATGGAGACGAAGAAGGAACTTTTTTTATTTATAAGAATTAATTAGAAAATAAAAAGTGACTAGTTTTGAATTTTTTGCTCTAAATAGACTATACAAGGATTTTTTTGTATATTATATCATCTTAAAATAAGTTTATTAGTGAAATTCTTGACAAAGAATGAGCTTGGATAAGCAGTTTTTGCTGCGAAAGGAAAGGAAAAAGAGATAAGAAATTATTTAATTGTGAAGTACACATTTTGGTTGCTTTCAAAGTTCAACATTTGTCTTGGTTTCATACTAAAACAAGTAATCTCATAATCATTGTAACTAAGACCATGAAGAAAGAATAAAACACTGTTAAGATTGCCACATCTCTGGTGGAACACACTGCCCTCAAGTTTTCCTTATTGTGATTAATGGTGGCAAATTTCAGCTATAAGCCAAAATAATATATATATATATATATATTATAGCAAAAAATGCCCACACAATGAAGTTTTATTTTTAATTTTTTTTTTCCTTTCTTTGCTTTAAAAAATTAGGAGTCAAATTCAAAATGGGTATGAGATGAGTGGAATAGGTAGGGTGTCTAGATCAACATAGACGTAGAGACTTTCAACATTTAGGTTTTGAACTACGAAGGAATGAGATTGAGAGCTTCATGAGTACAACAAACAAGGTGCACAACACCAATATATCAAGTTTTTTAGGCAATGGAAATGGTAGATGGGATATCATTTCTATGTTTCCTATGGGCGTCCAAGCCCACCAACCCTGTCAAATATAAATAAATATTTTCATACCTAAAAATAAATATATATTAAAGAATAATACAATATGACTGAGTTTTTTTGTTTTTTTTAAGACTTTTCTTATTGAGAATGACGATAATATATTAAACTCACACATACTGCACGGATGCTATGACATGAACCAAAAAGGTTAAATGCACTACCAAGAATGGAATATCTTTTATTTGTATAAAAAAAAAAAACCATTTTTTAAAATATTTATAAAATACACATACAAAAAATAGCAAAAGCCTTACTGGGGATCATTGTAGCTGTGATATATGAGAGAAGATCATTCTAAAATTGAAAATTAAGTTGATTAATTATATTAAAATGTTAATGCCGTTGATTGTAGATTGGATATGCTTTGAAAATAACATAATAGTTTTAGGTGAAGAAAAGGAGAGATAGGTGACAATTAATTCAGACTTTCTTTTTAATTCTTGTCAAATAGGGTTAGTTGTGAATAAATAAAAGAAGAAAAAGCCTAGTCAACCATATTTCTCCCAAAAAAACAAAAAAATAGTGTGACAATTACAATTAGATAACTCAAAGCTTGTATTCAGTTGAACAAGCAACATGTAGGTGATTATTAATTCAGACTTTCTTTTTAATTCTTGTCGAATAGGGTTAGTTGTGAATAAATAAAAGAAGAAAAAGCCTAGTCAACGATACTTCTCCAAAAATAATAATAATAATTCTAGTGTGATGCATACTGCAAAAAAAAAGTATAGATTGTTTTAAAATGCTACATGCTCAAAAGAAATATAGAAAAATTCAGGTTGACCATAACTTTGGCGGTGGCAAAGGAGATTGCATGTTCTGGAAAATGTTTTTATTGTACATGTGATAGTTGTTCCAATTTATTCATACTTTTTGTCGGTGCCAGTGATATTTTGGTCTACAAAATACCAAATTAGAAATTGGAGAGCATTCGTATAAACATGCAAAGGTACAAATTCGTTGAAAAACTAGAAAACCACACTCCGATCTTCTCACTAAAAAGCATGTCACACGAGAACCATCTGAGCTGTCCCATAGACATAGACATGGACGACACCAACACCAATACTTTTCCCGTCGTTACATGATTTCTGGACCGACTACAACAACACCTCATCGCCCTTTCTTTCTTTCCCTTCTTTTTGCTTTCTATTTGCCTTTTTTGTAAATAGCTCATTAGCATACCATTTTACAACCTCTTCATTTCTTTTACCATTCTGCTTGCCCCATTCTTTGTAAGGAGATATTCATTTTTTATGCGAATCACAATTTGAGTGCACACTTGAGCTATAAAACACTTATTTAAAGAAAGAAAAGAGGATGTCATATATATTTTTTGTTTCTTTGATAAAAAATGTAAACAATAAAGGGGTTACACCTTTTTGCGTTGTAGCCGTTGTTAAGAAAAATGTACATTGTACAAAGTAGGTGATAGCTCTGGAGTGTGCTATAATTCATATCCTTTCTCAAAATACGAAATTTAAACACAAAAAAAAAAAAAGATTGATCGACTCCTTAAATTATTCTCTATTTTACGTAAGAGCATTTTGTGGCTCCACTCTCCCCCTAATATAGGGCAGAAGAGAGGAGGGAGAGAGAGAAGCTCTCAAATCTTCTAATTGTACATCAATTTAAGCTCACTTAAATTAAAATTGGTTAATTTAAAACAAAATTGTTATCCAAATCTTAACATAGGAAACATGGTTGGAATATCCACCTTTAAAATTGATGACTTAAAATAGTATTTTTAGTCGTTTTAATCAAAATTTAGTAAATAAAAATGGGTTTTTTTTTAATTTAAAAAAAATTATAATTTCTCCACAAGTCTAATGATTATAAATGTTAGGTGACAAAATTGGTAAAAGTTGATAGCGCCACATAGCCGTGATATGACGTCAGCTGTCGGTTATCTTACCGCCGGCACATTGCATATTTTCTTCTTCTCTTTTTTTATCCGTCAACCTTTTTTTGGTTTACTTTTTATCCCTTGAACCTTTATGGTTGCGAATTTTTACAAGCCGCAACATCACAACAGTTGGGACTAGTGGCTTATTTTTGAGGAGAGAGAGCTAAAAGCATTATAAATTAGGAAGCGAGAGAGAGAGAGAAACAGAGAAGCCAAGAACACCTCAAAAAATTCAAAGAGAGCTTCCATTACAGCTAGCTCTCTGATTCTCTCTTTGCTAGATCTCTCGTTTTATCTCTCTGTTTCTGTTTCTGTTTTTTTTCTGTTGCCGCATTTTGTACATTTATGCGCTGTTCTGCTTCTGTTTTCCTTGTTTTCAGAAGCAGAAAGGTTGTATTTTTAGGAAAAGGAGAAAGAGAGACGGAGCTTCTCGTGAGGCTTTTTATACAAATCTTCAGGTGCATTTGAGTTTCATTGGTGCCTTAAGATCTCAACTGGTTTGTGTTTGTTTTCTCAAATGTGGTGGAGGTTGAGCCACTGAATTAAGCTCTTCCTCCATTGTTTTTTGCGTATCAGACCTGCAAAATCACCCACAGAAAAGAAAATACTCGTGCTTTTTTCAAAAAAAAAATTCCTCCGAATCCATTTTAGTCTCTGGCATTTCTCTCGGAAACCAGAAAAAAGCAATCTTTACACTTTTTCATAGCTTGCTTCATCCCATTTGCCTCTCCTCTGTTTCTGGTTCTGTTTTTCTTGAGAAGAAATCACAGAAATAGTCCACAATGGAACGGCTTTCAACGACGACCTTTATACCAGATACATTTTTAGGTGCCAGAGATGACTTTTCCATGCAAATGGGAGTGCTTTGGAGTAAGATCAGAGCCCCATTGATCGTTCCTCTGCTAAGAATCACAATTGTGCTGTGCTTGATCATGTCGGTTATGCTCTTCATTGAGAGGCTGTACATGGCCATTGTCATTGTTCTGATAAAGCTTTTTGGACGAAAACCAGATAAGAGATACAATTGGGAGCCCATAAAAGATGATGTTGAGTTGGGAAACTCAGCTTATCCCATGGTTCTAGTCCAAATCCCAATGTACAATGAAAGAGAGGTTCTTATAATCTTTCCCTTAATTTCTCTGATTCTTAATCAGCTGTTAATTATGTGAAATTATAGCATTAAATTTGTGTTTCATAATTAAAATGCAGGTTTATCAGCTTTCAATAGGAGCTGCATGTGGGCTATCTTGGCCTTCTGATAGGATCATCATTCAAGTCCTTGATGATTCAACAGACTCAACTGTCAAGGTTCCTAGCAAAAACCCAACACTCAAAAACAACCAAAAAGCTTCAATCTTTCACCAAAATTTTAACTACCCTTTTCAAAATTTTCTATGCTTGGGCTAATTTTTGTGCATGGTAATCAAAATGCAGGACATGGTGGAGCTAGAGTGCCAAAGATGGGCAAGCAAAGGCATAAACATCAAGTACGAGATAAGAGACAACAGAAATGGGTACAAAGCTGGGGCTCTCAAAGAAGGCATGAAGCGCAGCTACGTTAAACACTGCGATTATGTCGCCATCTTTGACGCTGATTTCCAACCTGAGTCAGATTTTCTCTGCCGCACCATTCCCTTCCTTGTCCACAACCCTGAGATTGCTCTCGTTCAGACTCGCTGGAAATTTGGTAAGTCCACTGGTTTAATTAGTTCAGTGATTTAATCTGGTATACTTTATTTTGGTTGGATTCTAAAAACAGTACTGCCATAAAAAAACTGTCGGTGCGTCTGTGCTTCTGTGCTTGTTTGAGAAGATTTCTAGGAAATAGCTGGGCCCCACCTTCTGCCTTTTACTATTGCCGTGGCTGCCACTGGTTTTGCCACGTCTGTGACCTTTCTGTCTGCTTTCTTTGCTTGGGGCCCATATTCTAAAACCAACCCACATGAAAAATCAATTGTGAAATTCAATGGCATTTGGTGCTGTTTTCAAAAGGACCAGAGAACCCAGATGTTATTTTCATCCCCTTGTCCGTTTTAAGATGTCTGATATATTTGTGCTTGAATTGATTTATTGTTTGTTGGTGGGTTCTGCATCAGTGGTCACAAATGGAAAAGAGTAGAGCTCTTAGCTGGATGGCCCTTCCCATACATAACCTCCAAGCTTTAATGTTATCAACATAATTGACACATTTTGGGGCAGATTAGATATGACAGACTGAAAATAATTAACTTGTAACATGGTTCATTTATGGTAAGCAGCTATAACAGAGGGTCGTTAAAGCATCAACTTTTGTGGCCGAAGAATTGGATGGACTGTTGAAATAATCATTGAAATATAATATGAAACTTGTAAGTTTGTGCATTAGCAAAGTAATATTAGTTTTTGCCTTGCACCCGAGTTTGAACCCCCTCTCCGTACATTAGAATAGTTTAGAATACCTCCCTTGTTAAAAAAAAAAAATTTAGATAGCATAGAAGTTACAACAACAGAACACAATTTTTGGGGGGCCAAGTGTGCAGCTCTTCTTTGTGCTAAGCATGTTGCCATGTGCCTAGTGTTTCCCAGATAGGAAGTGCTAGATTTGGAGCACAAGTAGGAGGTTCTGCTTGGACCTAGAAATGGCAAGACATTGTAAGGGGTAAATCCGTCTTACCCGGGATTCTTTTTCTTTCTCAACCCGGCAGCAGCATGTGACATCTTAATGGTGTACCTCTGTTCACTATACCCTAGCCACCGCCTACCCTGCTAAAAGTGACAGACAGTTGAACTAATTCTCTGCTATTTAATTATTGTAATTTATACCAATAAAAAAAAGTCAAGCAGATTTCAGCTTCTACTTTTCCTGACTTGCATTTGCTTTTCTGGGCTGTTTTTGCAGTGAACTCAAATGAGTGCTTGATGACAAGAATGCAAGAAATGTCACTGGATTATCATTTCACAGTTGAGCAAGAAGTGGGCTCCTCCACTCATGCCTTCTTTGGATTCAATGGTAATTTACCAATTATCAGCAATTATTGTGCCATAAAAATATTTTATATTGAACAAAAGCTTACCAATATTTAATGATGGAAAAATCTGTACTTTTAGTAGTCTTTATGTTATAAAATGACAGAAATTGGTATTATTATAAGCTAAAATGGGTTTGAGATTGTGTGCTAACTTTTGTTGGTGTGATGCTATAGGGACTGCTGGTGTATGGAGAATTGCTGCAATCAATGAGGCTGGAGGATGGAAGGACAGAACCACAGTGGAAGATATGGATCTGGCTGTTCGAGCTAGTCTCAAAGGCTGGAAATTTGTATATCTTGGTAGCATAAAGGTACCATTGTTGACCTATGCTTGTACCTTTTCCTGCATTTATGTATTTGTGAATATTTAGCTGACTGATTCAATTGTGTCTCAAAAACAGTCACGATAGGAAAACGAAATTATAGAGAAAATGTGTCCTAGTGTGCATGATCTAGTTGTATTTTGAGTCTATATGGGCACTATGAGCAGAGGTCACAAATTTGATTATTCACATAAGTTACCAGTCGTATCCGGTCGACCCTTGAAGGCATGAAGTTATGATGAACTGATTGTTTCTAAAACATTTGCAAGTTATATTTCATCATCAGCTTTTGATTATGCCTGCACTTTTGAGTGCAACATCGGTCTAATCTATTTGGATAGCCGTTTTAATTACCAATGTTTAGTGTAGAGCCTTTCCAATTCCAGACATAATCCTTATTTTGTTTTCGCTACAGGTGAAGAATGAATTGCCAAGTACTTTCAAGGCCTACCGCTACCAACAGCACAGATGGTCTTGTGGTCCAGCTAACCTTTTCAGGAAAATGGTCATGGAAATTATAAGAAACAAGGTTAGCTTTTTTCGTACATTGCATCAAATTTAACCAATTGTAGGAGTTGAAGTGGAAATGAGTAAATAACTTACCCTTATCTGCATCTGTTTACTGCAGAAAGTATCACTATGGAAGAAGATCCATGTGATTTACAGCTTCTTCTTCGTCAGGAAGATCATAGCACATATCAACGCATTTGTCTTTTACTGCATTGTTTTACCGGCAACTGTTTTGGTTCCTGAAGTTGTGGTGCCAAAGTGGGGAGGAATTTATATTCCTTCCATCATTACTCTTCTCAATGCAGTTGGCACTCCAAGGTCTAATTTCCTTTCAAGTTCTGCTTTTTCCCATTTTGATTTGTATTTGTCTTTTGTTAAATTCGGTGTTCTAGCTTCTTAATCTTGTTTTTCCTATTGTGCAATAAATTCATGTAATTTGGTGCCCCTGCTCTCGCCATTCTTCTTTTTCATGTTGTTCTACAATTTTGCAGGTCACTCCATTTATTGGTGTTCTGGATCCTATTTGAGAATGTCATGTCACTACACCGTACGAAGGCTACAATTATCGGTCTGCTAGAGGCTAGTCGAGTGAATGAATGGATTGTCACTGAGAAACTTGGAGATGCTCTTAAGACTTTGACAGTAGCCGCAAAATTACCCAGGAAACCTCGAATCAGGATTGGAGAAAGGTATGCATTCTCTCTTGGACTCCCTATGCGAACTCAATTGTGTATTACTCCCTAAAATAAGACCTTGATGTTCGATAATACCTGACGTCGGTTTTCCATTTGTGTTTTCACATGTTAACAGACTTCATTTGCTAGAGCTTGCTGTTGGATGTTACCTCTTCTTCTGTGGCACTTATGACTTTGCCTTTGGGAAAAACTACGTCTACCTTTTCCTTTACATCCAAGCAATGGCCTTCTATATCATTGGGTTTGGGTATGTTGGGACATTTGTTCCCAACTCTTAGTGGGGCTGCTGCAGAAATACTACAAAATTCTGTTAACTGCCGTCACTATATGCCGGAATCGCTCTCTTCTTCAGCAAAATAGCAGCAAGCTTGTAAAAAGAGAGACCAACAAGAAAACAAAAAGGGTGGTCTTTTTTTTTTCTTTTTTTTTTTTTTCGTACAGCAGAAGATTTCGGGATGAGTCGTAGAATTTGTTCTATTGTGAATATTAAAAAAAAAAGTAAGGAAATTAAATTTACAGATTGTTCTTGTTGTGGGAGTGCAACACAAAGGAAAAAGGCAAAAGGTCAAGGTAACTCAAGGGTGCTGACCCCAATCAGAGAAAACATCTTTGTATGGATTGCTTGTAATTCTGAGATTTTTCAGATCTTTTTGTTGTTCATTTTGTTTTCCATTCTTGTTTGGATTTGCTAAAAATGCTTATCAAAGGAATAAACTCCATGGAAATGGGATGTGCTCTCTCTCTCTCTCTCTCTCCCCCCAATTGCGTACAAGTTTTCACATTTCAAAAAAATTCACTATCCACTGCGATTGATAACTACAAATAATTCAACACCATTCCTTCAGAGAGCACCCACAGCAATCTTATCTTTTAGAGAAAATACAAAAAGACCAGTAATGACAATAGAGCCAAGACCTTTCTATAGCCCCACAGTTGGGTGAGAGATGAAATTGGAACTGTATTGGTCTCTCATGCCTGCATAATGCTTGCAGACCAAGCTAAAGAATATTTGGAACAATTCCTTTTCGTATTAATGAAGATCCACCAAAGACACTTAATACTGTGACTATTGAGACGTCTTTTTCTCATTTATGCACGCATGAGAGGCTTGATATATTAGTCTATAGCCCTACAACTTTATTGGTCCAGCACCAACAGCTGTGAGCTACAACACCACAACCAACCAGCCATTTGAGTAGGTGGTGGGTACCATAACACAATTCCAGCATTAACGCATTTTTTTGTGCGGATACAACACACTTCTTACTACTTGCAACATTTTTTGTGTGGATATAGGAAATATTCTTAATTACGTGAGATACAAGAACATTGCCACATGCGAGCATTTTGTGTGGGGATATACAAAATGTATATGATTCATGATCCTAGTTAAATTTTGGTGGCCTAGAAAAACATGGATTGAATTATGTCTAATTCTACTAGGACCAAATGTAGTCGGATTATGAATCATGCCAAAATGTTGGGACGAAGTTGGATTGGATTATATCTCATCCTACTATGCCATGTAATAGCGCATTTCAATTCATCTCACCCCTTAATCATGTGTGGTACCAAACACATAATTGGATTAGTGTTATCATTCCAATCCAATGCAATCCAATTCAACCCTATAATCTAATCAAATCCCAATCACTAAACATGGACTCAAGATTCTTAACTAATTGGGCTATAAGTTCCTGCTTCTGAGCACCAACTGTAATGCTTGAAAGTTAAATTAAACTCAGCCGAAAAGAAGTTAGTGGGCTAATGAAAAGCCCAAGAAAGAGGTTGACCTCAAAACCCATGGGCTATATAGTGAAACAAGACTCTGACCTCAAAACCCAATGTGAAGTACTCTTTTTCTTTTAGGTTTTAAATTTCCAAGGACAAAAGACAAAGAGGGTTTAAGAAGGGTTTATGATAAAAAAAAACCAGGTATTTCTAAGACACTGAAAAATTGAAAATGGCAAGGCGCGTCTGTCTTCTTCCTAAATCCCCATTCACTGCCCCCAACAAATCCCAAAATCTCATCTCAGTCCCTCTCTCCTTCTCTCTCTGCACAGACTCTGCTGCCGGCCAAACCCATCAACCACAAATCGAAGACCAAACAGAGAACTACAACCCCACAAGCCTCACCAACCTCCAAGACCAACAACGCCATGAGCAAGTCAGAAAGCTCCGAGTTCTCCTCCAACAGGGTCGTTCTGAAACTGCAAGGAGGCTCATCAAGTCCCTCATCCTCCCCAACTCGCCCTTCTCTTCCCCCACTGATCTTTACACCCTCTTTTCTCTCTCTGCACCCTCCATGAAACCCACATTCTCTGACATGCTTTTAGCCGCTTGTTCGGAGTCTAAGATGCCGAAGGAAGCAGTAGAATTGTACGGCTTGATGAGGGAAACCGGTACGCGTCCTTGCTTAGCTTCTCTCAATGCAATGCTTGAATCTTTGGTGACTTCAAAACAGTTTGGTAAGACACTCGAATTGTTTTCGGAGATTTTTGAGTCGGGTCAGGGCATTCGACCCGATAGATTCGCGTATGGGAAGGCGGTACAGGCTGCGGTGAAGATGGGGGACCTGGAAAGGGCTGGTCAGCTAGTGAATTCTATGAAGATGAAGAGGATGAGTCTCGGTGTGTTTGTTTATAATGTTTTGTTGGGTGGGTTGTGCAAGGAGAATAAAATGAGGGATGCACAGAAGGTGTTTGATGAAATGATTGAGGGAAAGACGGCACCAAATTTGGTTACCTACAACACGCTGATTGATGGGTTTTGTAAGGTGGGGGAGTTGGAGAAGGCGTTTGAACTGAGAGAGAGGATGAAGGACGAGAATGTGGCGGCAAATATTGTCACCTATAATACTATGCTTAGTGGACTTTGTCGGGCTAAGAGAATGGACGATGCGAAAAGGATTTTGGAAGAGATGGAAGCTCATGGCTTTGTGCCTGATGGTTTTACATATAGTATTCTTTTTGATGGGCAGTTCAAGTGTGGTGATAGTGAAGGGTCATTGGCTTTATTTGAAGAAGCAACCAGGAAAGGTGTGAAGCTTAATCGTTATACTTGGAGCGTTTTGTTGAATGGCTTGTGCAAACAAGGAAACGTTGAGAAGCTAGAAGAGGTTTTGAAGAAATTAATGGAAACTGGTTTTGTTCCAGATGTAGTAATTTATAATACCATCGTGAACGGTTATTGTCGAAGGTGTGACATGAACAGAGCTATTTTGGCCATTGAACAAATGGAAATTCATGGGTTAAGGCCGAATTGCATCACCTTCAATACTTTGATTGACAAATTCTGTGAGACAAGGGATATGGATACGGCTGAGGAATGGGTGAAGAAGATGGCAGAGAAGGGAATTTGCCCAAATTTGGAGACGTATAACATCCTTATTAATGGCTATGGGCAGATGCGCGTATTCGACAAGTGTTTTCAGATTCTTGAAGAGATGGAAAATAAGGGGATTAAGCCAAATGTTGTGAGCTATGGTTCTCTTATAAATGGTTTATGCAAGGATGGGAGGATTCTTGAAGCTGAAATAGCACTGAGGGACATGATAAGCAGAGGGATTTCCCCAAACGCACAAATATATAATATGCTCATTGGTGGTAGCTGTACAGTTGGAAATCTGAAAGATGCTTTCAGATTTTTTGATGAGATGGCAAGCACTGGGATAACTCCAACACTTATAACCTACAATTCACTCATTCATGGACTCTGCAAGAAAGGAAGGGTAATGGAAGCTGAAGACTATTTCTCTCAAATTACAAGTAGTGGTTATAGCCCTGATGTGATCACATACAACTCCCTAATTTCAGGTTATTCTGATATAAGAAACACCCAGAAATGTCTGGAATTATATGAAACTATGAAGAATTTGGGCATCAAACCGACTATATATACTTATCATCCTCTAATTAGTGGATGTAGCAGGGAAGATATGGCATTGGCAGATAAATTGTTTAGCGAAATGCTGCAGATGGGTTTGGTTCCCGATCGGGCTGTTTATAATGCACTCATTCACGGTTATGCAGAGCAAGGAGACACTCAAAAGGCACTTTCTTTGCACTCTGAGATGGTGAACCAGAAGATTAATGTTGACAAGATGACATATAATAGCTTAATTCTGGGGCACTTCAAACAAGGAAAAATTGCAGAGGTAAAGGGCCTAGTGGATGATATGAGGGCTCAAGGATTGGCTCCTAAAGCTGATACTTATAACTTACTTGTTAAGGGACATTGTGAACTCAAGGACTTCAGTGGTGCATATTTTTGGTATAGGGAAATGTTTGAGAATGGTTTTCTTCTGAACGTCTCCACATGCAATGAGCTTACAGATGGACTTGAAAAGGAGGGGAGGTTGCGAGAGGCCGGGATCGTCTGCTCAGAAATGAGTGTCAAGGGAATGAATGACTGCAGCTCTATTGAGGATGTTGTTTCTGTTGCCAAGGTGTAGGGAACAAGAGTTAGCCAAGATAGATAGACAGTTAGAATATTGCTATTGTAAAACCAGTAGCTGTACATCTCTGCTGGGATATCCTTGAAGAAGAAATGTTGGCAGGCAGGAGGGAGCAAGAAGCTTTTCATTGTTTTGAGGACTGATAGTGTTATCAATGCGAATAAGCTTCGAGCCCCATATCTTTCTCCAAATGAAAAGGTATATTATGTTTATAACTATATTGTGAATTTAACTACTGCATCTCTCTTTTATCCTCATGAATGTAAGCCAAGAATTATGTATTTTCCGGATTACCATTCTGAAAACAACATTCTAACTTCAATTGCAAAGAAATGTAGAATTTGTTTAAACACTAGCTGAAACTCATGTAGTTTCATTTCAGTAGGTTTTCGTTTATGGTTTCATATTGGGTTGTTACTTAACACCCTGCTTGATGCCTTAGCTAAGCTAAGTTAATTTGCATCTTATGTTGTCGCAGATGCAGACTTCGCCTTGCTACGTATGCTTGAATCACACTTGAAGCAGAGTTGATCAAAGACTTACCTTCAGCTAATATACACCAGTCACTGTTTGCATCAAGACATTGTAACACAGAGGTTCAAAACCATCAAGGATGATCTATTAGTACATATTCTGTTTATTATTAAAACGCATCTATGCAAGCATTTACAACACTTTCTATGCCATTCTTTGGTAAATAATATTCCTTTGGTGGTGGTTTGCTTTTTATCACATAAATTTGCCTTTTCAATTCTTGTCAATAGTGAAACTAAAATAATTCATGAAAAACAAAACCCATCTCTGAGAAACAAAACCCAACATTTTTCTATAGCCAGAAATTCAGAAAAAACCTACTTGGGCTGCACTGCATCATCCCATCCATTTTATTAAGACAAAACCAGAACTCCTCCATACATATACTCATAAACCCAGAAACAAGACCCAAGAGAGAACAAAGCAAAAAAAAAAAACCTTAAAAGACCTAACAAGTCAAAATCACAGCACTTTGAGAATGTCCTCGGCTCCACTGGAAGTGAAGGCACCGCCTTCCTCCAAATTCAAGACCTTCACAACTCCATCTTCAGCCAAAAGCGAGTACCTTCTGGACCTCACGCCCAGCCCCACAGGCTTATCGCTCAAATCGAGCTCAGCCCCAATGGCCCTGGTGAAATCCCCATTTCCATCAGACAACAGCAGCACCTCGTCCCCGATTTTGAGGCTCTCCTTCCAGGCCTTGATCACAAAGGCGTCGTTGACCGCAATGCAGGCAATGGTGTCGACCCCCTTGGCCTTGAGCTCGGCGGACTTCTCCACGAACCCGGGGACGTGCTTCAGAGAGCAGGTGGGGGTGAAGGCGCCGGGGACAGCGAAGAGGACGGCCTTCTTGGACTTGGTGAGCTCGGAGAGAGTGACGGTCTGAACGTCGCCCGCGGAGTCGAGGTATGAGAGGGTGGCTTCTGGGAGCTTGTCGCCGACGGCGATGGTGGCGGAGATGGCGGGTTTGGCGGTGGTGGAGAAGCGGAGGAGGGGTTTTGGGTGGGGGTAGTGTTTGAGAGGGAGAGGGGTGTAGGAGAGCTTTGAAGAGAAGGATTTAGGTGAGAAAAGAGAAGATTTAGGTGCGGTGGTGGAGAGAGAGAGGGATTTGGGGGCTGCGAGGAGCCTGGAGATGGTGAGAGAGGCTGCCATTTTTGCTAGTTTTTCGAGTTTTGAGAGGAAGAGATTGACCGAGGGTGGGATTTAGTAGCTAGTTAGATAGCTTAATTAATATGTTGGGTTGTTGGGTCGGGTCGGGTTTGAGGGTTTCGGGCGGAGGGAACAATGAGAGGTTGAGAATAGATTGTTGTGGGGAAAGGGGGGTTAGATAGGAGTTTGGAGCCTTGTGATGTGGGCATCTGAGGTTGACATACCCTCCAATGCTAGACCTATCAAAATTATCAATGTGTGTGGTTTTGTTTTGTTCATTTCAATTTTTATGGTACAGTAGACTGTCATTTTCCTCCCTAAATTATCTTACTGTTCCAACTTAATTCTAGGGTTAAGTTTTTATTGTTGTTGTCAATTTAGCACTTAAAATTATATTAATAGGTCAATGTGGTAATTTTTGGACGAAAATGTGGATGAAATTTGAATAAATAAAAAATGGTAAGTGATGTAGTAACCATTTTAATATAGTTTCAGTGCTACATTGACCAACAATATTCTATAGGGTTCATCACGTAGTAACCAAAAATAATCATTTTAAATTAATGGTAATTGAGTTGTTTTTAATCATGTTATCTAAATCATACTTTTAAACACAAGCCCCCTTTCTCTCAAAAAACACTCTTTCCACCTTGAGGGGGGAAGAAGTCATTGTTCTTCCCCCCTCTCCTCTCTTCTCTCCCTCTCTTCCTCCTTTCACCTTTTCCCCCATTTTTAAAGACAAAGGGTTTTCCCTATTTGTCTTAGTTTTGTTATGATTTTCATCCAACCATTAGTGGCGGCTGCGGCTCAGCGTCGAATCTTTACCTGCATTTCGGCGTCAGATCTCCACCACCATCTTTTTTGCAATTTCTTTATGTTTGGAATAAGTTGCAGAGACTCTTTGGATTCTCTGTGTAGTTTTCACCTCTCCTTTTGTGAGAGTTTTTCATCTCTCCTTTGTGAGAGCTTTTCATCTCTCCTTGGTGAGAGTTTTATTTGTATTGTTATGGCTTGGTTTTTTCAAGCTTTATCTCTTTTTTATTATTCTAAGTTTGCAATCTTAGTTGGGATGCCTATGCCAGAGTTTCTTTGATCTTGCCTGATCGTTGGTGGAGACATACCTGATTTTCTTAATTTTGATATTAGACCGCTCTGTTATTGTAATGGCCCTTTTGTGGCTGGTTTGTATTGACCTTTTGTGGCTAGTGACTTTTTTGGCTGAATTATGAATGCAATCATAGAATTTCTCAACCAAAAAAAAAAATAAAACACAATTTACAATTGCAGATATGAACTTAGTCAAGTTGATTAAAGTGAATGTGCTTCCCACTTTGCACCCGAATTCAAATCTCTCTCTCTCTTGTATATAAAATAAAAAACACAAGTCAAAATGAATAATTGGCATCATAACTTGTCATTAGAAAGATAACAAATTTTAATTGCCACTAACCTTTTTTTAATCAAACGATATTGGAGGAGAAATATCCATTTAATTCCCTCTCAATGACAATTAACTTGCATAATTTAAATAGTTGCATCTTGTTTAATCCCCATAAGACCGAACTCAAAATCAACGGGATCTAGTCTAGTTAAAAATGACCTTGATTTGCAAGCCCGTTGTCTCACGTTCGAACCTCCATAACACCTTGGTAGTGTATGTGAGAACCCATCTCCCTCTTATAATTTAAATTATTACTTATACTATTAAAAAAAACAAAATCAAGTGTTTAAATCTTGATGTGGTGGTGACTATTTTGACCAAAGAAAAAATCTTGATGTAGTTTATAATTTGTGGTGAACTATACCATGAAATTTGAAGCCAATATGACAATGCCAATTACCAAGTTTAAAAAGGCGATTGAGAGATGTCCCTTTTCAAGCTGCCAAAGCCAGCATATCTGCATGTGTCACGTGAGATCACGTGTTGTCATTGACAGCTTGTGATATGCTTGCAAAGACCATGTCTTTTTTGTCATATCTTTTTTTTTTTTTTTTTTTGAGGTCCTTTCCTATTGAAAGGGGCGATAGCATATTAAATTCACACACACAACACGGATGCTAAGACTCGAACCCAGGACCTTGCCTGAGGGAGTAAATACTCCAAACCACTACACTAGTAGGTCTTTTGCAAAGAAGGGATGCAACACGAGGACTTCCCAGAACTAGGTCAAACGGGTTACACCCTAAACCATCAACATGCATTTTGACACACGTTAAGACACACATTTTTAACCCTAAACTGGACTACCTTTTAATTAAGCTAGAATTTCCGAGCAATTTGAAATGGTTGTCATTCCTGGTCCTTGAACGTTTTTCCCATTATAAATGCAAAGACAATTGGAAATGACCAACTCATTTTTCATGGAAAGAATTTCATTTGCTTTATGAGTATTGACATATCCAAACCCTAAACCCTAAACACTAGCAAAAGTCGTTTTTTCTTACCTCTCTCAATGATATCAAAACTCAAAACGTTGATTGTTGATTGCAAAGATGAAGTCGAAGATGAAATCAGTGATGGTAATGGTGGTGGTGCAGATTTTATATACTGGGATGAACATATTTTATAAACTAGTGGCTCAAGAGGGCATGAATCTCACCATTCTTGTTGCCTACCGGCTGATTTTTGCTCCTGCTGCTATGATTTCACCCGCCGAGAAATCTCTGAAAGGTTAATATTTTGTTAGAGCACGAAGGAAGATAAAAAAAAAATTACTACTTTAGGGGGTTTTTTTAGACTTTACAAATAGAGGCTTCAAATCATGGATCTTGTACATCATTTCCGAACCGAAGAGGTTATAGTTTTTAGTTTTCATTTTTTTAACTAGAGTATAGAGGTAAAAGAGTGAGAATGGAAATGAGAAAGAAAGGGAAGATGAGAGAGGAGGATGAGAGGATGAGTCCCAAAAGTGAAAATAAAAACAAAAACTGAAATCTATTTGAAATATTGATTTTCACTTTCAAGTTTTTGTTTTCACTTTTGTTACTCTTCTCTCTCATCCTCTCCTTCATCTCCCCTTTCAATCTCATCCTCACTCCCGTTCTCATTCTCATTTTCCTCTATATTCTAGCACAAATAATGAAAACTAAAAAATAAAATTGCTTATCAAACGGGCCCATAGGTTTTTTTTTCCCTGCACATGCTGCAATAGAATTGTATAAACATAATTTGAATGAAAGATTACTTGATTGTCTTCTTCAAATAGTAGTCAATTCATAAGTTATTCTCACCAGATTGCAATTAGAATTAGAATTATTCTCAATTTAAAGGGACAACACAACAAAACTAACACGGATGTATTGTTTCAAGCTTTTCTCTGCGGGCTATTTGGGTAACTATAATTTCTCTTCTTCTTGTTTTTATGCAAATTATTTAAACTTTTGATCATGATTTTTCTGTTTAATCAATCATTATTAGTGTGATACAAAATTCTACATGGCATGTGGAATTCATATCTCCAATAATTAAGTAAAAATTATTTCTTAATTTTAGGGGTTTACTGTCTCAAAATTTATATATAGAGAACCTAGCCTTAACATCTGCAACATATGCAGTGGCCATGTTAAATCTTGTCCCACCAGTTACCTTTATCCTGACCGTAATTTTCAGGTAATGTCCTTGCAAGGCTCCTGATTTTGACTGTGCTTAATCCATTAATTTTATTATATATTTCAGGATGGAGAAGTTTTCTATACGAACTAATGCAGGGAAAACTAAAATTCTGGGAATGGTTATGGGGTTAGGAGGGGCTATGCTCTTCAGCTTCTACAAGGGCATAGAGATTAACATATGGTCTACAAATGTTAATCTTCTCCATAATCATGGCCAACAAAACAAGGCATCACACAAAAGTTTTGAGTATTTTGTCCGGCTTAATGCTATTTTTGGGTCGCTGTGTGTCCTATGCTTTGTGGTTGATAATTCAAGTTACTTTTCTTTATTTCCTTTAAGTGTTTTTATTTCTCAAACTTTTTCTTGTTTGTTATATATTTATTTCAATTTATCAATGCAGGAAAAAATGAATAAGACATTCCCATACCCTTTTTCAAGTACGGCTCTAATGTCCTTAATGGGTTCGATTCAATCGGTTACATGAATTATAACATATCTAAAATAATTAATACTTGAACTCCTAATAGAATAATAATTAGAATACAATTAATACTGTTATTTGTTGCTACTATTAAAAGTTACACCTCGGAAGGTACATATGACAGGACCCGATCCCAATTTCACTTTGGAATTCGAGCCAAGTCCTGTGCGTGTCCGACACCTGGCGAATATCAGGTACAAATGACCTTTTTACCCTTCCTGTTACAATTACCATTAAAACTTCCCTTAGACTCCTGCCAAAAATTCGGCAGAGTCACCCCTGTATTTTGTTTAAACCCAAAATCTTCCACCTGTTAAACAAGCAAATAATTTTCCACCAACTGCCAGAATAAAACATCCAAGCATTCATCAGATCAAGCTTCCCACTAAAACTAGATATCAGAGCATTTTCTACTAATTTACAAGATTTCAAGAACTTTTACAATAAAATCATACGTTCTTGGTGGCGCGGAAGCTAGGAGTGGCCCGGTGGTGGATGCCTGCGCACTTCTACAGCCTGGGGGCGAAAAACAGGTTTGAAAATGTGAGTGGACAAAGATAATGTTCTCAAATCAATTTATAAACATAATAACCCCCAGTATAAGATAAATAGGGTTATAAAGCTATAGTTCGTCTGAAATCAAATAATAAGCATTCAATGCAATAAGTATGTGTGTACGTATCGATACAGGTATAAAAATATGCACGAATATCATAAAACTGATATAAAATAACTGAAAACCACAAGTATATAAAAATACTGGAAGTCCTTTAAAACTACCACCTAAGTGTACTCCTGAAAGATTCGTCAACTCCCCTGGCAGGTCTCGGCGACACACAGTTTATCCGAGCTGCAATCTGCAGGATTCAGGGGACTATGGTCAGCCTGATCCGTCGGCAGGTCTCGATGACACCAAGTCGACTCGAGCCGCTCTGGTAGGATGCAGGGGAACGTAGTCAGCCTGATCCGCAATCCTGGCAGGTCTCGGGGACACAGAGTCAGCCGAGATGCAAATCCTGGCAGGTCTCGGGACACCAAGTCTGCTGAGCCGCAAATCCTGGCACTCAAGGTCTGAGCGTCCCCGAAACTCGTGAGGCAATGTCAAGTGCACTGACAGTACTGTAAACAGACTGGATGTTCAAAGACATCGGTCCGTCTGAGGGTAATCACCAAATAAAGAGCGGGTACATGGTGGTTTTCAAAAATAAATAACTTTAGCAAAATCTGATTAATAACTGTAATCTCAATTCTGCTGCTATCTCATCTGATTCGAACCTCAAACTCTGTTTCTATAACTTTTAGTTTGTGTAACTAAGCAGCATAAAATTTGAGAAATGTTACTGTACTAATCATGCTCGGAAAGCATTCGATAAAACCTATTCAAAATCAAATAATGAAATTTGCCCATATAAACTCATTTATAAAACTGAATTATATAAAATCAATATAAAATCATTTATGTAAACTCATGTATATAAATCATTTATATAACTCATTTATATAAAATCATTTATGAAAGAAAGTCCACTCACTGCTGGTCCGAGCTAGCTGGACCCTTTGAAGGTCCCTCCTGTGGCTCAATCGGGCCTCTGGTGCCTGATTAACCATGAATAATAAATTAATAAACTGCTCAATAAAAGAATTAAATTAAACATCCTGCCCTGGCTCCTAAAAATGCGTGCACTTATTTTAAAGTCACTCCTATGCCCACTTTAGCCTTTCGGATAATTAGAACGGCCTTGAAAGACCCGAAACTTTACTAAGCGATAAATTACCAAACCGGCCGATCCGGAACCCCGTGGGATCCACGATCTCCGATGGCCAATCTGGGATTCTATAAAGGTTCCTCACAGAGAAAGAACCATGTTCTGCGAGTTTGGTCCGAAACAGATGGTCGGATTAGCCAAAATCGCGTTATCGCTTAAAATCCAAACCCTAGCCCCAGGGTTCGCGATTTCGGAGTATCCGGGACTCCGATTCGTAATCCGTCGAATCCTACACGATCCTAAAATCATGTAGAACGACATATCTGAATTTGGGTGCGATCCAACGGTTCGACGACACTGCACCTAGGGATCGCTCAATATGGAAAATCCGTTCGGGGCTCAAACGGACTTTAAATCGAGATCCGCGAAATCCTACGAGCTCGTGACAACATAAGGATCGCAACAAGACACAGTGCCACTACACCACCCTCGCCCACGCGCCCCAGCACGCGCCGGCAGCGATGGGTGTCTAAAGCGATTTTGGCTCGCCGGAAAAACTTCAAACCACGGCTCCAAACTCCTACCCTAGGTAAAACACCATATTTGGAGCCACTTTTGCTCTTGGAACTATCCCAAAAAGTGACTGGAAGTGGCCGAAAACAGAGGCCAAAAATTGGCTGAAACTTCAAGCTCAAAAATCCGATGGCTACACTATAAATCGATCTAATCCGACCCAACAGGCAGATAGAACAGCTCGAGAGGTTCAAGATCCATACCTGGGTCGACGAAAATGGTGGCCGGAGGAGGGAGATCGGAGGCCTTGAAGTTTCGGTGAGTTCCCGTCGTTCTTTCGCAGCTTCCGGCCAGCACAGGTCGTCGGCCGGCGGGGGATCGGTCGGGAAATGTAGAGGACTCGACGGCGGTTCCAACGCCACCGGTCCAGTGGCCAGTGGTGCTCTGAGGTGGCGCCAGCGAGCTCTGGAAGGCGGCGGCCCGTTTTCGCGCGAGAGAGAGAGCTGACTGGGTTTTTATAGATCCAACTTTAAAATATTTACGGTTATGCCACTGAGACTCTTTTGACCATAACTTTCTCGTTACAACTCCGATTCGAGTCTACTCCGTGTCTACAGACTCGTTTCGCCGTGCTCTACGCAACGGCGTAAGCAAAATTGCCAAATTTATTTTTGATCAAAAAGTCAAAATTTTCCCTATTAAATAATGCGATGACAAAATCGTCTTTTTGCTAGAATAAAGAAATCCTAATTTTTAGATATTTTGGTTTGGGTTATTACAACATACATATCATGAGGTTGAATAAAAATAGTGAATTTGGATGATCAATTTCAAGTGAAATAATATAAATGACAATTTTCTTTTGAAATAAATAATGAGATATTTAATGATATACCCATTTCTAACACTAATATTATAAATAAACCCTACACAATTGAATTTCTATAAACAAACCCAAAAAAAAAGATCAAAAAATGATAGCTGGCGTTATTGAATTTAATATTGATTATCAAATTACTCTGATGCCCTATTGAGTGGTTTTGGTATTTTTATGAGATTTTGGGGTTGGGCTTGTTTTAAGAAATTGATGACAGTTTTGTAATTTATAAGAAGTTAAAAGCTTTTTTGTTATATTGTAAATGAGTTTTTGGTGTGTTTCTAAAGTCCATTTCATATAAGGTATTTTTATAATTTAGGCTCCCATATTGGGTATAATAGTAAATCCCCCATAAATAATTAGGAGTTTGTTGTTCTCGAAATCGAAAACTAATAGTAGTTGAGAAATGTTTGCAAAAGCTTTTGTATGAAATCAACACCATTCTGTGGAATAGAAAAGTAAGGATGATGAATCCGATTCTCAACCAAAGCAAGAAGTTGTTACATCATTACACATATTTCCGTTTCAATTTCAATTTGTTGTAGTTCCTTCCTACTTTTGCCTAAACCAATCAATTATTGTGGAATAGTCCTATTTTTTATTGACGAGAGGAAGATTACTTTAACTTGAGACTTCTTCAAACTTTAAAAGAGAACATTGTTCATCATAGGTACGTATGGCTATTCGTAGTCTTCTTGAATATATTTGTTTAATAAAATATACATATTATTTTTCCATTGTCCAAATTCCGAGCTCATTTCAAAGTCTAACTAATATCAAGCATGCAATCGCATGCGCATGAGGCACCCATTTTTTAATGACAAAAATAAACAAAGAGTCAATTGTGAGATGATGAAGGACACAATTTTCTAATTTGCAATACTAATAATTAATAAAAATAAATGAGGCTTGTTCACCCGTTTTTTGTGTTTGCTCCTGTGGTGGAAGGGCGAAGTTCCCCGCTGGCTTGGAGACCATGTACTGGTCAAGCAAGTCAGCTTTCTTTGGTGTGCGAGCGTGCCACTGCTAGCAACGTGAATTCTAGCAGACTTCTCTTTAGAATAGATAACTTGCGCCCCAAGTTACTGACTTCTAAAAATCAAACGATTGTGAATTTGGGTGAGGAATATCTCCCAAGTAAGTTCTTTTCTTGCCTTAGACTGGTAAGGACTTTCATAATTTATCTCAGTATATAAAGAAAACGGCTGTTCTGGCCAGAAGTGTTTGATAGAAGTGGACTGTTTTAGGCAGAACTGCCTTTTGCAAGATAATAAATACACATATTTAACTCTAGACAAGTTAAAGGACTGTCGGAACTTCGTTTCCGCTTGAATGGAAGACTCTGCTGTAGGCTGGACTGGACATATCTGGATTGGTCCGCACTGCTTTGTGACTTCAAATGCTAGGTTGACCTGCAAATCGATACCAAAGTTGGATTTTGGCAGAGCTTTACGTTTTCTTCACGCTTTGTGAGGCCTTTTGAATAGGCAGAACTGCAATTCCTCCTGCTTGAAAGGGACAGAAGTGGCTATTCTCGATGGTCTGATGAGCTAAGGATCGTACTACGAGAGTTGTTCTGCTTGAATAAGACTCGTCCTGAGTTTTCTGGGGTCTCCACGTCTGTGAAAACTCAAACTCTGCTTGTCTTGGCTTTTGCTGAACCAAATTTGTAACGAGGTGTCTCGTTCTAGAAGACTTGTTTTCTAAGTCTGAATTTCGGATTTCAAGTGAGCTCTTGGCTTTTTCTTGGTGTTGTGTTTTTGATTGATGAGTTGATTGTCCTTTTCTTTCTTGACTGCTTCTGTTTTTATAAGAGATCCTTTTCTGGAGGTGTTTTTTAAACTTTAAATGGGCGGCAAAAAGATCTCTCAGGAAAGATCTTTATCAACCGTGGCAGACAAGCTCTCAGTAGTCTCCAGTGATCCCTTCCCTAGTTCCCTGGGCAACTGCTTTTTTTGTTTCAACCAACGACAACGCATGCTTTTCATGGCGGTTTGGTTTTCTTCTGTATTTTCTGAATAATTCCTTATTTCCTGTTCTAATTGAGAAGGCATGGCCTGTGAATCCTTTTGAAAAGATGGACTATTGTCTTCGGGGCAAAACAAATCTCTGAAAATAGGTGGGCTTCTTGATTTCCTGTCGGCAGTTTCCCGGAGACGTCTCTTCCCATAAAAACTCTAGTTGAAAATGTTGACCCTCTCAATAGCTGAGGTAGCCACGTGGGAGATATATTTGTTTAGTTTCTTGGGCTTGAATCCAAACAAATTCTGTGGGCTGATCCTTTTAAAGCCCGGATGACAGTTTCTTTCTTTTGGGCTTTCTTGGGCTGGGAACTTTTGTTTTTGATAAAAACGTAAAGCCCAAGCCATCTGGATCCTAATTTTATTGTCCCCAAGCTTTTGGGCCGAGTGGGAAATTTCATTATGGGTTTTATCTTTTTCTGATTTTGGCGCGTCAATTTTAGGCCCAAACAAGGCTAAGAATTCAGAATTGACTTTGTTGGATGGCATGAACCTATTTATCCAACCTGCAATTGTTTTAAATAATAAATATATTTGTTTTTTTCAACTGAATTTTTAGATAATAATATTCTGCAACTACATTATAATTATTTATTTATATTATTTTAAATTGTGTGGACTCAAAGAGGCCCTGTTGTCGTCACGGACGATGGAGAACAAATAAGAAATGCAGATCTTGCAGTTTTGCCCTTTGAGTCAACCCTCAACATGCCACAATAAGGATATTCCCTCAGCCCCTGAGCATCTCCTGGTGGATCACATAAAAGCCAATAAATTAGCAAATTAGCAAAAACTTGATTCGAGTGGTTAAGAATAATTATCTATACGCCCGAAATTATGTATTCGAAGATAACTATATAAATACTAGTTTGAAAACAATTTTGTCCAACGCCACGTCCATCATTACAATCAAATTCATCGTTATATCTTTACTATAAAATGAAATTTAATTAGGCTTCTTTCCTGTTTTGTGAGTGTAATTAATGAAAAAATCTGCTTGCACAATCAAATTCCTTGCACAACAATCAAATTTCTTTTGACCAAGTAAGAAAAATATAATTCCTTGCACAATAATTAATTTCCTTATTTACAGAAAAAAAATTGAATTAAATTCCTTGAGCAATTACCCACCAATGTACCCAAAAAAAGAATATTAAATTTAAAAAAAAAATCCTTGAGCATTTTGCTTGGCCCACCAATACCAAACTCTAAGGCTTTGACCGCCTACTGTTTTTTTTTTTGGCTACATGTACAATGTTTTGGACTTATAGTTGGTTTGGTCGCACACGTTCATCATCGAACACAGTTAATAAAACTCTTACCGACAAAAAAAAAAAAAAAAACTCCTACCCAACTAAAAAGTCTAAAATGCCCCTAACTTTTTCCTTTGGCAACTCGTGTGTGATGTACAACTAGAAAGTCACCTAACCCTTCCTCCAAAATAAATAAAAAATTAAAAGTAAAAAGAAAAAAGCCCTAATCAAAATTACAAAAATCCAACGGCTGTAATTAACCGAGGCTCCTCTACAAATACGTGGTGCACCGTCCGTCTGTTCACACTACTTTGCCCACTCTCACTCTGTTTCTCTTCTCTCTCTACGCGAATACTCATCTTCTCTCAGTCTCTCTCTTTCTGCATCTATGGCTACGATCCAGACCGTCAAGGCAAGGCAGATCTTCGACAGCCGTGGCAATCCCACCGTCGAGGTTCGCATCTCCACAATCTCTCTTTCTATTTCTTCGATAATTTCGAAGTCTCCGATCTGCTTGTTTAAGCACCGAGGCACACTCATCTTGTATAGTTTTGATTTTTTCGGTCCGTTTCTTGGTTTGATTTCTCTTCGTACTGAAACGATGCGTTTAATCCATGATAAGAGATGGAGATTCAGTAGTTTTGTGTTTGAGGCTGCACACAGTGTTATTCTGATTATATATAATATATATTTTTAATTTGTTGTTGATTTCGAAAGTTAATTTTGTGATGTTCAATTTTTCAGTCCTTGATTTTGTTGCATGTAGTTCTGTATTAGATCAATACTTGTACGATTGAAAAAGCTGGATGTGTGTTATTGTAGGTGGACATTGTTCTGTCAGACGGGACTTTGGCTAGAGCTGCTGTTCCAAGTGGTGCATCCACTGGTATATTTCTCTGATCTGATTTTCTTTTGGTTCTTCGAAATCGAAAGGCTATGATTTTGATTCAATTGTAAAATCGGAATTCAGGGCCTAGCAGTCGATTGGTTAGTATGCTTATTGTCAAACACTCATTATTTATTGTTTTTTAATCAACTTATAGGAGTTTACGAGGCCCTTGAGTTGCGTGATGGAGGATCAGACTACCTTGGAAAGGGTGTCTCAAAGGTGAGTTATCGCGTCTTCCTTACTTGTTTTTGTATACCAGTACCACCCAGAATGAGCGTTGCGATGATCGATTTGTGATTCGTTATCTTTTGTTTATGTTAGTCATTAACTCAGTATTTTTCTATATGCGTAGGCTGTCAACAATGTGAACTCAATCATTGGACCTGCTTTGATTGGCAAGGTTGGTTGAATTTACTGTTTCGGTTGTCATCATATTGTTTGGAACCTTAGAATTGCTGCTGATGTTTTACTTGGCTAAGTAATGTTTTCTCTGGGTATAAACTAATGTTTGTGGTTGCATCGTGCAGGACCCAAGTGAACAGACTGCTATTGACAACTTCATGGTTCAACAACTCGATGGAACTGTTAATGAGTGGGGTTGGTGCAAACAAAAGGTACAATATATATATATATATATCTGTTTGTTATATTCGGCCTATATCTGCAAATCCTTGGTCGTAAAATTAAATTAACTGGTATATATTGTGGTTTTTCAGCTTGGTGCAAATGCCATCTTGGCAGTGTCTCTTGCAGTTGCCAAAGCTGGGGCTAGCGTCAAGAAAATTCCTCTTTACAAGGTAATATTTTCTTGATCAGATAATTTCTATTGCTTTTCTTTCCTTTTTGATTGTTCAGTGTTCTGATTTTAGTGTTACTGTATTTTCAATTACAGCATATTGCCAATCTTGCTGGCAATAAGAACTTAGTGTTGCCTGTTCCTGCATTCAATGTCATCAATGGAGGATCACACGCAGGAAACAAACTTGCAATGCAGGTATGCTTCCTAAAAATCTCTTTGATTTTTCTTTTTTTGTTGTTGTTAATTTGCTTCTTGATTTTGAGTATTTGGTTAACTTGTGTCTGCAGGAGTTCATGATTCTTCCTGTTGGAGCTTCCTCTTTCAAAGAGGCCATGAAGATGGGTGTGGAAGTGTATCACCATCTAAAGGTGTGTACCGTTGGTTTCCTTATTTTACGGGAGTGGGGGATGTACTCGCTTAGAGTTTTTGGGAATGTACTATCTTCTCTTTAATTGCTCACTGAACACTCTGTCTTTTGTTCTCCTTAGGCTGTGATTAAGAAGAAATATGGGCAGGATGCAACCAATGTTGGTGATGAAGGTGGTTTTGCTCCTAACATTCAGGTTAACAATAGTTTGATGAAGCCTAAGCATTTAACTGAAGTTACTAATTATTCCTCCTTGTTCCTTTCACATCTGTCTACTGAAATCATCATCCTTTTTGTGTGAATTCAGGAGAACAAGGAAGGTCTTGAATTGCTCAAGACAGCCATTGAGAAGGCTGGATACACAGGCAAAGTAAGTTTATTTTTCAAACCAAAGTTTTTTTTACAAAGAAAATTTGATGACATTGCAATAGTATTGAGGGAAAATTATTGTTGTTTTCTCTTCAGGTTGTCATTGGAATGGATGTTGCTGCATCTGAGTTTTATGGATCAGATCAAACCTATGACCTGAACTTCAAGGAAGAGGTGAGTTGTCTGTTAATATATCCTCTAATTGGATGCAACAGTGTTTATCCGACTTTGAAATTTTTGTTATTCTTAATTACCATTAACTAAATATTCCATGTTTGTTTTGTCTGCACAGAAAAACGATGGTTCCCAAAAGATCTCAGGAAATGCTCTCAAGGACCTTTACAAGTCATTTGTGAGTGAGTACCCTATTGTGTCAATTGAAGATCCATTTGACCAAGATGACTGGGAACACTATGCCAAGATGACAGCTGAATGTGGAGAACAAGTACAAATTGTGGGAGATGATCTGTTGGTCACCAACCCCAAGGTCTGCATAGATTATTGATTTATTCTATTGATATCTTAAGGCAGTATTTTCCTTTCTTTCTCTATTATCCAAAGAGAAAAGGGAATCAATTTGCAGTCTCTAACTGAAAAAACAGAACACAAAAGATAGGTTAGGACATGTCCTTACTTTTCTTGATATCTCTACTTTTCTATTCCTATTTGCAGAGGGTTGAGAAGGCAATCAAAGAGAAATCTTGCAATGCTCTTCTTCTGAAGGTACAGCAAAGAGTCTCTCTTTAATAGATCTTATTTGAGCATGTTTTCTTTACCATTATGAAAATGAATAACACCTTTTAAACTTATTTGGATACAGGTGAATCAAATTGGATCTGTAACTGAGAGCATTGAGGCCGTAAGAATGTCCAAGAAAGCTGGGTGGGGTGTTATGGCCAGCCACCGAAGGTTAGGAAGTTGAACCTTGAATTGCAATGGCATAAACTGAAATTCAATTCTCTTCACCATAATATAGCGATTTCTAGTAGCTGATGTGGTTTAAATTTCTTGACTGCAGTGGGGAAACTGAGGATACCTTTATTGCTGATCTCTCTGTGGGTTTGGCCACGGTAATTATCTAATTTGAGTTCTGTATCTGACGACATTAATTACAAGCTCCCCAACTTTTCCTCGAGTCCCAGTTCAATTTCTCATGAAATTATACTTTTTCTCAGGGACAAATCAAGACCGGAGCTCCCTGCAGGTCGGAGCGTCTTGCCAAGTATAACCAGGTCTGAACTAACATCAGTTTCTTTTGCCTTCGTATGATTTTGTAGAATTTTGTTGACCATTGTTTCTTCAAATTTCTTCAACTTAGATGTGTGGTTTTTGAACATCTTATGCTTTTTGTATGTGCAGCTCTTGCGAATTGAGGAGGAGCTCGGTGCAGAGGCAGTCTATGCTGGAGCCAAGTTCCGCGTACCAGTTGAGCCCTATTAGAATATCAAGTGCTTCCAAAGCTTGTGCGGGACGGGATGAAATGAAAAAATAGAGCTTCACAAGTATGGAATAAGTTTTTACTTGTAGAACGGGTTTTAGTTTATGTGGAACTCGAAACCTTTTTTCCAATAATTTTCAGAGAAGTTTTGTTCTGAGCACTTGAACACAGTGCACTACAGAATTTTTTGAGTAAGCGCGTTCGTCTGTGTAATGTTTTGAGTTGCTTTTAAATGTTTGCTGCTACTAGTTTTGGCTTATGGTTTTATCAATGTGTCATCGGGAATTCTCTCTTTTTAAGTTTGCCGTTTGAGAGGGCAGCTCTTCATCGTCTTCATCTCCATGGTGTTCAATTATAATAGACGACGTTGTGCTCAATACGCAAAAGTCGTTGCCATAAAAACATTAACAAGAAACCTCCAAAAGCTCTTACTAGGCCCCTTATTTATTTATTTGCGTCCAGGCCAGCATTATTTACAACTTATTAAATCCTAGCTAAAGTTAAATTTTCAGAATTCTCTCAAATTTTGTGCATTACAGACATTTCAATTACAAATCGCCATTGAATTGCATACCTGGGTTAGGTTTGTTGGAGAAAGCAGTGGCCTGTTTTCTTGTATTCAAGTTTAAATCCCCTCATTGTAGAAAGTTCGAATCCTCTAGCTTTAAATTAGATTAATTTATAGTAGTTTAAATTATCGCTTGTATCTACAAAATTTTAAAAAAACTACTGTTGACATCTTAAACTACAGATTTCAATTCAAAAGAATCACCATGGACCATTGATTGCGTTGATGACCACATATTGAAGATCCATGTACATTACATAGGTTAAAATCTAACAGTTAAGTCGGTGAATGCAGATTTGGAGCCGTACACAACATTAACAATTAAGTCGGTGAATGCATAATTGGTGCAGAGTTCATAACATATAACACTTTGAGAACATAAACTTTTAAATTATCTAAGCAAGAAAATATATGTATATATATATTATGGAAAAAAAAAATTGTATTTTTTGCATTTCATTAATTTGATAAGAAGCTACATTATGGCAAGTAAATTAATTAATCAATTTTTTTAAAAAAACCTGAAAATTAAATGTAAAATTACAAAATATGCAGGCTGTGGGGTTCGAACCCACGCGTACTTATGTACAGTAGATCTTAAGTCTACCCCCTTAACCTCTCGGGCAAACCTGCTTATTGTTTATTCCTCTGAACTTTATTTTATATATTCGTTGCTCACATAAATACAACTTAGAAACAACATAGCGCTGCAGCTGCGCGTTTGTTCAAACTTAAAACCCTAATAAGATCAAAAACAGAGAGAAGGGGACCGACATCATAATTCACAGGTTACAGCTATGGCGGAGCACTTAGCATCCATCTTCGGCACAGAGAAGGACCGTGTCAACTGTCCCTTCTACTTCAAGATCGGTGCTTGCAGGCATGGCGACCGATGCTCTCGCCTCCACACCAAGCCCAGCATCAGCCCCACCCTTCTGCTTTCCAACATGTACCAGCGGCCCGATATGCTCACCAACCCCGGCGTCGACCCCCAGGGCCAAGCCTTAGACCCTCGAAAGATCCAAGACAACTTCGAGGTCTTTAATCACATCCCCAATTTCAATTGAAACACATACACACTCTCTCTTTCTTTAGGTTTGAATCAGAATTTGCTATTGGTTTTGTCATTGAATTTTTTTTTTTTTGTTGTGATTGTTGAGTGCAGGATTTTTATGAGGATCTGTTTGAGGAGCTGAGCAAGTATGGACAGATCGAGAGCTTGAATATCTGTGATAATTTGGCTGACCACATGGTAATATTTCTAGGGTTTGTCTCTTTTTTCTGTTTTTGTTTTTGTTAATAAGTTTTGTGTCGGACTAATTGATTGTTTGGGTATGTGTTTGTGAGTAGGTTGGTAATGTGTACGTTCAGTTCAGGGAGGAAGAACATGCTCAAGCTGCGCTTCAGAATCTCACTGGGAGGTTCTATGCAGGTTACTTTTACCATTCCCCTTCCATCCAAATTTCTGATACATTAGATTAATAGTCATGATGGTATGGCGACTTGCCGCTGTAATCCGTTCAGCAGAAGTCAATTTTCATCTGTTGCTTGATATATGTTATGTAGATGTACTGTGCAACATCACAGTTCAGCGTGTGTTGTTTCGCAAAGTATTATTGAAACTTTCCAACGTAGAGTTGAGTTTCATTGAAGACTCGGTTGGTTTATAAAGCGCAAATCACCCTTTTTTCTTTTAACATGCCATCTATCAGGTCTGGCCTTAGGATTCATTCATATTTTGTTTTTATATTGTTAGAAGACCTTATTTAGTAGATTTTAAGTCATTTGAATGAGTTACTCAAATTCCATCAGTCATTATATCACCATTTCCTATGGTGATGCATGATTTTTTCATGGCTTGGCATCAATGTAAACAGTCTTATTTCCATAGGAAAACCTGTTGTGTGCATAGTTTTTCAGATAATTGTGCCTCTTGGTGATACACTATTATATAACCGTCTAGATATATATAAGAGAATGGTCAATGAATACTTGTGAGCTATATAGATACATGGGATTTAATAATAAATCTGGTTTAAGGTCTTTGGGATTTGAGATTCAAGGTTTCAAACCAGAGCTAGTTTAGTCCAAGTCGGTTGGCACGACCGAATTGAAATTTCTGAGCCATAAGCATTTGTAGTTTGGCTCATCTTTTACTCATCTTAGATTACGATCTGATGAACTACATTTTGGTCAGGTAACTCACAGTTAAGCAAGGATTAGCATATTGTCTGCACTATTTTTTTTTTAATTGGACAAAAGCACACAGATTTAGTTCCTCAGTGACATGTAAAACTGTTAATCAGTGTAACCATTTACAGGTTAAGGTAATAAAGCTTTATTCATTGAAATGAAGTATGTGGGTAAAATTCTGTCTTGTTTCAGGGATTTGTAATTGTATTTGTTGGAATTAGGAGAAAGCATGAGTTATGATCGTTTTGTTAGTTGGTTGTGGCATGTGTTATTGTGGCCACAGCTGTTTCTCTCTCATCTTTTTTTATTATTTCTTCATCATAATGATAGTACTCATTGAGTGTTAGATTACTGTTTTCATGAAATCAATAACATTTTGGCAATATGATGAATATTAAAATACTAGGGCGCCCCATCATCGTCGACTTTTCCCCGGTGACGGATTTTCGTGAAGCTACATGTAGGCAGTATGAAGAAAATGTATGCAATCGAGGTGGCTATTGCAACTTCATGCATTTGAAGAAAATTAGCAGGTGAGATTATTCTTCGCTTGTTTTACAAACAGCCTGATTTTCATGATGACTTGGTAGTTTATTAACCTATTTGTGCCAATTTTAGGGAGTTGAGGAGGCGATTATTTGGGAGAAACAGGAGAAGGCATAGTCGCAGTCGAAGCAGAAGCCGTAGTCCTCAAAGGCATCATCGTGGTGGTTATCAGGAGCGACCACATGGAGGTCGCGGTTTTGGCAGAAGAGGAGGAGGAGGAGATGATGACAGAGATCATCGTTTCCATGATAAAGCAAGGAGGCCTAGAAGTCGTAGTCCTGGACGTAGAGGAAGAAGTAGAAGCCCTGTGGGCACTGGGGGGAAAAGGAATAGGAGTCCTCCAGCCAGGGAAAGCAGTGCTGAAAGAAGGGCTAAGATCGAGCAATGGAACAGGGAACGGGAACAGGTGGACTCCGGAAGTAAGTATGATAATAACAACAATAACAATAATGATGATGAATGGAATGGTTATGCTGAGAACAGCGATCAGTACTACGAAGATCCTCAGCAGCAGCAGCAGTAGCGTGATAGGTACAAAAGCAAGCTTCCTGCTTCTGAGATCAAGCCTCAGTTATTTCAGGCAGCTAACCGTGTTACTTGTATACAAGTTGGCTGTTGTCCAAGAGCTGTGTCCAGTATTAGATGTGATGGGTTTTGGAGGCGTTAGGGTAATTTCCGGATCCTGGTGCAGGAAAACGCTGGCTGCAAGGGTGAGTTATTATTATAGGAAAGATCCAAGTGTACGGGAAGTAAGAGACAATAATGTTTCTACTAGAATTATGAAATATTGTCTGAGATGTCTTATTAAAGTCTTTAAGACCATGTTGTTAGAATTGTTAGCGTGATTTTTATTGCTGCTTTTGCTAATTTGAGCTTTGTGATATATTTATTGTTTCCCAAGTTCCGGTGTTGAATTTTCTTAGATAGTGTAGTTGTATGGCTCGCTATAAACAGTTTTTACTGTTAGTGACTATTTTGGGTTCCTGCGAAAACAGGATGCGCATGGCATGCCAAGCGTAATTGGCTTGGATGGGAAGCATGATTTTAACTGGAACTGTGTAATTTTTGTTTGGGAGAGAATCAAATGATAGTATATTTTTCTGAAAGTCTCAATCCTGAGGGAGAATAATAGAAATTTATGAATATCACAATCCAAACCCTCAACCCAATCCTTCCTAAACCCTAATCACAAGTCCATCTCCTTATCCAATTTTGTGACTTATGATAATCCTAATTCCTAATCCTTTATTGTACCTCGCTTGCTTCGGAGTATCGTAATCCTTTTTTCTTGGATTATCTCCAAGAGCTTGATTTGATTTCTGTTTTTTTCCTATCTTATTTTCTTTACAAGTATGGTATTTATGTTCCCATTCCAATTAAACAATTTAACTTTAAAAAGCACTTTGTGAAATGACAAAAAATATGAGTGCTTCTGTCGTCGGATGGAAAAGCATGTTAATACCAGATTTACCAATACCAATGGGAAGGCATGTCAAGAAATGGAAGTGCTAAAATAGGCTTGATTATCTCCAAACTCATCATCAACCATAATTACATATTTCCTATCCTAGTTTGACTAGTAAATCATTTAAAAATGAAATCATACTCTTAGTAGGACTAGTAAAACCAAAAAAAAGAAATCACATTCCCGGGTAAATGGAAACAATTAATCCTAATCTCATATGACGAAGACAAACGAGAGGCATTTCTTGCGTAAAAAGGCATCCTAGTACGAGTAGTACATGGATTATGATCATTATAAAAGGAAACCAATGTCAAGAGCAAACATCAATCTCTCACCCATCAACAAAAGCTTTTCACATCTCTCTCACAAACAAACGCAACCTTCGCTTTCCAATCGAGTTCAAGATGTCGCCTGCCTTCAAACCCAGTTACTCCGATGACGACTATATCGTATACGTGACGGCAGAGGATCGATCAGGTTCCCGGCCGAATGGTGATGCTGATCCATCCCTTTCCATTGATCATCTGGTGGTCTCAGTTACTTGGAATGTAAAGAGAACCTACTATTCGGATACTGACCTCAACAAAAGATGGCCAATCAGAGACCTCGATGAAGAGCACGCATTCGATGGCATGCAATTACCATCACCACTAGAATCAGAACATTCACTGCGATTGCTTATAGGCACCATGACAGTTGATCATATGATAAACGAGAAAATACCGTTCCAGTTCCTTGGCCACAGGCTGCGCTGGAACGAGCATTCTTCTCGCTCTGCAGGCACCGCAGACCAAGATCAATGGACACCATTAGAGAGCGTACGTGATATGATTCACAAAATATCCGGTGTTCTTAATGGCATGGTTCTCTCGGGCCGCAAGAAGATGGACATTCGTGTGACATTTCATAAGCAAATTACACTCTCTCCTCAACAATATGAAGCAGTGGCTAGGCGAGCTAGGAGACTTTGAGGCTTTGCCTTGGAGAAGTTGGTATTTGACGGATTTATTTTCTGTACTTTTAAAGCACTTTTCTCGATTTTCTTTGTTTCTAGCATTTAATTTCTGTAGTTTCTTCACTCAATGTGGTTATTAGAAATTTTTTTATTGAAAAGTTTATTTTATTATTATTTTTTGTTCTCGACTTCCAATAGACTGCGATTTCGTTTTGACAAATTCTGGGTAGGAAACGAGAGCGAAGGACCAATTTCTCATATATTAAGAAAAATGCATTGTTTGCTCATAAGAACGTACCAAAACCTTAGAATCCAAAACGAGTATACAAGAAAATGCCACCCAGATCAACAGCAAAAGATTTTCATACAAGCCTGGTAATAACAAGATCAGTTAGTCACCAATAATTAAGCTAATCTCTCTCTTCATATTTACTATACTAAACCTAACTTCCTCCGGTAATCAATCCCAAACATCACCATGGTAGGAACTATTCCGCCTTTCACTTTGCAGCGCTGTGCTTTGCCTTTGTATGGCTTTGCAATGCACCATCTGAGTTGAACGACCTGCAAGAACAATAGCATAAGAAATTACAATTTTGTTTTAACAAGACAGAAATTTGGACGAACCTTTTTTTTCTAAGAAAAAAAATACCTGTTGCACGATTGGCAATTGAATGTGCCGCCTGATTTTGGAGCCTGCTGCTTTGACTGGTCAGAAGTAGCTGGTTTTTTTCCGGCCTGCTTTGCAGGGTGAGGAGTTGCTATGTGGACGCTGCCTTTCTTGCTATCTGCTCCAACAGTTAGCAGTCAGCCAAACATCTCCATTTTGATCATAGAATTAGGAGTTGAAACAGCTTAAAGACACCCAGACCCATATTGAATCTAAAGGTAACATATAACATCGTCAATTTGACTGATGCCTCAGGCAGCCTATTCCACCACAAGTCCATAAGCGTTAAAACTTAGAAAATTAAATGTGTACCTTTATGAAATTTTGTAATTTGTGTCTTCCACAGCATGCAACGAAATTTAAAATTGTAACAAGATAATTAATAACATCGGAATACAAAGAACTTACCAGTCTTTTCAGGGGTAACAAACTTTGCCTTCTTGTTATTAGCAAGTCTTTTAGTAGACTCGGCAGGTCGCTTCTTGCTCACATCAGCCTTAACAATAAATAAGATGAGTGCATTTACTTAACAATAATAATTGGATTATGATAACAATCCAGAACAATGTAGAAGGGTAGAGGGCATCTGAAATTGAAACTCTCCACATGAAGGTGTTTATAAGAAGAGTGCTATTACCTTTTTCGGAGTCTCTTCATCTTCTTCCTCACTGTCATCAGTTTCATCTTCACTATCAGCATCGTCATCATCGTCATCACCACTTTCATCCTCATCTTCACTGCTACCTTCCCCAAACTTGACCTTGGTCTGTATAACACACCAGCAAGCAGATATATTCAGTACTTACTCTTCTATCCAGATAATACCATGCAAAACCACATCATTATAGTTGAACAAAATTTCCAAATGAAAGGAGTTGATCATTCCAAAGTGTAGACAGAATCTTATAGCCCGAATGTCAATTCAATGTTTTAAAAGGTCAAACTTCTGGTATATGTAGTTATGTGTGGGAAACTTCTGTGCTCAAGTACTCATGCTCCAGAGCCCAATACTTATTTCCCAGTCCCAAAATCTATATTTCAAGAAATTAATACCTAAATAAAGTTTTTTCTGTTTAGAATCTTTGAAGACCATGACAAAATATACCTAAACAACAGTGATGAAGGTGACATTTCTACTTAAGTACATTGATACCCCATCCCAGAGTACAAGTCTTTGACATATATAATTTGGGCAATGAACCATTATAATTGGCACTATTAATAATATAAGAAAAAACATGCTTGCTACAAACGTACCTTTTGTCAGTCAACCACTGTAGTCACAATAACTCTAGACAGGGTAAAATGGTTCAGTCACTCAACATGGTGTTCAAACAGATTAGAAAGATAATAAGAGTACCTGATCAGCACCAACTTCTTCATCATCAGATTCATCATCATCACTACTAGCTTCCTTTTGCTCAGATTTAATAGCTTTCTTAGCATCCTCAGTACTCACCTTTGGTTTGCCTGATATGACAGGTTTTCCTACGTAAACATGTTATGAATCACAGAAGCAAAAGATTACAAAACTCAGATCACATTACTCAATAATAAATAAGCATATCTTTACCATTATCAACCACAGTAAGTGCTACATCCTCTTCAGAATCTGGAAGCAAAAGAAAAAAAAGGTTAAGAGCTTAAGAGCTTAAGAGTTAGAACTACAATAAAACCACATGCTAGAACAGTGACTCACCAGAATTATCACCTGTGGTGAGACAAATCAGAATGCAGTCAAGGAGATAACAAATGATTCAATGATCAAAGAAAGTACTGTTAGATGTAAAACATCAAATTCAAACATGAAAAGGCATTAACAAAAAGGATATTTCGACAGAGACTTATATCCAGTGAAGTGGACGCTCCCATTTTTCCAGTTATGGGATAGCTCAAATTTCTCTCCAAAAAAAAAATCCAAAGGCAACTGGGGGAATTTCTCAGCAGAAAGAATTCCAAGA
The DNA here is from genome assembly GCF_902201215.1 of Prunus dulcis. Taxonomy (NCBI): domain Eukaryota; kingdom Viridiplantae; phylum Streptophyta; class Magnoliopsida; order Rosales; family Rosaceae; genus Prunus; species Prunus dulcis. Next base: position 13,103,863 of record NC_047656.1, on the reverse strand, counting down.
ACAAGCTTATGATTGCCAGTTTTCACAAAGAGTGAAATAGGATTGCTTCCCTTTGCTTTCTTGACATCATCCAGACAAACCTACATTAAAAAAGTCATTTGTACACCATGCTGAAATGACAATAGAGGAAAAAAGCAAAAAATTTATACAGCTCGCTAATTACCTGTGAAAGATGCACGACCTTATTTTTAGGTTCAACAGAAACAGACTGCCCACTTTTTACCTCAACACCTGGAAATTGAGTCGCATTAAAGTAGTAAATTAACAATTGAAATATTGGCACTAACAAAAAGTAATGTGGCAAAAGTTTTCAGAATGAAAACAAGGCGTCAAAGGGCTTTTCTTTTCCCATGTGTGAAGCCAATATGATTTAGTGACAAACATGCAGAAGACAACAAAATAGTTCTTTTTTCTTCAGCTGAAATATGTACAGCGAACTCAGACTCAAATGTTCTTTCCATTTAATTTCTCGGTAAACAAACAGAGTGAAAGCAAACATATTAAGTTCTAAATGAGCACAAAACAAATCATTTGAAAAGAAAAAACTAAAAGCCCTAAACGCTTTCCTACTTGGAGTAAAATGACCAGGGAAAAAAAAAGAGAAAATAATAAAAAAGACTCATCACGACCGAGTTAGACAGTTGAATTATGGCTTAGTCTGTCATGTTCCTGTAAGATATCAAGTCACATCATGAAAACCTAACCAGACTAGTCCTACCATTTTCCCTAGTTTTCTCGGGAACCAAACGGCAAAACATTGCTTGAAACGAAAAGACATAACTCGTATGTGAGAAAACAAAATCCTAACAAATCAACGATCAGAGAGAAAGAGAGGCATACCCCAAAACTCCATTGTTGAATGGCAGAGATTGTGGTGCGGTCAGCGGTAGGTTTTCTAGAAGGCGCTGCAGAAATTCTGGGTTTGGGTTTCTGGTTTCAGTGACACATGAAATGAGGGGATGGTTTCCATGGGGATCGTTTTTATAGTGTGAAGCAGAGTGAGGAAGTGATTCCTTTTACAACTGACAGGTGTCAAACCCGAGTTGCTTTGGGCGGGTAGGGGTTGAAATACCAAATTAAACCCAAGGCACCCAAAAAGGTGTTTTGTTTGTACACCCAATTCCTTTGACAAAATAAAGCCCATATCTAAGGGTATTTAATCATGTGAGGAAAAAGATAAATTAACATACGACTTCTAAATTATGTCACGAGAGAAATAGATTAACATACGACAGCTAAAATTTTCTGTGTGGGAAGGGAACACCACTTTTTGTCAATAATTAAAGATCAAATAGAACTGGAGTTCAAGTGATCCCTTTTAATGAGTGATTAAAATAAATAAATTTTCGAACGAAAAGTTAAATAATTTTAACCTTTTAAGTATTTTACGAACAAAAATGGCTTCGAAAGGCAGAGTGAAGAAGTAACACGTATCAAAAGGCTCAGACCCGAGTTGTTGGTTGGGCTGGTCAGGGTTGAAACACCAAATTCAACCTAAAGATTGAGTATTGACATCCAAACGGTGTCGTTGCACCCCGAAATTCCTTTGATAAAATATTGCAACACATTCTATTCATCAATCAGCAGTTATACACCGACGATTGCAAATTATACAAATATATTTCTATGGTTCCAATGAAAAAACTGAAAAAATAGAATTACAAAGATTATCAAATATCAGCCCAGAAGACAGAATGTAAACCCTCTGAACAAACTAAGGTCTATGTAGAAGAAATTTTTAGTTCAGTTCTAACAGTAACAATAGTAAACTCATCCTAACTTCTTCTGGGATTTATTTAACACATTTCACATAAATAAAAAAATAGAGTAGGATAGAATGAACTTCAATAATGAATCTCAAACTTAAAACGAAGAACGTCGGCTACTGATTCTTTCTAATTTTCAGTTTTCTTCTTTGTTTCCTGCGTGCACTCCTCCATCTCATTCAACCACAGGTCTGCAAACTCACAATTCTTCCAAGCCTCAAACCATGGTCCTCCACGAGTATAGTGTACAGCCTTGGGGCGTGTTTGGGGATCATTTTCGACAACCTTGTTATGTCCCTCAAGAAAATTCCAAACGAATGGGATGGACCCAATTTCACCATCCTCAAGCCATGAAAACCTATGAAGAAAAGCACCTGTTTCTGTGTTCACAACCTCAGGTGTCAAGACCTTGTTCTTGGGATGCCCACAATTATACAACACCATGGAAGACCAGTTCTTCCTTGGATACACAGTTTGCACTGCTCCATCCATTTTCGTTGTCTCCTTTGGAGTATAATCATGTTGAACACACATTATAGCATACTTTTCATCAATCAAGTCTCTCAACTCCTTAATGTCAGCAAGGTAAAGAAAATCACAATCCACAAACATTGCCCAACCTTCATAATTGGCCAAATGTGGAGTCAAGAACCGAGAAAAAGAGAACTCGGTGCTTTCAAACTTCCCTCTTTCACGCCAATAGAGGCCATCCTTCCGCAGATCTGATTGTTTGATTGGTGTGATCTCAACAGGGATTGAAGATCGTTTCAAAATGGAGTGGCGACAGACTTCATATGCGAGATCTTCACGTGGATCATAACCCACAAAGATCTTGAAGGGCTTGTCCTTAATGTCTCCATTAGAACTCACTGGATGAATCTTCCCATCACTCAAACTCATCTTAGCTGATGAGGATTGTACCTCACTCTGTTCAGAATCGAAAAAACATGCCAAAGATTATTCAGACAAAGAATTTAGAACAATTTATAGGTGAACAAGGAAAGATATTACTCCAATTGCCATAAACTACCACCAAGCATACAATTCACAGATCTGAATCGAAATTTAAAGACGAAACCAAAGAGATCTACGAGGAACCACCGAAACAATATACTAACTAAAGAGAAGCTAAATTAACACCTTCACAAAGAAAATGTTGCAATTGTTGGAGATTTAAGACATCAGAAACAACAAGAACGCTTGTGTGTGTGTGTGCATATATTACCCCTTATTTGGTCATCAAGAAAATGAAGAAAATCCATGGATCTTACACTTATCTATTGGAATGGATCAACTAAATTTTATCAATAAGAAAAGATTCAGGATTGGAGTATTTAATTTCCTTAATTTTCTTCAGTTTCAATCCGACCCAAGAAAGCAAAATTCAGGATTCTGGGCAATAAAAGAAAGTAAAATCAAATGCATGTATCAAATGTGAGTGAATCAGCATAAATCAAAGAGCAGCAAAGATATTCAGACAAGAATTCTAGAAAAATCCCATTTCTGGTTTCGGAGCAAATGCATAAAACATAAACAGAAACTAAACTCCTAGGCATAAAAAACGCAGAAATATAAACACAGTTGCAGAAGTAAAAGGAGAAAGAGCAGTACCTAAACTGGAAATGACGCAGATCTTGTTGTAGGAGGAAGAAAAAGATAAAAGTCAGGCACGTTCAATGCGGTGCTTTGTTTTCTTCTTTTGTTGAAGTCTCTTGACAAAATTTATAAGAGAAGAGACTGAGAAAGATATTTTCAAATCAATGGCGTAGAGGGAGAGAGAGAAAGAATTGAGCGAAGAAGCGAGAATTGAGCGGCAGCGCAGTGTGTGGACTGTGGTTTGTGCCCATCAAATATATAGGGAGGATGAGATCCAATTCAATTCCCAGCCTTCTAATATTAGTAATTTTTCAAGTCCGAAGTTGACTATATTGTCCCCGTCTGTCCTGTGATTCGGTGGGTTGGATTACCGCGTATAACAGTTAATCAGAAAACCTGTTTTCTTTTTTCTTTTTTCTTTTTTAATTTCTAATTTTGATGATCTGCTCTGCACAAACAAAACAATTTGCTACAAGGAAGAAGCCCATAGTGTTCATGCTCACTATGCCATGTCGGCCCGCCCACAATATTGAGTAATCTGGTTACCAAAATTCCATATGAAAATCAATTCTTTCCCAACATCGAACGCAAATGAGATACTTTCTTTATAATTGGAGAATCGAATGTAAGACAACTTGGTATAAGCATTCCTCACAATGTTTAGCAGGTCGCTTTTTGGAGGACTACAAGATACTTTTCCAAAAAAGTACTTGAATTTTTAATAAGAGTTTCAACATGATTCTAATAAATTCGCTTACAGTCCAAAATTAGCCCTTAAATCTAAAATGGTGTCGTGTTCCTTTGTTTTTTTAAATGTCCTTAGCCCCTTTCTACAAAACAAACCTTCATATAACATAAGAGATGCTCGAAGAGCTTTCTTCGCATGCTTGAGCCGTTGAGGAACATAAATCTACGTTCATTTGTAAAAATAAAAAGGTAAAAAAGGAAAATTGAATTTAACTCTATAGTTATGTATGGTTGATCATGACGGTCGGAAGTCAATTGTGACTCTAAGCAAGGCGCCATAACATTTGGTCATAGCTGTGAATCTGTGATTTCACTGAAATGTACATGATCTCGTTAATAAGCATACCCAATAGTTTTAATACTGTTACTGTGGTTTGCAAATCGTTCATTTTCCTATCCAGAAGAACCATAAGTAAAGTACATGATGACCATAAGAAATCGTCCCATAATCAGAAAAGATGGCTCTCACAGGCACATACTATTGGGAAAAGATAGATGCAGCCAAAGATTCTGTTTCTTGCCATCCTCATACTGCAGTGTTTATTCAGGCTTTCGACATGTAATCACGGAATACTTGATAAGATCCTTCTTGAAACCTTGGATCATCAATGGCATTGCCAATGCACCCTTTATTGTTTTTGTTCCTGATCAATTCAATCAAGAAACACAATTAAATAGATGGATTAAGTGAAAGCTGAGACTATATCTGTAGCTCTAAGCACACATAAACATAATCTTAATGCAGCTACAAAAATTGAATAATGAAGTAGGAAAATGTGCATCCTTGAAAGTTTTAGTGGGCAAATTGAACAGACATTGAGCATATCTAAAGAGGATGAGCAAACAAAGACCTGTCAGAAAATGAATTCAATTGGTTCAAACAGAACCTAAAGGGATATAAAAGAAATGCTAAGTTTACCGGAGCGCAAGAGCGATGTGAAACCCTTCCATGTCAATGCCGAGCGTATAACAGCTGGCCAAAATGGGGCAACATACGGAGACCAATCTTCTGCCTTGATGTCCTGCCATGGAAGGTTCAGATGTCAGTGCAGGTTGGTGCATAGACACCAAGTTGTTCACTCAAAAAGATGGGGCTCATGCCCCAAATGACTTGACATGTTTTAAAGGAGCTTCCGACCAGCCAATTTTGAGCAAGTAAATACCTGGAGGGATAGAGACTGAAGTAATTGGACATAATCAGCAGTAGAACACCAGGCAGGAAGATAGAAAGCATTGCATATCTTGTCCAGGAGCCTTTTCTCCTCTGGCTTCAAGGCTTTTTCAGAAGCACCAAGATCCCTATGGCACCATGTCACTAATATTATTGTTGCTCCTGGGGCAGCAACTCGAACCAACTCATTCACAAACTGCAGAGAATTTCTTGGGTAAGGGCTAAGGAGCAGGGGGGAACATGACTAATAACAAAAGAACAAGTACTTGGAACTTCAAGAGAAAATAAACCTTGGCTTTGTCAGGCATGTGTTCCCCACTCTCCATGGACCAGACCAGATCAAATTGCCCATCAGGAAATGGTTGATCCAGAGCATCTGCAACTTGAAAGGAAGCCTGCAAACCTTTCACATTGTTACATAATGAATACGAATTTCGTTGAATTAAATACCTGATGTAGTCCATGATGAGTGAATCCAGAAAAAAATTGTTTAATTCTAAATAATTTCAACCATTTCAACCTTAGCTTAAGGATAAAGGACACATCGGTACCTTGTTGGCCAACCCTTGAGCATCAGCAAGAGCATTGGCCCTCTCAGCTTGAACAGGGCTGAGGGTGATGCCTTTGCAATTGACCCCATATCTACCTGCCAGGTATCTGGAGCTGCCCCCGATCCCACACCCAACATCAACCACATTCTTAGGCCCTCTGATTGGGGCTTCCTCTGCAACCAAAAATTACAACCTTCATTACAATCTTAATCCAAAATTATTATAACTAATTAATCACAGCAATTTAAAAAATTAAAAGATAAGAGGCAGAGAGAGAGAGAGACCAGAAATGCCGGCGAATCGGAGGACTTCGTCGATCATGCGAATCTGGGCAGCGCGGTGATCTGGAGCGGAGACCGAAACGTCGGCGTTTGGGTCGTAGAAGCCGTGATGCATGTGGTCGCCCCAGATGTCCTCCCATAAGCCAGACGACTCGTCGTAAAGCTCAGCTATCCCCTTCTTCAGCTCCGCGACCTCCATTGCCGCCGTCTCAGCAACCGCGTTCAATCTCCTCAACCCACTCGTCTTCTTGGAGCTCGCTCCAGCTACTACTGTATTCGCACGAACACGAAGATGGCACGTGCGAGACTGTGTCTTTGGTGTTGATGATGACGACGATGACATCAACGCACACGTCTGGTACGATAAGCATGCCATGGGGGCTTAATAGAACAAATTAATATAACTCACAGATCTGAATTGAATTGAAATTTCAGAGATTAATAACAAAAAGTCAAACACACAGAAACAGAGAGAAGTGTTGCAGGCAGAGACCACCTTGATAATTTTTCTCAGTGAACCAGTCCTCTGTTCTTCGCGGTAGAGTTTTTGCTTTCAGTTTCAGAACCTACGTATGGAAGACGAGTTAATTATAAAATGCAGTTGGGCTTATTTAGACAGCAAAAGCTGCAAAAACCCAATAATCTGTGGCTCAAAATTAGCACTTTGAGTGGTTTAATTTGCTTACTGGTGATTGCTAATGGAGTTTTGAAGCCTATAGCTCTACCAGGAGAGGCTCGATGAAAGAGAGAGCAGATTGAGCAGGGGAAGAGGAACAGTTAGTGAGCGACTGTTCTGGAAAGTACGTGGCTCTTGGAAAAAAACTCTTTTAACTAAAAAAAATAAAATAAAATCTTTATCAAATAAATAAAAATAATAATTTTTAGTTACATTTCTGTTCTATTTGTAGCGTGCAGTTTGACTCATGTTAGACGAGGCCAAATATTTTCTGAGCGGAAAAAATAATAATTTAGTTTTCTTGATAACATAAAAATTTGGGTTAATTACAGTTTTGGTCAGTTGGGTTTGGCTGGAAATCATTTTAGTCACTGTGATTTTTAATTTTTCTAATTTCATAACTATACTTACAATCATTAATAAATCAGGTCACATCTCTCAATTTTGTCAATTTAATTGTATGTGCTAAATGTGTGCATGGACAAAATTGTATTTTCATCATTTAAACAATTAATTAAAAAAATTATAATATAAATATTAACAACCACCCATCCACCATCCTCCTTATCCCCAAATTCTTCCTCCTTTCTCCTCTCCTTCCTCCTTTCATGTGATTCATCTCCATAAATCCTTAGTAGTCCACCCAAATGTAGCTTAGTAACCCATTGTCCACTCAACTTTGTAGGCTTATAATCATCTTAGATTAATTTATCTGCTCAATTAAGAAACATAATCCCTCAGTAAACACTCATGAATTTAACTCTCTACATGTTATTATTTTCTCCCATTGTGCACCCTTAATTTGTTTTTATCATAATTCATTTTAACACCTTTTTCAATTAGCTAGCCTTAAGTACTGGCGGATCCAGAAATTATTCACGGTGGGGCAAAGGTAGACGTTCAAACTAGTTGGTGGAGGCGGCGACAGCAACTGCAGTCTTGAGGTGGAAGATGACGATTTGGGGGGGTTAATAGGTATTTATTTTATGTTAAAGATTATTGAAAATTAGTCAATGGAGCTATAAACTATAGTGATTTATATGATTTAATATATATTTTATTTATATAAAAACTTTAAAGTACAAGAAAAATTATAATTAGATTTTAAGAAAAATTAGGTTTTAGACATAATTAACTTTATTAATTAGTTTGTAAGATATTGGATATTTTGGTTTTAGTTTTAATACATAGGAAAAAACTACTATTTTGGACTAGCCCAAAGAGAGGCCCAGATTCGTTGGACCAGGTAAAAAATAACAACTGATAAGACAATTCTACCCTTCTTCTTAAAAAGCCTGGACAGTTAAGCACAATGGCACATGTAGTAATTTTAGGGTTGTTGGATATCCTTTTGGTAAAATTAGGTGGTTTTGGTTTTATATTAATTAAGCAAAATTAATTATCTTTCTTCCAAATTAGTTAAGTTTTTTATGGGTTAAAACTGAAGAGCCCTAGATTTTAAGCCTACTTTAGCTAGTCCACCCGATGAAAAATTCATGATTCCACCCTTGCTCTCTCTTTTGTTTTTTATAAAAAAAAAACTCACAAGGCATTTGGTTCATGGGTATATGAATTTAACCGGGCCGGTCCATTGATTTTGGAGGCCTTGGGCAAAAATGAAAATGAGGCCTTATTTGTTTATCACTTATCTCATTTTGAACAAAAACTATAATCAAAAGTTTAAAATTTAGGTGCTAAGTAAGTTAGTTTAAGTAAAAAAGACCCATGATATGAAAGTTAAAAAAAAAATGCCCAACAAAGTTCAAAATAAAGTCTAAAAAGCATTAGTTTCTCACATAAAAGGCCTTTTTTTGCTAGTATACTTATTGGACTCCCCATTTTTTTGCTAGCATTAGTTCCGCACACCCTGTGCCCCGGGCCTAAAAGTAACTGTTTAGTAATGTGGAAAAGAAACCACGAAATAAATTTTTTTTTTCCCTTCCCAGATTCAGTTTTTATGAAAGAATTGAAAACAAAATTTATTTAGGTTCCCAATTACACTCCTAAATTATGAGTTATGCAATTATTGACTTTATTTCTTACAACTTTTTAAATTATTAATAAGAGTAAATTAGTCATAAACACATAACTAATGTTTCCTTGATTTCCCATGAGAAATGAAAATAAAACTTAAAGTGGGTTTCATTTTCTCAAATATTTTGTCATCCCAAATTATTTTTTTTTCGCGAACCAAATGCCTCGCCATTGAATTTTCTGTTAAATAAAAAAGCGAAGTGCGAAACCAAGCATTTAAAAATGCGAAGAACTGAGGCGGGCACCAATAGGCAACAAGAGAATCATTTCTGTCAAACAGTCGCGTTGTATAAGAAAGAAGCAGAGTATATCAAGTGCCTACTTGAGTAGCTCTTATTCTCTGCAACTATGGATCTGGGTCATGTTCTCCACCTCCTAATTCCCTCATGGAACTCTGTAAGTATGCCTCTCTAAACCCATCACCACCTTTTCTTCCATCCCCAATTTTGTTATAGTTAATCAATTAATTGATCCTTAATATTCAGGTTGCTATACTCGCATTGTTCTTTGCTTACTTGTCCATTGCCGGATCTATATTGCCCGGCAAAGTTGTTCCCGGAGCCACCTTACCAGATGGCTCTCGTCTTTATTATCGCTGCAATGGTTTGTTTCTTTTTAAATATGTTCATACTTGCACACACACTATCTGTTTGTTTAATTGCTTGAGTAGCTGTGGTTTAGAGAGTGTGATGTATTTTGACTTAAAAAATCAATTTCTTTTGTTGTCCTTGTAAGGTCTGCTATCGCTTCTGTTGCTGGTTGGGCTTCTTGGGTTTGGTGCTAAGATGGATTTCGTATCACTTACTGTATGTGGTCATAACTTCGTTGTGTTTTTTGGATTATTAATTTCCTTGTAGTGACTGTTTTTGGGTTGATGGTTCTTGAGAGTGCTAATTAATGTCATGTTCATTTACAGCCAGCTTCCGATTTCCATTTACATATTCTGTAATATCACATGCAATTGATCATGTTGTGGAAATTGAAGATGATATATTTGTATCTACGTTTTGGTTTAAATTTGAATAAGTGTCAACTGTCATATAATCACTTTAGTAACCCAAATAGGATTGATGGTTTTTCTTGGAAAGTGACAAAAATTTGAATGCTTTCACTTTTCATATCCCGCGTTGAGCACCAATTTGAAAACTCTGTCAAACCTGAAATGCATACTGGAAAGATGAAGGTGGTTCCATATGCATTTGAGTGCATCCTATCTCTAAACTTCCAATCCACCAGCTATATATCATTCTTCTTTTTTTTGCCATGAGAGGGGTTATTTCACTTTCCTGAATATGGGTCCAGCTCCATGCAACAGAACCAGATTGATACATCATAATATGTAGCTTTGCTGTTCTCCAGGGATACAAATCTCTATATATCTCTCTCTCTATCCTAAAGTTGTATAAATAAATTAATGGAGATATAGTGTTAAAAATGTTGTCATCAGTTTTTGTGTTTTTGTGCTTCAAAAATTGAATAATATTAACAGCAAAAGAATGTTTGCAGGCAATATCAGACAGAGGATTTGAGCTGTTATCAACAACTTTTCTGTTTAGTGTTCTGGTAAATCAGTAAGCAATTGACATTTAGTAGTCCATGTTTCAGTTGTAGCATTTGAAATAGACATTGGTGTTGTAGTTGGTGAAGTACATGAACAAACCTTGTGCTGGCATCCTTGTTTAAGATAAAATGAAACTCTATTTTCTTTTCTGTTTTCAACTCAGACTGACAATTTTGTGACTTAAAAGTTGAGCTTCATTATTAAGTTGTCTTCTTTTATTAAAATTGATATATAATTGTTTCTTTTAATTTCATACAATGATAGGTCACACTGGTACTTTACGCTGCTGGCTGCAAGTCGAGCAACCGAGGTTCTTCCCTAAAGCCTCATGCAACAGGGAACCTTCTACATGACTGGTAGTTTAAACAACTTGTCTAACTTATTCCAAGCCATCCCTCCATTTGGTGAACTGGTTTATATTCGTATATGATACAGACAATAGTTAAAAATTGTTTATATAAATTCAGATGAGCATATATATATATATAGTGCCCTGTCCGCACTTATTTTTACCTGCCTTATAACATTTGCATTTTCTCAATTAGATAATTGGTAGCAAGGAAAAAAAATGGTAGGAACAGATGTTATAGAGGGATTTTAGGACTGATACTTTTAAACCTTGAGGTACCAACCTATCCTAACTCTGTGCCATCTGCATGTTAATACAATCGAAAACCTCCTTGGTTTCAAACAGGTTTTGATTCAAAATCATCTTTTTGGAATACTCTTTCAACCGGTGAAAATAATTACCAGATATTAAAGATTGAAAAGTCATTATTTATGTTGTGGTTTAGAAAACGAACATAAATAAGTTAATGTCTTGATGATTTTTGTCTTCACCGATTCATAACAGGCAATGATTGACTACTTGTATCCTTTATTGTCTTAAAAATGAAATTTTCAGTTCCTGTATTTGCTTCAATCCCTTGTTGAATGCATCTTACAGTTATATTAATACGGACACTCTAAATTTGTTTAATAGGTGGTTTGGAATACAGCTTAATCCGCAGTTTATGGGCATCGACCTCAAGTATGTAATCCAGTCTTCAATATTTGTGGCATGCTTTCCATATAGCCACTCTAACATACACCAATAGAATTATTTAATTACTTTTAATTTCAGACCTTATTTTATCTTTCTTGTATTATGTTTATATGAAGCTTATAAAGATGATATTCTCTTCTGTAGATTTTTCTTTGTTAGAGCTGGAATGATGGGCTGGCTTTTTATCAACCTTTCGGTTCTTGCGAGAAGTATCCAAGATGGCACCTTGAGTCAATCCATGATCCTCTTCCAGTTGTTCTGTGCGGTAATCTGGGACCTCATTTTATATGTGTATAATATTTGTTTCTCTCTGTCTATCAAAATTGTATATATATATAGTATATACTCTTTAGTTTACTTGTTGTAAGTGATTGCTGAAAGTTCTATCCTTTTTCTTTTTTCCAGTTATACATCCTGGACTACTTTTTTCATGAGGAGTACATGACCTCCACGTAAGTGCATTACCATGACGTCTAGCTGAATCATTCAACTTAGTTTTATCCTGTGTCACCTTTTGCTTTTACATTATCAAGAATCTTTTCTCACCTGTATCCTAGGGTTCCCATTCCCTCCCCAGACAGAATCTGCCACGCACATTTTTCTGAAATATGCTGAACACACGATTCTGATTTTATCTTTAGTCATTTTTTATTGCTATAGCCATTTATTTTATTTTCCCCTCTGTCTTCTAGTCCTCTATCCATTTTCATTTGTGTTTTTGGATATTGAGGAAAGAACTCAATATGTTTGGTCTGCTATATTTCTTCATGCATTCTCTTCACTGTCTTTGTGATGATTGAATAACATGCCAATTTGGGTCGTTACATTTGTCTTTGCATTTATTTATTTATTTTCACATGGTTTGCCTTTTACAGATGGGACATAATTGCAGAGAGACTGGGTTTCATGCTTGTATTTGGAGATCTAGTGTGGATTCCTTTCACTTTTAGCATCCAGGCATGTCACCTGAACTACAGCTTACATAACTCAACTGGTTTTTTCTTTCCTACTTCCTCCCACCCATACGATCACACTGTAATACTTGATTTGGTGTGTTTGCATACACTTCTGTTCGAGAACTCAGACTGGGCGTTGTCGTAGAATTGTAAAAGATAAAACATATTTGTTATAGATTCTGTGAAACAGAAGAGTGATTTAAAGCAACATTGAAACCCTTAGCCATTGTGTTCTTCATTGTTATAAATTTCTGCCTTGTTATTTCCTTTTTTAAAGGGATGGTGGCTTCTGAGTAACAAGGTGGAGTTAGGAACAGCTGCTGTTGTAGCAAATTGTTTGACTTTTCTGATCGGGTAACCTTCCCATCAACTTGTAGTTGGCATTCGGAGCGTTATAACCTAATTTCTCTTGTATTTGCTAACATTGAACTTATAAAATCCATACTGGTCAGGTACATGGTATTCAGAGGAGCCAACAAGCAAAAGCATGTCTTTAAGAAGAATCCTAAAACACCTATATGGGGTAGGCCTGCAAGGGTCATTGGGGGAAAGTTGCTTGCTTCTGGTTATTGGTAAGATTTACCTCAACCACCTTCTATATCATCTTGTTCTTTTCTTCTTTTCTTCTTCTCATCATTATTGTCAATTAAGCACAACAGGTCAAGTGAAATGACTTGATCTGTCAATTAAGCACTATTGGTATTTGAATCAATCACCCAGCAATGTTTCAAACTCTGAGGTGAACCAAGTAACCCATTTTATTGGGCTCTAATACAATCTGGTAGGAGGAATACCTGCCTAGACTGGCTGTTGATGGAATCTTAACTTGACAAAAGGTCAAGTAATTGAAAAATGAATTAGATGATGTATTGACTTGTTATTCACTCATTCTCTCTTTGGGGAAGCTACATGCATTATATTTCATAAAATTAACTCTCTGTTCCTTACATTCACAATGCTACTTACTAGCAAAATATATATAAAGTTCATCATTCTTCATCACAACCATTTTCTCATATTCTGATTATTTTGGTGAAGGGGAATTGCAAGGCACTGTAATTACCTTGGGGACTTGTTACTTGCACTGTCTTTCAGCTTGCCGTGTGGGATAAGGTAGTTTACCTATTCCTTTACCAATGTTGATAGCTTTCATAGAAAAAGAGACTTCCATTTTTAAAAGTCCCTCGTTTTGCAGTTCCCCAGTTCCATACTTCTATCCAATTTATCTTCTCATTCTGCTCGTATGGAGAGAAAGAAGAGATGAAGCTCGTTGTGCAGAGAAGTACAAGGAAATCTGGGCAGAATACCGCAAACTTGTCCCATGGAGAATATTGCCTTATGTTTATTAAGCTACCAGACTCTGGGCTTTGTAAACGCATCATCAAGTTTAGCTGCAGTGGACCGCATGCTTTCTTGTTTATACTATGAAATGCACTTTATTCCTGACTGTTGAGTTATTTCGAAAAAAAAAAAAAAAGAGTAGTGCATCTTTTTCGACAAAATGCTTGCGCATTTAACTACTATCATGGCTCTTGTTATATAGCTCATGTTCCTCGTTAACGTCATGAAAAAAATGAAAAACAAATTGGGCCGCCTGGCCCATGTTCATGGAAGTAATGTGCCCTTACTAATCTTCTTGATTCACTAATTAGTTTTAATTAACAAAGGCATAATGAAAGAACCCAATAATTAATTGTTGTGGTAGTTGAGCTAGCTTTTTCAATTACTTTGTTTGGGCACATCAGTCAAATGCACAAAGACAGAGAATGAGTAAAAGATAGGTGGGTGGTGGGGTGGCCCTTTCTTTTGTCATTCTTTTGTCTCTTTATATCTTTAATCGATTCTTATCACTCGAAGAAAAAAAAGAAAGGAGGGATGCTTCTTTCTCTCTGCCTCTTTTGGCTAACATTATGGCATTATGCAGTGAAGGGTTGTACATGTAAATAGTAATACCAACAACCCTTGATGGCATTTCATTGAATAAGTGGTCCCTCCCTACTCAATAAAAGGACGAAAAAGAGGGCGCAGAGGGAGGGGCGATGATTTTGGACTAAGTCTATGATGCATTCATCTTTGGGACCAACTCATATAATCAGAATTGTTACACCTGTACATGATTTGTTTGATTTTGTTTCCATTTTTTGTAAACTTGGAAATTGTAGATGAAGTCTAGGGTTACGCTACCTATCTATCTCTACTCGCCTTTCACCTTTCGGAAAGAAATTTTGAATTACAAAAATTGTTCTAAGAATAAGAGAATTTGGATTGGAGGATTGTATGGGGTGAGATTCATAAGGTTTAATGAAGAATGTGGGTATACATCACATTTTGTAGAAGTTTAGAGCATTCAATTCAAGATAAATGATAATACGTAAGGTGAGATACTATACTCACAATAAGCTCATTTTACATGTGGTGGGACTTTTAGCTAAACACGTGGACGACTACCCTTCATTTCAAGGTTGGTTTATTAATTTTGGAGGTCCTGGACAAAAATAAAAGGTAAGGCCCTTTATGTTCAACACTCGGCTTCTTTTGTAAAAGATTCCACATTTAAGTGCTATGTTGGTTAGTTTAAATAAAAGAGGTCCACTATATGAAGAAATTTTTTTAAAAAAAAAAGTTTTAGGATAAAGCCCAAAATGCATAAATCACACACCTAAAAGACATTTTTTGCTTATTTAATTATTGGACTAAAAGGTTTTATAAGCTGCCCCATTTTTCTGGGAGCCCTGTGCAGTCATCCAGCTCCGCACACCTATGGGTTAGACCTGCTTGCGAGACGTAGAGTACGTGCAGTCCAAAATGTGGTTTTAACATGTAGAAGTCCGAGCTTCTCACCCAAAACCAATTAGTAATCAGCGAAATAGTACTATTGAATGATGTGGAGCACGTACAGTCCAACAATAGAGTTTTAAGATTGAAATTCTATGCTCTCCAACAATTTTCTCTCTTTGGCTAGCATTGTTTAGTATAATCTCTTGGCATCTCTGTCACGTTTCCATGTTCAACTTCTTGGCGTTTTGGTTCTTATTATTTGTATTTGCACGAACTTTCTTATGATTTCAAAGATAGACCTAAGTGAGTATTTTGGTTCTTATTATTGGTACTTGCATGGACTTTCCTATGATTTCAAATATGATTTTTACTATTTGTACTTGCATAGAATTTTTTATGATTTCGAAAATAGATAGAAACATGCGAGCATCTTGGTTCTTATTATTTATACTTAGATTTTCTTATGATTTCGGAGAATAAACGGACCCAAACAAAGTGGACTTTCTTATAATTTCAGAGATAGACGGACCCAAATGGAGCGAGCACAACCCAACGCACCCCAAAATCAGTAAAAAAAGTTTTATAGCGGTCACACGCAATAGCACCAAAATAATAAGGTCGAGGCACAGAGACACACAGTACACTCACTTTTAGAAAGACAGACGTTAAAGCATCTTTTACACAAGTGCTCCAATTTTGCATATTTGATTTGATTATTGAGCATCAAATTCAATACAAATTAGTATAATTTGTTTTGGTTTTTAAGCTGATAATTTATGTAATAGTGTAGTTCTTTGCCGACAGAGGTACATGTGGACTTGTCAAGCCTGCTTGGTGGTACAAAACTCACTGATGTTTGAGTCAGAGATGAGAGAGAGGCAGGCAGCTAAACCCAATGTGATGAAGCATATAGGAAGGTAGGTAGGTATGGGTACTTGTCAAACTTTGCCTTGCGTAATGGTCTTTCTTTTAAGCGGTAGTGCAAGAGATGCAAGAAATTCCTACAATCACATCTTTCTTATCTTTGTTTTTCAATTCATTTTAAAATTAAAGTTTTCAGCCTAGTTGATTTCTGAATCAATGGGTGGAGGTATTTGGGGTTTTGCCTGGGAAAGTCACGCACGCTTTAATTGGACAACTTTTATTCGTTTATGCATTGTGAGTTTCGAATGTATTTATAGTTAATAATCATTCGTTCACGTGCAAGTTTACTCAAACATTTAAAATATATATATATATATCCGCCAAACTTAAACTATGTGAGAACCCCACCAACCCAATAAAATTTTACACAAAGTTGGGAAAAGAGGGAGCAAAGATAGATGAAATAAACAAAAAAAAGGTGAAAAATATGACAAATTGAACAGTGAGACAGGTGCACCAAATTAGGGTGCCGCAAGACAGCGTGCACAAGTGGTGCACCAATCCCACTCACATATTGCCACATTTCCACACACAAAAAACCACTTCTAAATCTTTAGAAAGATGAAGAGGAGACGCACAAAGACACAACAAAAAGACACATATTTCAACTCATCACCGTCATTTTAGAAATCATTTGTTTTCTTGGGAACATTAAAATACATCACAATACTAAAAATAGATAATAAAGATAAAGAAGACATAAAACAAAACTGAGGGCATCATATTATATCTAAACTCACAACCATCATCTTAGAAATCATTCTTTTAAAAAACCTTAACTACGTCACATCAAATTAAAAGCACATGCACATAATTTCTTAACTCCAATGAAAAAATAGGATAATTTTTTTCTTAACCTTTCTTCGTAACTAAACAATACAATTTGTGAGATAATTTTAGCATAAAATAATTGTGAGATAACTTTTTTTGTCAGAATCCAATCATTAGATATTAGATTATAGGGCCATGTGAGAGTGACTGAAGTTGATATATTGACTTTTTATCACAAATAATCTCTAAAGTCTGCCAAATTATCATATTTCGTTCATAATTTTTTTTATAGCACTAATGGTCTTTAAGGTTATCTTCCACACATTAAAATTGTCATATTTTATTCCTAACGGCATGGAACATTTTGATGTATGGAGGGTAACTTTAAGGACCATTAGTGTCATCAAAAAATTGTTAGAGACGAAAGGTAATAATTTCATAAACCTCAAGAACCATTTGTGATTAAAAAAAATAAATATTATACATTTGATTTATAAGGGAACTATTATTAACATTCCAAAAAATTGTTTTGCATGTTTCTCTTGTAAAAAAAATATAAATGAAATTGCATATGAGACTCATAATGACATGATTGTTAGGAATTTTAAATAAGCGATTTTTAACTGTTAATGCGTATTAGACTCATAATGCATGAACAAATGAAAGTTGGATTGTACGTAGATAGAAATTGCATGTAGATAAATTCATAATGGCGCTTTCAAAGTGCATTCCTATAATAATTATTTGTTTATGTCCATATTAAGATAAAACAATTTTATGGTACTAGCTAAGAAAAATAGGAGAAGTCTTGTGCATGACTTGAAATAGTATGACAGGTAGAACAAAAAAAAAACAAGATTTGGATTGTACACTTTTTTGTTGTTGCCAAAGTTAGAAAGAGGTAGAAAGATTTTCACACACGCACTAATAAAGTGCCTTAGAAATTGTACACATTAAAAGAATTCCACAATACATATTATGCAAAGAATAGTATAGAATAGTCAATGAAAATTATGCAATTGCATACAGGACGGAGCTATAGCAAGGCTTGCCATGGTCTTGGCCCCCCCTATTTAATTTTTAATCTCTTATAATATATTATAAAATATACGATATAGCAATATAATTATTGCAATTAGATTAGTGATGGCCCTCCTAGTTGAAGATGTAAAACTATGTGAAAGTGATTTTAAAATTTTGGCCCTTCCATGCTAAGAATCCTAATTCCGCCACTGATTGCATATTATTAACTATAAGTTAAAAGAAAACCGTTGAGCGAGAGAAAACCCTAGCAAAAGTAACCTCGGCCGCCACCCTTTTTTTCTCTCTCTACTCCTCCCATTTGGTTGCTTCTTGTTGTTTGCCATTTTGGCTAGTTTGTTGGCTGCACTTGGTTGTTTTTGTTTGTCTTGTTTTTGCAGATTTGGAGCTCATGCTTTAGATCTACTTCAAATATTTGTGGTTTGTTTCAACTTGTGATTTGGAGATAGACAAAGTGATTAAGCGGTTTTATTTACGTGTGTTTTGCAGTTGCTTAAGTTGTAGTAGTTGCATAAACTCTTTGTGAGTTTGGTACTTGTTTGTAGTCTAGTCTCTACTTGTAGTTTCAACTTGTTGGAATTTAAAGGTTGTAGTTGTAGATATAGTTTGGTGTGTGGAGGTATTTACCTGGTTTTCCAGACTAGTGGTTTTTATGCCATAATTTTTTTGGCCATGTTTGGCCGTATTTGGACTAACCCTTTGTGGTTACTGTGCTTCTATATTTGTAATAACCCTTTGTGGCTATGTGTATTTGTATAAGCTCTTGTGACTGATGGCCTTTGTGCTGGCATTATGAATGCAACTTATGGTCTTTATCGCAAAAAAAGAAAAAAAAAAACCTAGTATAGAATAGGATTAGGGGTCACAACCTAGTCGCATTATTTTGTATTCGTGTTTAATACTAGTCAACCCTAACTTGATTAGCACTAAAACTAATACAATATTTAGAATTCCACTCCGCCAAACTTTCTTCTACACTATGTCTAGCCTTATCATCAAATAACTTTTTAAACTTCAACCTCAATGATTATTTCTCCCCACTTATACACTTCATATTGGCACATCTACATTTAAAAAAGTAATGTCACATATATCACATTGGTTGTTTTTGTTTGTCTTATTTTTGTAGATTTGGAGCTCATGCTTTAGATCTACTTCATATCTCTGTGGTTCGTTTCAACTTGTGATTTGGAGATAGACAAGGTGATTGAGTAGTTTTATTTACGTGTGTTTGCAATTGTTTGAGTTGTAGTAGTTAAATATACTCTTTGCGAGTTTGGTGTTTGTTTGTAGTCTAGTTTCTACTTGTAGTTTCTACATATGGGAATTTAAAGGTTGTAGTTGCAGATATAGTTTGGTGTGTGGAGGTATGTACCTGGTTTTCTAGACTAGTGGCTTTTATGCCGGAATTTCTTTGGCCATGTGTGGCCGTATTTGGACTAACCCTTTGTGGTTACTGTGCTTCCATATTTGTAATAACCTTTGTGGCTATGTGTTTTTGTATAAGCTCTTGTGACTTATGACCTTTGTGCCTACATTATGAATGCAACTTATGGCCTTTATCGCAAAAAAAGAAAAAAAAAAATCTAGTATATATTAGGATTAGGGGTCACAACCAAGTCGTATTTTGTTGCATTATTTTGTATTCGTGTTTAATACTAGTCAATCCTAACTTGATTAGCACTAAAACTAATACAATATTTAGAATTCCACTCCGCCAAACATTCTTCTACGCTATGTCTAGCCTTATCATCAAATAACTTTTAAGACTTCAACCTCAATGATTATTTCCCCCCCACTTATACACTTCAAATTGGCACATCTACATTTAAAAAAGTAATGTCACATATCACATTTGTTGACACTTAATCCTCTCATCTCTTTCCTCCTTGTGGATTATAATGAAGGTTTTCATGAGGTTGATCACTTTTCTAAAGTTTCTCTCTCTTCTTATTTTCTTCTCTATTTAAACCCATTTAAGCATAAACCAAGGAGAAAGAAAGAAGAGAAAACGTTTTCTTAAGTCAAAAGTCTATGAGTCATCATTGTTTTTTTATAATACAAATGATAGTCTAAACTACAAGAGAGAGGGAGTTTTCTCATACACACTATTAAGATGCTATGGAGTCCAAACCTGAGATCAATGGTCTGCAAGTCAATACCATTTTTTACTAAGCTAGTCCTCATTCGTTATCTAAGTCATTCTTATCTTAATTGAGAAATATGATGAACAATGTGATCGATAAAAGTTATGCAAATAATCTCACTTTATTTTAAATATTTTATTCACGTTGACAACGAATATACTAATAATTTGCGTTGACGCGAATAAATGTGATACAAATAATTTTACTTTATTTAAAATGTCACATCTATATCGATGATGAATATTTTAATAATTCGCGTTGACGCGAATGTTCTAATCATTCGCGTTGACTGCGAAACGAGAACGTTAGGAACGTTCTAATAATCATTATGAACCATCATGTCAGAACAACCGCAGGCTAAATCTGATACCACCACCAACCAAAAGAAGAATCTGATACCAAAGAAATGGTGCATGTATTTGTTAATTTTGTTTAAACCCATTGCCAATGCTAGATATCTTAGCCCTAAAAAGCCCCTATAGCTAGTAGAAAGTGGGAATCTCCGGACCAAGTTGCAGATATTATTTTCTGTTGGCCATGAGTGTTGTGGATAATTACTTCTTGGGGGACCTCTTCATTTTGTTTGCTTCCTAAACCCGCCTCACAACACAAAGCACAAAAAGCAACCAATGCATGACGCTTCTGTTTTTTGTTCGGCCGGCATGCATGACACTTCATAGTCCCGCAATAAATAAATAAAAAAAGAAACACCAAAAACAGATGTCACTTCAGTTGCTTGGTACCTTCTACTCTCTAGCCCCCCCTCCTAATGGTAACTTCAAAAAATTTACTTTTTTTTTTTTGGGGTAATCTCAAATTTACTTTCACTTCTTTAACATGATAGCTTTTTTCGAGTTTAAATTTCCAGTTCCATTTTTCCTTAATTGACCCATTAATATCTCTAAAGTTGTTGCACCCACCAAATTTAAGTAGAAAGAAAAAACATAAATGGCAATGACATAGAAAGCAGAGATTGTAAGCAACTGACCTGGCAGCACTAGGACACGCGTCACAAAATGAGAACTGTAGCACGAACAACACGTTAAGCAACAAGTGAGGTTATCAAGCTGTTGAAACAGAAGAGTCAAGAGGAGAACGCGAAAAGAGGGAGATAAGAGATTCGCTTTGGCTTGAGAGTCACGAGCGGTGGCCGACATATCAAAAAAAAAAAAAAAAAAAAAAAAAAAAAGAGAGTAGGGAGAGAGATGAAAACGGTTACACCACTTTTTTTGCATGAGATCCATGTGTTGCTGCTTACAAGTGCGAAGAAACCAACAAAATTGCTTCATCAAATTCACACCTCATCGCCCTAATTTCCGGTTTTTGATCAAATTGGGGGTTTTGGATCTTACCCACCAAACCCTATCCCTTTCCTTATCCAAGCAAACAGAAACGTTTTCCAAACGTTTGATTAGTCTAAATTTTAAATTCACTTCTTATAGTTAATCTTATTGGTTATTAGTGAAAAATAATGTTAAAAGACGGATCAATATATATGTGTATGTGTATGTGCCCGCTCTGATGTGATAGTGTCACTGAAGAAGTGGTATGTTTGAAGATCCCAATAACAACTCATGACAGTTGATATAGTTAATGAAAAAGACCCTGCATGTGTTTTGTGAAAAAAGTAGAGGTTCTTTAAAAAGTTCTTATCGAGAACCGACGCGCCGTCGTTAAATAATAAAATATTTAAAAAATTTTTGAATAGAAGGCGCATGATAAATAATTTTATTCTTTATATAAATGCGGAAAACATTCGCCAATCATTATAGAAGTCAGGTGAAATGGAAACAATAAACTAGGTTGACTTCTGTCCCTTAAAAAGATTGTGGGACATGACACTTGGGACCCATATAAAATACATCTATTTTAAAATTTCGTTGCGAAACTTCGACGAATTGTGAATATATATAAGATGTTATCAAAATTTTATCGACACAATCGAACTAGGTAGCTCGAGAGTATAGTAAGCTCAACAATGATAATTATATATGATCAATAATAATAATCAGATATTAGCACTAATCATAAGCAAATTACCATTCTTCAATTTTGTTAACCAATAAAATTACGACCCCACCCCATGCGATGACCATCATAAATTCATGCCACATGCGCGCTAAATTTAATCAACACCCCAACCTTTACTTAGAAAATTGTGTACCTTTTGTTCAGCCAAGGAGGGGACCACTAACGCCGTAACTGATGGCTCCGTTACGTGGAATTTGACGTAACTATAGGGGCAAAAATATAACCCCCCGCATCGTATTCATCGCCCAAGTCCCAACTCATTTCCCCGAACGACGCCGTATGTTCGCCACGTAAGCATCTTTGATTTTCCGTTCGATCACGTGTACGAGTCCAGCCTCGACGATTCACTCGCCGCGGTCGTTGGGCAAATGTTCTTTGACCAATTTGCCCCTGTCCTCGCGCATAATTTCACTACTCAGCAGACATGGTAACATTTTCCATATCCCACCAGTTGTTAAGCAAACAAACAAACAAGTGCACAAAAAGAAACAGAAAAATAAAGTCATATTATATAATTTCGTGTAGTTATTATATTGAGATTAAATCGTTTACCGGGAAAAGGAGTTTTCAGTTATCAATTAGCTCTCTCTCTCTCTCTCTCTCTCTCTGGGACTTTGTGTATGGTTTTTTTTTTCTTTTCAGTTTCCTTCACGGTTTCCTGAGAAAGACTTTTTCACCATTTTGGGTTCCTCCTGAGACTGAGATGAGATCTAGGCACTGGCTCAGCTTGTGGGTTAGCTCTCTCATGAAGTCTCTGAATAATTGCTAATTTTTTGTTGATCAAATTCTTCCAACAGCAGAGAATAAAGTGGCATTATCTGTGGATATCAGTGAGAGCATCTGTACGATTTTCTGTTCTGCCTTCTAATTTTATGAAACTGCAAATTTCAGTGATTGTGAGGAGGTGGAATTCTAAATCAATTATGTGCTCTTCTTCTTGGCCACTCTAGTCTGAATTTGCCATTTTGATTGAAAGATCTGGTTTTCAACAAGATGATGGTTTTTGGTGAGCTGGGTAAGACTGATAATTGTTGTGTTTTTAGCTCAAAACTGTGTTTTCTCTGCTGAAAATTCTCAAAATTGCCTCATTTTCCTATATGGCAGGTGATTCTGTAAAATGGGCTTAACAGGGAGGAAGAGTTTCAAGGCTTGATGTCCAGAAATCAAAATCTGCCTTGGGAAAGACTGAATTGAGTGAGAAGTGAGGAGCTGGAAACCAGAGGGAGAGAAGAAATCTAAAAAACCCAACAGGTGGGTCCCTCAGAAGGCTGAGGGATGGATATGGGTGGGCAGGGGGAAGATGCCTTACAAGATCAAGGCTCTTCTTGCAATTGGATGCCAACAACTCCTTATAGGCCTATTCTGCCAAAACCACAGCCGGAAATTTTGATGGCCTCAGAGACATTGAGATTTGGTGTAGAAGAAACTGAAGAGAACAGAGTACTTATAAACTTCGGCTCGCTGGATCGCGAGAAAGAGAGTAGATTTGTTTACCATGGAGCTGGAACCGGAGCTTGTACTTCAGCAGAGTCTCACTTTGACCATATGGCTCCGTGGAAAGGAATTCCTTGTCAAGAGCTCCTCGCCCTTGCGAATGTCGCTGCTGGGAACCCCTTGCTGCAAGAGGATGGGAATGGTGATGGTTGTGCAGTGCTGGGAGAAATTCAGCGTAAGTTAAACCAATTAAACTTTAGTTCTTGCTATTTGTACCATATTTACTAACGGCAAACGATACGGCCACGTTAAGTGCCGACCACATGACCGACCACGTGACCGGCCGGTGTGGGGCTCACTCTCTAATAATTAGAGGGTGGTGGTCAGGTGGTTGACCACGTGCACCCTTGTGGGTAGGTCTAAAAGTTTTTCTCTCTCATGTTGTATTCTTGCATCACGTGATGAGAGAGATTGACACATGCACGTTATGAGAGATAGACACGAGATAGACACATAAAGGGACAGAGGCTGTCCCATAAGTTTTTCATAGAGGAGTTCAGTGGCCAATGAATGTGGTCTAAATAGCTTTATTATTAATTTGTTATGAACTCTCATTTTAATATCTTACACCTTAAGGAAAGCATGTAAGACAAATTCACCAGTGTTGACCGAGAGGAGACATATAGTTACCACATGAGAAGTGAACTCAGGAGTCACTGAATTTAAGAGCATACTGTAGTGTGGATAGCTAGAAGAAGTGACTGCCAATAGCATGAAGATGATAATAGTTGTCAGAAAAAAGAAAACAGCATTTGAAACAAAAAATTAATAATCAGTTATATAATGGCTAGAAGGTTCAGAGTGAGGATATCTATAAGACAGTAATGACTACTCAAGGAAATAAAAAATACTTGATTATGTATAACAAGAAATGAAAAGTATTCTGTTTATAACAAATTTGATCACAGTGTTCTTGTTCAATTACCTCATTCATCATGCGTTCTGACTGCAAGACTTCAATTATGTATATGACATGGTGTATGCATTTGTGGTTTTTGGTAACAATTTCATCTTGAGGAACAAGTTCTCCATAATTACGTTATGTGCCTTCAAATAGATGTCAACTTTAATTGCAGCTCTGTATATCAACAAAGAAGTTTGGAGTTTGTTTTTGTTACCTCTCTGATCTGGAGATGAACCAATGTTACTATGCAGATGAATTCTCTTTTGCTGACCAACGTCCTCCTT
This sequence comes from Prunus dulcis, assembly GCF_902201215.1. Taxonomy (NCBI): domain Eukaryota; kingdom Viridiplantae; phylum Streptophyta; class Magnoliopsida; order Rosales; family Rosaceae; genus Prunus; species Prunus dulcis. Next base: position 13,079,105 of record NC_047656.1, on the reverse strand, counting down.
GTGATCTGAACTTTCCACCTGCGACTACATATGGCCAATTTGCACCCATAACACCAGATAAGTCCACGAGAGTAGACAGAGAACCAATGTCTCAAACACCAAACCCCAATGCAGATGATGGAAGAGGCCAGGAAATAGAGGAGCAATGGGATGCAAATTCTGCAACAATCAACATCCATGAGCTGGATAACAACAAAGATCTAGCAAAAGCTTCTCCTGATTCACTGCATGCTACTCTTTCCACAGAGCTCCAGGAGAATGACAACTCTGACAAGGGAGTAAACAACATTATTGACTTGAACAAGACACCACAACTAAAACAAAGAAGGAGAAAGCACAGGCCCAAGGTAATTAGAGAAGGCAAGCCAAAAAGAACCCCAAAGCCTCCTGGTTCTAAGGAAAATCCAAGGGTCAAAAGAAAGTATGTGCGGAAGAATGCACTGAACGAAAATAAAACTCCTCCACCATCAACGGAATTTAGGGAGCATACTGATTCAAATAAACTGAAGTCTACGAAAAGATCGTGCAGAAGGGCCTTAAACTTTGAAATAGAAGAACCAGGAGATGGAAGTTCCTCATGCAGGTCTTTGAATATGGATTTACAATCACATGAACTGAATTCTTGCAGCAATGGAGTTGAACTGGTAGCAGATAACACCCAAGTAGGCATAGCCCATGATCTAGTCAGTTCTACAAATCAAATCCTGAAAGATTATTTGTCACTGCCTGAACAACACCCAAGCACAGCACCTTCCACCAGAAATAGTTCCATACAATATACAGATTCCCAAAAGGAGGATACCACAAAAGGAAGAGGACAAATGAGCACTGATATTGGAGAGGTAAACAATGCACAAATCATGTTGAATTGTGACACTCAATCATCCCAACAAAGTCCACGTGAAGAACAAGCAAAGGGAACCAAGAGAAGATATTCTAATGCTGCTGCGCAAGCAGATCCAAGGGCCAGAAATTTAATTGGGGCTAACTATAATAATTTTCAGGCATACTACAATCTGATGTCGTGGGTTCATTTTCCGTACATATACAAGAAGAAGAGGACTGACAAGGCACACAATTCTACCATACCAAGCACCTCTTATCGTGTGAATATGGCAGAAAACATTTGGAGACCATCAACATCTAGCTGCTTAACTTCTGGTCCTCAATTTAATGCTAGTAATGTTTCGCCTACACTTAGAGAAGCAGGGAAAATCCCTCAAGATAAACTGCAAGCTTTTGAGAATATTCTACCTTTGTATCATACCGAGAGGTCAACAAAGAGAAGATCTAGAGGTCCTACAAGGGTTCGTGACTTGGCTTCACTGACTAGGACACCAGAGCACATTTTGCACAGAGCCTATCTCACCAAACAACCACCAAGTGATTGTAATGGGCAAAGAGTTAATCACTATGACAGAAATCAGACATGCATTGATGCCCTAGTCACAGACGTGGGTGCAACACTTGCAAAAAAGAAGAGGACAAAGAGGCATCCACTTTCCACTTCGCAACGAAGTCTTGTAATATATAAGAACCAACCATTTTTCGCCACAGCATCAGGTATGCCAATAAAATATTTGTTTATGTTTGCAAGTTGTACAATGTTACCCACTCTGCCATGCAATTTTGGATGTAATTTAACTTGGCCATTAATTGCAGGTGTTCCTCCAGAAGTAACATTTGAACAACTGCTTTCTGCTATCACTGAGCACTTCAAATGTTTGGACATACATAGGGAAAGTAGCAGATTTTCCTATCAAGGGTTTAATGTCATCTCTTCCTATAAGACACAAAATCAAGAGCCCAGCGCACTGGTTCTTTATAGAAGAGATGGCACTGTTGTACCATTTGACGGTTCTTTTGATCCAACTAAGAAACGTCGAGCACGACCTAAAGTTGACCTTGATCAAGAGACTGATAGAGTATGGAAGCTTTTGATGGATAATATAAATAGTGAAGGTATTGACGGAACAGATGAAGAGAAAGCAAGATGGTGGGAAGAAGAGCGTAGAGTGTTCCATGGACGTGCAGACTCTTTCATCGCACGAATGCATCTTGTGCAAGGTACATAAACTTTCACCTTCAAAGAAATTCATGTTAAACAAGTTTCCAACGTATCTTTCATAATTATATGATGATTAGCTAGTTAGAGGATGCACTTGGGAACTCTTCTTTAATTTCAGATATAAGAAGTCACAACTTCATATTGTAACAGAATAATATTATTTCCACAGGGGATAGACGCTTCTCTCCATGGAAGGGTTCAGTTGTGGATTCAGTGGTTGGAGTTTTCCTTACTCAAAATGTCTCAGATCATCTGTCTAGGTGAAGTACTGTTTCTTGATAAGTATAAAATTTGACATCGGAGAAATTCCAAGTCATAAAATTTCTAACCTGTACCTCCTTGCAGCTCTGCATTCATGTCACTCGCTGCACATTTTCCCCTGAAGTCAAGGAGGAATGAAGATGCATGCCATGAAGAGGTTGGAAGCTTAGTAGTAGATGAACCAGCAGTCTGCATTAGTGAGAATTCAAACCAGCCAGCTTGTGACTGCAGTTCCATAACATTCCATGATACTGAGCATAGTGAAAAAAATGTTAACGGAAATGAGAACTCTGGAAGCACTACTGAGGGAGTTATCTCAACAACTGAATCAGAATGCAAGCTATCATATTCATCTGAACCTGGTCTAGTGAACAGGTCAACAACCAAGATCACAAGAACAGTATCTCATTGTTCCTTAGAGGAGGATATGAGAACAACATACGATGTAGCTTCATCTCAAAATTCTGTGGATTCTTCAACTTCTCAGACTGTGGAAAAGGCTGGATCATGCGAGAGCAACTCAGAAACAGAGGATCCACCTAATAGATGTGAAAAGAGCAGCTTGGATCACTCCACTTCGTTTGTAGAGCTTTTACAGAAGGCCGAATCAACTAGGGTGCATCAAGTTTACAGTCTCAAGAGCAGCTACATGTCATCTCATCTCACTTCAAACTGTGAAGGTTACCAACCTACATGTATGCAGCATACTGACCAAAGACATAATATAAACCGACAAGCAGCATCCCTAGCTGAGTGCTTTGATTTGTTCAGAGAAATAACAGAAATTTCTAATACTTCAAAAAACAAATATGAAGACAGCTTTAGCGAAAGGAGTGCAGTAACAGCAGAATCTGCCAGTCAAGATACAGTACATAATGAGCTGAGAGTGAATGTTCAAGAAGCACCAAGCTGTTCTAGAAAACCGTGCAATAACATTCAGGTAGGCAATAACATGGCCCAGTCTCAAATTGGGGTGGTTGGGAACTCAAATAATGTTGAAATATTTTCTCAGGAGCAAAACAATAAGATGCATCAAAGTTGCTTGAACATTTCTGGAGAGACCATAGATGTTCTGCAGAAAGTAGCAGAGTCAGATTTAAATGAGCAGGGTCATTCAATAAACAAGGAGGTCAGTAAGACGAAAGCTGCTACCTCAAAAACAAAGAGCACAAGAGCTGGAAAAGAGAAAAAAGATCAGCTTGATTGGGACAAATTAAGAAAACAAGCAGAATCAAATGGAAGGAAAAGGGAAAAAACGGCAAACACAATGGATTCCTTGGATTGGGAAGCTGTAAGATGTGCAGATGTTAGTGAGATTGCCCAAACCATCAAAGAGCGAGGGATGAATAATATGCTTGCAGAAAGAATCAAGGTAAGTATAACATTTAATATAGTTCTCAAATTTTTCAGTGTACCCACCTACACACACCAAAACTTTTAGATCAGCTGATGTTGATTGAGAAATTTGTGCAGGATTTCCTTAACCGACTGGTTAGAGAACACGGTAGTGTTGATCTTGAATGGTTGAGGGATGTTCCACCTGACCAAGCAAAGTAAGCCCGCAGAATTATTCCAACCCATTTCTACCTTTAAAAACTAAATTCTAGCAACTCAATCACTTGCATGCCCATGTCATATAAAAATGATATGGCTGTGTTTATACAGTATACAATGTTCTGAATATGCATTATGCTTCTGTGGTTTTCATTCCAAAACTATCTGATATGTGCCTATAGAGAGTTTCTGCTGAGCTTTCGTGGACTGGGGCTGAAAAGTGTGGAGTGTGTGCGGCTTTTGACACTGCACCATCTTGCTTTTCCGGTGAGTGTGTATTAGAAGTATCACTGACCAGAATAAATGCAACAGATCTCAACATATGTAGTTATATCTTTGAAGGTGGACACAAATGTTGGACGTATAGCTGTGCGGCTTGGATGGGTACCCCTACAGCCATTGCCTGAGTCACTGCAATTGCATCTTCTCGAACTGTGAGTTTTATGAGCTCCATTTACTTACCGAAAGCATATCCAAATTGAACTGGAACTGATGTTTCTGTCTCTCATAGGTACCCAGTGCTGGAATCCATTCAAAAATATTTGTGGCCACGACTGTGCAAGCTTGACCAAAGAACATTGTAAATACAAATCAGACAATACCTTCACATTAGTACACTATATCTTATCTATAAACATGACTTTGCATAGTCAAAAAACAAAATTCTCTTCTATAACATTGGATACTAATTGAACAATACTATTTCAATATTTGCTAACAGGTATGAGCTGCATTACCAGATGATAACATTTGGAAAGGTATGTCATCTTATTTTGCACATGAAGTGATTTGTCTTCACTTTACGGGCTAAGAATGAATTAAATGGCATTTTTTGACACAGGTCTTCTGCACAAAAAGCAAACCAAATTGCAATGCATGTCCAATGAGAGGAGAATGTAGGCATTTTGCAAGTGCATTTGCGAGGTTTGCAAATCAAATCTTCCAATCATTTGTACTTAAAGGCCACTATAGTTCCAATAAAACAACCATATGAATAAAAATTCATTATGACTCATTCAAGGTATATTAACTATTGTAAACCTCAATTTATCAACATATGGAAATAAACTTAAGAATACCAACAAAAAAAAAGCCCTCATGAATCAGAAACATAATAACAATCCTCATAATTGCACTTTACTGCAAGATCATTTGATAAGTTACTAACAAAGCATGTTGGATGCAGTGCAAGGCTTGCTCTTCCAGGGCCAGAGGAGAAAAGCATAGTGAGTGCAACTGAAGCCAGAACTACCTATACAAACCCTACTGAGATGAACAATAGAATGCCCTTGCCTCTTCCTCAGGCAACAAAACAGTTGGATGGATACCAGCAATTGGAAGCAAGCCAAGAATCAGAAGCAAAATCTGAATTTGGTAGATGTGAACCTATCATTGAAGAACCAGCAACACCAGAGCCAGACTGCACACAGATAGTAGAGGACATTGAAGACTTCTATGATGATCCTGACGAAATCCCTACAATTAAACTTAACATGGAAGAGTTCACTCAGAATTTACAAAACTATATGCAAGAAAACATGGAACTCCAAGACGGTGAAATGTCAAAAGCTTTAGTTTCTCTCACACCAGAAGCTGCATCTATTCCAACACCCAAGCTAAAGAATGTGAGCCGACTACGAACTGAACACCAAGTGTAAGTAGGAGCTGTCATCTCTCTAATAATTCAAGAAATTTCTTGTATGAAATATTTGGTATTGTTAGGATTAAATGGATGGAGCAATGTTTAAGTAAGCAATGGAAAACGAAATGGAGTTTGTTGTCAAAAAAGGTTTCCAACGGAAATCACAAAACATCACCTCTGTCCAGATTGCATCAATGATAATTGATATGAATTTTATCATTTTAATAGTGAGCCAAACATCTCATATGTATGTTACTGATTCTTCTTCTTCACAATGCAGCTATGAACTTCCCGACACACACCCTCTTCTAGAACTGGTTAGTAATGTCTACGTACTTACCTAATAACATGGTTTAACTATCCCTTTTTGGGTTTGTAAGGGATAAGTAGCTATCTCTTCTTTCTTTTTTTTCCACTACATACTTAACTAATAATATGGTTTAACTATCCCTTTTTGAGATTGTAAGGGATAAGTAGCTATCTCTTCTTTCTTTCTTTTTTCCACCAAGTACCTATCCGGATTTAATCTTCACTAAATTTGCCTTCGCTTAATACAGTTGCAGTTGGATAAGCGAGAACCAGATGATCCCTGCAATTACTTGTTGGCTATTTGGACACCAGGTATGTAGATATCAACAAAAAAACTGACTACCATATAATACTTAAGTCTGACTATCCAATTTTCCTTTTTCATCCCCAAATTCTCAACCCTCATGCGAGAGTTTAGCCTAGACCAATCTTCCAAAGTGGATAACATGGATTTACAAAGCCTAACTGAACAGTCCCTAATGTCAAAATGACTACTATTATCATTTGGACCCGTAAAGAAAAACCGGTATAGGATTAACATATTAAGATTAGAGACATGGCATAGAGCATCTCAATACTTCTCAAGTGGTGTACTTCCCAAAGCTAATATATATCCTCTTTTTCTGTATGTTGAATATACAATTTCACTAAATGCCTTAATGTTCATACCAGGTGAAACTCCAAATTCCATTCAACCGCCAGAGAAGAGGTGTAGTTCTCAAGAACTTGGAAAATTGTGTGACGATAAGGAATGTTTCTCATGCAACAGTGAACGGGAAGCAAATTCACAAACAGTCCGAGGAACTCTCTTGGTAAGAGTATGCTAAACAAAACTACCCTTCATAATTTTTAATGTTATACAACACAACTGAACACTTGTAACACCAATAGAAGTGATCACAACAATGATGAGTGTTTACTTGTTTTGATCATGAACAGATACCATGTCGGACAGCAATGAGAGGGAGCTTTCCACTTAATGGCACATACTTTCAAGTTAACGAGGTGAGATGCAGTTTCATTCTTCTCAAGCTCCTTCTGTTTCATGTTGAGGTGACATTGATTATAAATGCCATCCGATGCAGGTATTTGCTGACCATGATTCGAGCCTTAACCCGCTTGATGTTCCAAGATCTTGGTTGTGGAAGCTAAATCGGAGAACGGTGTACTTCGGAACCTCTATACCAACGATATTTAAAGGTAAAGATGGTAAAACTTTACATTTTTATATTTTTACTAATGATTCAAACAATAGCACTCAGTATATGTTTCTTCTTGCCAGGGTTATCAACACCAGAAATTCAGCAATGCTTTTGGAGAGGTATGAGAAAATGTCACTCATCTGTTTCTGTGTTATCATAGTAGCTTTAATTTTTTTTCCTAAAAAGAGCTTTAATGTGGAATTTATCCATTAGTCCTTTCAATTGGCTTTATGCATACACAAAGTAGCCATTAGTCTATTATTGTCGACTTGTGTACGCACATATTCAAAACCTTGTACTTTTAAGAAAGGGAGCGTAAGACCTACTTCCTCTGGAATCATGCAATTTCTAACATCCTAATCCTATGAGCTAATGATATTTTCAAAAATATATATTCCTTCTGGTAACTACTTGTGCAGATAGAGCTCTTTGATTAGCATTTTGTAGGTTCATACCAAGAATGTACTCAAACAAGCATGACAAGGATTATTGGTACCTTAGGAAACCTAATTGCTAAGAGAGTGCACTTTCCTAACTTAGAATGAAAAATTCTGAAACTTGCCTAAGCATGGCTTTATTGCTTTACAGATTGCATTCTCAATGACCGTTGGAACAGAAATGCATCTTATGGCTGAACTATAAGCAAATATGCTCAAGTTCACTTTTTTAAACTTAGTTGTTGTGTCACAAAATGTCTCAGCGAAACTTCATAGAAATCTCTGTTTACTTAAAAGTTTGATTTGCAGGATTTGTCTGCGTGAGGGGATTTGACCAAAAAACACGAGGGCCACGTCCATTAATGGCCAGACTGCACTTCCCAGCCAGCAAGTTGTCCAGAACAAAAGATAAGAGAGATGAGTAGCCACCGAGAAGTTTCAATGCATGTCAAAAGAGCAAGACAAAGCCCACATTGAGTTGCACAACATTAAACATTTGTAAATTGGCGCGTGGAGCAAAAAGTGAGGTTCTAATTTAGTTGTTTGCTCACATGACTGAGAGGGCATTTAGCCATTTGTGTAAAAACGGCGAGCATAACCAAAAGATGTCATACAGTTTAATACACTAGCTAGTTTCTTGAGCAAATTACTTGAAGGTTGCGAGTTTAATAGCCAAAGGTATATTAGAAGATAGTGCAAGAACACCAAAGGAGCTAGTGCACAAGCATTCCAACTACACTGAAAAAGTTCTTTTACGAGCAACAAAATCTCGTTAAAATTAATCATCCAAACATACAAAAAAAAGGAGGATAAGATGTCCACTGAATACCAAATCCAGCTAATAACAAACACACGAGTAACCTTTCAAAACAACCTAATCAGCCCCTACAATAAAGCCACCCTCCAATCAGAAAACTAGCAAAAGATCGAATTTCCTCCTCAACTATTATAATCTTTAATTTCCAATTTCTCACTGAAATTCATTTTCCTGCTCCCGCTAACCAACCTGCAACACATTCTTGGGTTACTATCTCCCTTATTTGCCCTCTCTACTTCAACCTTTCTTCACCACATGACAAAATGATTTCTTCTCTGAAAATTAGCTCCTCAAACTTTAACCCTAACTTTGTCCTCTCACTTCCCCTTCTTCACTCAAACTGTCTTCTTCTTCTAACAAATTCATCCCCTCAATTCTCCCAAAACCTCATTTCAATCCCTCTCAACCTTGTCTTCTGTATTTTCTAAACAGATTGATGCTCCTGGAATTCTGATATTAAAAAATTGTTCAGAGCATCTACAACACATTTCCCTACCTAGCCATACACAAGCAATATATACATATATATAACTGTGAACGAAAAGTTCCTAACCATTTAGAGGGAAGAAGTTTGCGATCTATGAACTTTTTTCCTCAAAACTATTCAGATGAACAGATTATGCATTTCTATAGGACTCAAAACACAAAATCGTCAACAGAGAGATCAACAGCGCCATCAATCACCTGGCGACAATTGATACAATCACAAAGCACAGATGAGCAGATTTCAAATTGCTAAGATGCACAGGCCGAAAGTAAAATCGAATACAATTACTGATAAAGAGATTCAAAAGCGAGCGCACCTGCGAGAGCTGGATCGTGGATGGGAAGACTGAAAAGAGCGAATCTTCAATGGCAGCTAAAGCGCTGGATAGAGAAACACTCTTGACTATTTTGCCGCCATAACGCCACTTTCCATTTTTGGTTTCCCTCCAAATCTGAACTCGTTTTACTTTTTTGTCGTTTAAAATGACGCGCAGTACGTGGCGAGTTATTGGCTGTTGGTGGATTCGGCGGGTTCTGCATTTCTCAAAAAGAAAAACATGTATACCTTATGGCCCTGTTTGGTTGATAGGAAATGAGATTTGGAGATGAGAAATCAATTACTTTTCTCCGTTTGGTAAGTTCAGGCATGAGAAATCATTGTCTGGCCTATGAAAAAGTATGAAGAAAAGTGAAGTCATCCTCCCAACTTGGATTTTATTTTCTCTCCTCATTGGAAAGTTTGGGGAAATTAACCAATATTAAATACACATTTTTCATGACCATTTTGTCCCCATTAACAAGTTAGAATTACAATATATTATTAAATGCATTATTTGTTTATATTTAATTTAATATAGGTATAATTGAAAATTTATATAAACTTTGTTTTCCATTCCTACTCAAAACAAACATAGGAAAGGAAATAAAGTGCTATCACCTGGTTACTTTCCCAGTATTACCAAACATGGGAAATGAATCTTCAATTTCCTATCCCTTAGGAAATGATTTCCCCTCAAATTTATTTTGTGAACCAAACGGGACCTATATGTGTCTCGCTCACCAAACAACACACATACTTGTCATCAATGAATTGAATTTTGATATGAAATTGAATTTATTCTAAATGGAAAATAACTAAGTGCTAACGACAAGACACCCTGCAGGTTTAGGGTGGTTCTCAATATGGACCTCATGGTATCAATTTTATCAATTTACACCATAACGTTTTTAACATCGTCCAATTTCATTTTTCCGTTAAGTTGATCGTGTGGTCAATCGTTAAATGCTAATGTGACACCCGTGGGACCCACCCCACTAGTAGACTGACCATTCCACATACGAAATTCGACGGGCATTTTGGGGTTGGAAAATTAAAAATTAAAAAATAAAATCGAAGTCGCTCCCAAATCTGGCACGCGTTCCAAAGTCATTCTTTATCGATTTGGAACCAAAATCGTCAAAAGTCGTCCTCAATCTCAGATTTGATATAAAACTTAAAACTCCATAACTAAGGAGATAGAGAAATCCAAGAGCTGCGATTTTGGAAGAATTGAGAAGAAATGAGTTGGGATTTTAGACCTCTAGGCGCTGTGCATCCCGTGTACGGTAAGTTCCTCTAAATTTTTGCGATTTCGGTTATCTGTGGTGAATGGGTTTGAGGTCGTATGGGTTATTGTGCTTTGAGTAGTGTGTTTTATAATCCTTGTCGAATAGTGAGAAAAGTATGAAAGAATGAAGGGTTATTGTTGTTTTATAAGGCTTGTTGAATATAGGTGGTCTTTCTGCAGAATTGTTTTGTAAGGGTTTCGCATATGCTGGCAATGTCTGCCTTTAATAAGGCCAAAGTGTTAGGTGGAAGGGTGTGAAAATGGTTGTTTAATAGAAACTTTGCATTTTCTATAATGGTCCTAAAATGAAAATAATTGAATACTGTGTTTTTCTAATGGTTTATATGATGTGGTCCAAAACTAACCCCTATTTGAGACATGTGATATGTATGTGATCCTGAAATTGTTTTCTTTTCGAATGTACCATGGTGGTCAAATCTGTGGTAACTATTATGCTTGTTAGAATGTAGCTTGGGTTGATTATTGTGACAAGGATAGTGCGGGAGCAAATTTCCCCACGAGAATATTCGGTTCGGAAGATTCCCCTTTCTTCTTCGCCGCCTCTTTCTCCCTGCAAAATAGAACAAATAAGAGGACTACACCCGGGGGGTGTTGGCCAAAGGCCCTCCGATGCCTAAGTCAGTGCAATCAATCCGTAGAGAAACGATAGCTAAAATAGGGTACGGGATGTGTTTATAATATAAATTGGGCGGCCGGAGCCTTATGTAAAAGAGAGAGAGAAAAGAGGTGGCTAGGGTTTGAGAGGAATTTTCTGCAGAGTTTTAGTAGTAATTCTCACGTACCTCAACCCTTGTGTGTGGCTATGCTTTTATAGTGGTCTCGGAGGCTAGGGTTTCAGATGAATAATTCTGTAGATGGAAGGGAATTATTCCTCCCCTTTTTGGGATTGATTTAATTAATTAGGGATTTGATTTATTAGGGTAAATCAAATCCCTAATTGTGGTAGGCATCAAATCAAATCCCGATTCAATTAGGTAACTCCTCATTTAATTGGGGATCGTGGTAATTAACCAAATCAAATCTCAACCTAATTAGGTAACTTTCAATTTAATTGGATAATTCCCAATTAAATTGAGTAACTCCCAATTAGGTTGATCAATTCCCAATTTGGTCAAATAATGCCCAAATGGTAGGAATTATTTGACCTAAGGTTTGATTTAATTAGGTTCCCACAGATAGAATGTCAATGACTGAGATAGACAATATGGTAAAGGAGTTAGGCTACAATGGGGTGATTAGTTACTGGTATAGTATCCCTACCTATAGCAATGGTGGTTTAACAAAGCTTAATGATGATCAAGATGTCATAGACATGCTTGTATTTGTACCATATACAAGGCTAATAGACATCTTCCTACATCACAGGGTTGATAGTAATAAGGATATGTTTTATAGTCAAGCAGGATCAAATGTGTTCATTGATTTAGAAGATGATATTGTGCCTAACAGAGGAGTTGTAATTAAGGAGCTTGATGAGAATTATGGGGCTATTGTTCCTGTTGGTAGGCAACAAGGAAGACAACAGAAAGAAAAAAAACATGTGTTGTGATAGAAGAGCTCAATGAAGAACCAAATGGGGAACAAAGTGGTGGAGGTACGCAAAAGGCAAAGGAATCTTGTACAAAGGCTGTTTCTGAAAAAGGCCAAGAAACAACACATCAAAGGGAATCTTCTGCAGTGCAAAAAGGCAAAGAAAAAACAGTAGAGAAGGAATCTTCTGCAATGAAAATGGCAATGAAAAATCAGAAAAGTGGGAATATGCCCCTGTAGACAAAGGGAATAGTAAAGTCACTTCTATTTTTGGGAAAAAGAAGGCAAGAGCCTTTGGTAAAAGGAGGTGCAAAACTATAAAGAAGACACTTTATAAAGAAAACCAAATGTCCAATATAGTAACTGATGGACTATTTGAGAATGAAGTTGTTGAAGCAACTGTAGAAAAGAGCAAGTTATCAAGATGTCATCCAATGAAAACAAGAAAAGCAAGGAAAATGACCACAGTCTGTGATGATGAGGAGTTAGCAGACAATGTTGACTCTGATTTTGTATACCCTAAGTTCAGTTGTGATGATAATGATGATGATCTTGATTTTGATGAATGGATGGAAAAACATATTGAGTGGGTTGGAGATAAGGCAAAAGGAAAAGAGCCAAACTCAACAAATGTTAGGGTTGAATATTGGGATTGAAGTGCATATGTTGAACTAGATTCAAAGGAGTTTGATTCTGATAATGTGCAGTCTAAATATGACTATGACTATGACACTCCAATGAAGAATCGATGGGCATAGTTCAATCCGGCAACTGACATGGGAGATCCACAGTTTGAGATTGGGATGAAGTTCAGTTATTGTAAAGTTTTTAGAGCTGCTGTCAGAGAACAATTTATAAAGATGAATATGTATGTTGTATTTGTGAGAAGTGATGCTTTCAAGCTAAGGGTTGTTTATGCATATCCAAATTGTCCATGGGAGATATATGCTTCTAAAGTGTAGCATGAGAAGAACTTTCAAGTTAAGAAATATGAGGGTGAACACATTCGTGGTATTGTTTAAGAGAACCCCACTATCAAGTCTAGTTGGATAAGTGCCAAATATATGGAAACATTAAATACCAATCCAACTTGACCAATTAGCTCATGTGTGAAGAATGACTATAACACTGGAGTTTCTAGGCAACAAATTTATAGGGCAAAATATGGGGCATTGAGGCAAATTGATGGAGTATTCACATAATAATACTCTAGAATTTGGAATTATTGTGAAGAGTTAAGGAAGACCAATCCAGGAACAACAACGAAAGTTCAATGTGATTTCAATGAACAGTTGGGTAATCCAGTGTTTCAAAGGTTGTCTGTGTGTCTAGGTGCATGTAAAGTAAAGTTATTGTTGGATGCAGACCTATTATTGGATTGGATGGCTGCTTCTTTAAGAGTGTATATGGAGGGCAATTGTTAGCAACAGTTGGTATAGATGTTAATAATGAAACATTGGTGATTGCGTATGCAGTGGTTGTTAGAAAATTATAATATTTTTTTATTTTTTTAATAATTGAATATAAATTAAATTGTGGGACCCGTGATTTTAAGCACATGACTATTACGAATTGGTATGTATCAATTGGGAATAGTCATGTTCTTAACGAGGAAAAATAAAATATTATTTATTTTGTTTGTGAATAAAATAATAAAACTTTATGTGAAAAGTTGCACTGTTTCATAGTAATTGAAACATTCCACTTCTTGGCTTATAGTTGTAACAGGAAAAGACACATTTGTTGATATTTTTCAGTCACATCTTTTCTGAACAGAGGCATTGTTGTCTATAAATAGAGGTCTTACAACATTTCATTCATCTAATTGTCATCCAACCATAGTAGTTTTTAGAGCATTCATAGTTTTTAGAGTATTTTCATAAATATAGTGAGTTAGTAAGAGAGAGTTCATATACAAGTTTGAGTTCGCTTTTCTTGGGGATTGTAGTGCTACTTCAATAAGAAGTCGATCGTTGTATCCTGGGAGACGTTTGCCAAGCAAATCCTAAAAGCACATATGAGGAGACAATTTCGTCTTAAAGAGATACAACCAAATTCTAGCCTCAATCATCTGTAAAGTATTCTTAAAATTTTCCTTGTCATTATTTTCTTGTATTTATTTGAATTTAAAGTGAAGTTTTATTTTTGAAATTCTGTAAATATAGCAATTATCTTTATTTTTGACCAACAGTGATTGAATTTGAGTGCAAGGACTTATGGGTTTGGTTTCTGGAATTGCTGATAAAGGATGTTGAAATTATTAACCAGTTTGGATACACTTTCATATTAGATAAGCAAAAAAGGTTATTACCTGCTTTTGAGCAAGTTGTTCCTAACAATAAACATAAGTTTTGTGTAAGACATCTTTTCACAAACTTCAGGTTACAATTCAAAAGAAAAGCTTTGTCTGACAAATTTTGGGGCGCTTTAAAAGCAACAATTGTTCCACACCTTGCAAGACAGATGGAAGAGCTGAAAAATCTTGATAATGTTGCTTATGAGTGGTTGACTCAATCTGAAAATCCTCCCAGGCACTGGTCTCGATCACACTTCAGCACTCATGTGAAAAGTGTGATATACTTTTTAAACAATCTATGTGAGTCATTCAACTCATTCATATTGGCATACAGAGATAAGCAAATACTGACCATGCTTGTGATAATTAGGTGTAAGTTGATAAGGAGGATACAAGGCAAAAGGGACAAAATGAAGAAATGGACAAAGTCAATTTGCCTCAAGATTTTTAGGAAGGTAGAGAGAAAGAAGGTAAAAGCAGATGGTTGTGTCACTATGTGGTCAAGTTGAGGCAATTTTCAAGTTGGTACTGGTGGGATATCACAACATATTGTGGACTTGGATTTGAGGACTTGTTCTTGCAGAGAATGAGATTTAACTGGTTGGCCTTGTGTTCATGCAGTGGCAGTTATAAATTACAATGGTGGTGTGAACATAATGGATTTTATGGATGCATGTTATTCTATTTAGACATATTTCAAGGCATATAAAAACCTCATACTACCTATTAATGGGATGGAGTTGTGGGATAGAACTAATATGCCACCATGTGTGCCTCCTTCATGCTCCAAACAATCTAGAAGGCCAGAAGGAAGGAAGCATGAGAGCTAGATAGCAAGACTCAACATAAGGGTGAGTTAAGCAGGAAGGCTAATGTTGTTTCACATGTTCAAGACTTATTGAAGTGTGGCCAATATGGAGGAAATTGCCACAATAAAAGGACTTGCCATAGGAATCTACCCCTCAAAAAAAAGAAAAAAAAGAAGGCCGAGGTAAAAATCTGAGGATGAACACTTGTTACTTTCATGTTTTTAGATAGAATCCTGCAACTAACTACATATTATTTTTTGTCTTAACCTAGCAAACTATTGAAACAAGTGAAGTTGGTCCCAGTTCAAGAACAAGGCGCGTTAAGCCTGCTAAAGTTGTGCAGAAAGGAAAATGGAAGAGAAAGGACACCACTGCAGCTGGGAGTTCAAATATACCACCAAGTGATTTAGCTGCTCCATCATCAACATTTGCTTCTTCTGCATCAACTGGAAATTATTATGTATTGAGGAAACGACATGTGGTGCTGGGAGTATCAAACTTGAGCAAGGAATGATGACGATCTTGCAATTAGTCCTTTTGAAATGCACACGTGTCCTTGTTGTTATTTTGAAATCACATACTTGTATTAGCTTGTTAGGTTATGTTATTTTGGATTCACAAGACAATTTTAGCTGGTTGGGTTATTTTGGAAGACAAGTTGGCTTATTTTGGAAGATAGCTTGTGTTATTTTGGAAGGCAGGTTCTGTTTTTTTGGAAGACAGATTCTGTTATTTAGAAGGTTGTCAATGTTATTTTGTGCCCTATTTTGTTGTCATGCTGCAAGTGGAAATAAATTTGTATGTAGAAACAATTTGTTAAAATGAAGATTTTGATTTTGTACATATCAAAAGTCTGATTACATCTTGCTTTACCAAAACATCACATTGTGTGCAAATTACATCATTCACATTCCAATGCTCGTTACATAGCCAAAATGCTCACTCCCATTACATAACCAAAGGCACCGTACATTACACCAAAAGCACAGTACATTCCTAAAATCCCTCATTCTACTTGATCCATCATTCCCTCCAAATATGAACCTTGCAATCAGGATCTATGACATCACCAATACTGCCGAAAGAACCTTTTCTCTGCATCTTGCCTTTGCTAGTGAATTCTCTAGAAATTACTACCTCATCTACCCTGCACAAAGCTCACTCTATAAATTCATATTTGCACCTGCTACAATTCAAAATCTCATATTTTACCTCAAGTCCAGTTTTTTTTACCTTTGTACACATAACAAATCGCCTCCCAGGATTCGAAATTGTCAAAGAGGTTCGAATTCTCGCATTTTTACTACACCAACACACCATCGCATGTTCCTCCATTTCTTCTTTCTTTTTTGGGTTAACGGGCCATTATAGTCGAATAAACCATTTGGGCTGCTCACTTCTTCCAAATCGTAGCTCTCAACTCTCAACTCTCAACCATGGAGTTTTAGGTGGCCTTAGGTTAAATGTGAGGTTGACGATGACTGATGGGGTTAGAGGCTAATCGTGCGAAATTGGGCCCAATTTCGATTTTTTATAAAAAAAGATTCCAACCCCAAAATACCCTTTGAATTTCGTATGTGGAATGGTCAGTCCGTTGGTGGGGTGAGTCTCACGGGTGCCACGTCATCATTTAACGATTGACCACACAGCCAACTTAACATAAGGATGAAATTAGACGATGTTGAAAACGTTAGGGTGTAAATTGATAAAATTGATACCCTGGGATCCATATTGAGAACCACTCCAAACCTGTAGGGTGTCTTTTGTCATTAGCCCAATAACAAATAAGATATTAATCAAAACTTTCAATGAAAATATGATAATTTGTTGTTTTAACAAATCAAATATTCATAATTAATTTGATTATAGGATTCGTTTAGGACTACTTCTCTAAGAAGCATTTTTGCTCATAATTTATAAACACTTCTGAAAAGTATTGTTATTATAAAAACGTTGAAATTTTCATAAGAAATTTAGAAGCACTTGGGAGTGCTTTATGAAAAAGCATATAACATGTGATTCTTCACAAAGTATTTCTATGACCCATAAGCACTTCTAAGTTTTTATACCAAACCCTATCAAAAGCACTTTATGCTATATTATCAATATTAAAGTGATATAACATGTTAGATGGGTTAGATTAGTAACATATTTTAAGTGACGTGAAATCTATGCATAAATAATAACAAAAAAACTGTTGTACTTCAACTGAAGACCCCCAAGTCACAACTTGATTGTTAATGAAAATGTATGAACTTGCACTTATTTGTGAGCTGGGTGGGGGGAGCTGGGTTTAAATAGAATATTTGAAGGGTGGGAAAGGGAAAAGGTGAAGTTCATATTTGCCATTTTGGAAATAATGAGGTATGGAAAAAATACCATCATAACATCCACCACCTTCTTCCACCAGCCCACCAACCAATGCATACTTCTCCGATTAAATCCAATGGCGGACGGTTGCCTGTTAGTGAGAGATTTCATAGATGAATCATTGATCTTGCCTGGTTGAAATGATAGACTTCAAACCGGCCACGTCAGCAAGTTAGTTAAGAGTTAGTTAAACAGGGAAGCTATGTAACTTGTTTGTTAGTTTGTAGGACTGAGGAGGGAAAAAAGATCGTTCTTGTATAAATGTGGCGAATGTGTTTGATAGTAAGTCACTGAGAAAGTAATAACCAAAGCTTCAGAGGCTTCTTTTCAATATCAGCACGAAATTCCATTTCATTTTCATTGCAGCACAGTTAAGTGGAAAGGTCAATTCCTTGGAAGCCCAATTAATTTAGCAGGATCTTTAATTACACAGTTTTCCTTTCAGAAATTGTTTTATTATCATTGAAGCTTGGCATGTTATTGCTTTTCTAATAAGCAAGTTTAGTAGTTTTCTGGCATTTCTTTATTAAGTTCTTAAATGGGTTGTCTAAGAGTGTCACTTTCGATCTTTTTTTGCAAGAATATGGGATAAGATGAATGCAGAATCCAACCCGTTATTTAAATTTTCACTCTAAGTTTGCTAAGTATTAGTGTATCTTGGTGAAAAAAGTTGTTCTTGGTATTGAATTGTTTCTTGTCTTGGAGAAATTAAGAGGGTCGTCTATTTAGACTAAAATTTTGAACATTTTAGAGTTGGCTTGAATTGGCCCTCAACAATATACTTGACTGGGAATGAGTTATCATGTAAAGAACATAAATGGAAATACTTTTTTTGAGTTGAGTTTTATGGTGCAGGGAACGAAGTAGCTAGCTGGAAAATATGTCTGGTTGACTAGAATTTTTTTTTTTTTTTTTTGGGGTTTGTGGTTACCTACATATATCATCTGTTTTATAGCACTACATGCATATTTTAATTTTCTCAACATGGCTGCCTTTTCTTTTTGGTTTTCTTGGGCATGTGGATCACTCATATATGCGCTTAAGAATGTGCAATTGGTTCAAATTCATTATGGATTGTCTCGTTGTGTTATTAAATTTAGGCATTATGTAGTAATCACCTTTTCATATTTTAGGTGAATTGTTTAAGAACAGGTTGGCATCTGTGGAATAGGGTTATGGCTTGCTCTGAAGTTGGGAGTTATGGAGGATCAAAGCCAATACAAGTCAATGATGCTACGAGTAAGCCACAGATTCTACTTGCTGCTACTGGAAGTGTAGCTGCCTTAAGGTTTGGTAACCTCTGCCATAGTTTTTCTCCATGGGCAGAAGTAAAAGCAGTTGCCACGGGATGAGCTTTGCATTTCCTTGATAGAGCATCACTTCCCAATGATGTAATTCTATACATTGATGAGGATGAGTGGTCCAGTTAGAACAATATGGGTGATAGCGTGCTTCACATTGAGCTTCGCTGTTGGGCTGATATCATGGTTATTGCTCCATTATTAGTAAACACACTGAGCAAGGTAATATTTCATAACATGGATGTCTCATTACTTTATAAAGTTGTTTTGAGTTAGTATATAGTAGAAAAGGTCATACCTAGCTAAAACTGAAAGTACATTGTAGCATTAGCCTTATAAGATACAACTTTCTGAGATTATCAAATGGATAAAAAAAAATCTCATTCATAAGGCAACAAGCTGACAATTGTTTTATATTTGGGACTTATCAGTGAAATTTAGTTGTTTTTAGGCAATTGGATCTTGCAAGGAATTGCAGAAAGCAGAGAAGGCTCATGCTTTTAGAGTTGGGGATTATATTGCTTCTTGATTGCCTTCTATTCTTGTCATTTCACTCAAATAGGGAAAATAAAAAATAATTTGCTTTGGTAAATTTGGCCTAATATCATTCATTGTATACATAAATGTATGTTTGTTTGGCTTTGCTATACTTTATCTAGTTTAATGTCTAAAATCTATAGTTTGTACTCCTACATTTGTGTATGTATTTTATAATTGATGTCCCATGTTTGTGTAGATTGATGAGGGATTGTGTGACTATATACTCACCTGTGTTGTACATGCATGGGATTACAACAAGACTTTCTTTGTCGCACCAGCCATGAACACCTTATTGTGGAGCAGTCCCTTCATAGAGCGACATATGATGTCTATTGATGAACAAGGAATTTCTCGTCCCACCAATCAGTGGTGTAATGGTTGAACCTTCCATAATCCACTCTACTGTAAGACTCTTTTACAGTCACGATTTCAACAATGTGACGATGTATAGCCTGATTTTCTTTTGTTTTAAGAACATGTTGGCATCTCATGAATAGGTTATGGCTTGTGCTGGACCTGGAATCTCTCATTGGGAGCCAACGCAAGCTGACGCTGCTCTGAGCAAGCCACATATTCTCCTCGTTGCTAGCAGAAGTATAGCGGCCACAAAGTTTGCTCACCTCTGCCGTAGTTTTTTTGGATGGTCAGAAGTAAGAGCAGTTGCTACAAAAGCATCTTTTCATTTCATTGATATAGCATCACTCTCCAGGGATATAATACTTTACATCGATGAGGATGAACGGTCCAGATGGAACACAACAGGTGATAGCTTGCTTCCTATTGAGCTCCGCGGTTGAGCTGATATCATGGTTATTGCCCCATTATCAGCAAACATACTAGGCAAGGTAATATTTAACATTCTGGAAATCTCATTACCTTATAAAGTTGTTTTAAGTTAGTATTTCAAAAGAAACTTTCTTTTTCTTATGTTTCTGTATATACATGGGATTTCAGCAAGCCTTTATTTGTTGCACCGGCCATGAACACCTTGATGTGGAACAATTCGTTCACCCAACAACATATCAGGACGATCAAAGATGAACTCAGAATTTCACTCATCCTTCATCTCACTATAAATGGTGCAATGACTGAAACTGATGAGATTTACGGTGCTGTACAATGTCGTTTACAGTCACAATCTCCGAGAGGCCATGATGCCAGTATATAAATGTTGTTTAGCAAGCAATGTAACTCTGCCGTCTCGAGACCTGATCATAGAATTTGAATTGCAATGTATAACTTGCTAGAGGTGTTGCTGTGATTTTGTATTAGATGCATATTGTGTTTTGTTTGTCCCATAATTCGCTCTAAATCTCATAAGAAATTATCCATGTTTTATCTTATGAAGTATCTGAGATTAAAATAATAATAGTAATTAGGTGATTGCATTGGACAGGCTCTATTTGAGAAGGATACAGTGTTCAAAGAAGTGACACATCTCAAAAAGGCGATAATGTGAAGCTCTTTGATGTCATCTTCGCTATTGTGGATATCATATCACCCTCAACACGAGACTGGTGTTATCTTAAGTTATGACTCTCTCACATCCATAATTACTAAAAGCATCGTGACCTTTTATCAATGTGGTAAAACAAAAGGAGTGCCTTCTATTAAGAGAGTGCAATTATACTATTATATTGATGCAATGAAAAAACTTTGCTAATGTGAATTGCCCATTTGAATGTGGGTAATTTATGACCATTCACCAAATACGAGTTCCCCAATTATCCGCGGCCAAAAATCATATACTAATTGACTGCATCATAGCTCTCCATTTTAATTTATGACTATTGATGAAATAGGGGTTCCCCACATACACCAATTGACTGCAACATAGTTCTCTAGTGTAATTTATTACCACTGATTGAATACGGGTTCACCAATTATCTATGACCATAAATTGTACACCAATTAAACTGTAGCATAGCTCTCTATAGTAACTTATGAACATTGACCAAATATGGGCTCCCCAATCATATACGGCAAAAAATGATGCACCTAATTGTCTAAAAGGTAAGGAAGCGTCCATTGGCAACTTCATTTTTTGTGGGCCAGACATTTCTCGCAATAAACTAAACATAACGTTGTTTATGGTTATGTAAAATGGACCAATCAAATGAAATTTAGTTAACCTAATTTATGAGGTTTCCTCTAATGTCACAAAGATTATCGTCAAAAACATTGCACCCAACACGAGCCTCTGGACATACATTTCTTACAAGAAACCAAACACAACGTTGTTTATGGTTATGTAAAATGGACTAATCAAATGAAGTTTAGTTAACCGGCTTTATGAGGCTTCCTCTAACGTCACAAAGATCACACTGAACTTGCGCCTCATGGCAAACATTTCTCGCAAGAAACCAAAGACAACATTGTTTATGGTTATGTAAAATGGACCAATTAAATGAAGTTAGTTAACCCATTTTATGAGGGTTCCTCTGACGTCACAAAGATCAGACCCAAACCCGAGTCTTAGATACAATGTTATTGGTCAAAGTTAATTGGAGAAACGATAATTCTGACAAAGCACATTGCGTGTACGTCACCACCTACTCTAACATAAAAGAGGGAGATTCAAATTCAAAAGCCAATTGACGTAACTCACTTTTACGTATGATTCAACACTTCTAATTCTAGAAATAATACTCAAATTACATTACTTAATACTAATTTTACCATTAGAAACAAATATCCAAAAAACACAAAGTGGATGATGCGAGTAGAGTTCATGTTATAATGACGCCATTCTTTTAATAATTTATGTCATTTGCGGAAAATGCTTAATGGGGAAAATAGGGTTATTTACTCAAATGCTTCTCAAATTTATACCCAATTTTATTTTAGTTCCTCAATTAAATTATTCGTTCAAATGGTCCATCAACTCTTTATTAATCGACGAATTTGTCCTACTGTTACATTTTCTGTTAATTTTAGTCATGTGAGCAGCATATGTCATTTGTGGGAGTAAATAAGACGTTTAACAACTAAAAAAATAAAAGATATGGTTAAAAATTAATACAAAATTTTGTTTATTTTTTAAATTAATTAAAAATTATAAAAGAATTAAAAAAACAACAAAAAGTAACCCCAAAAAAAAAAAAACCAACCACCAAACCTCTCTCTCCCCTCCGCCTTCAGTTTCCTAAATTTAGTAGAGAGGTCGAAGATGCGTCTACATAGGTCTGGGTTTGTTTGAAGAGAGAAATGGAGAAAAGAGAGATAGAGGGAGAGATGAGGAGGGGACATGGAGGGAGGAAGGGAGGGAGGGGAAGAGAGGGTGGGGTGCGTGGAGGAGAAGATGGGGCGATGGTTATCGAGCTAGGGACTAGGAGGTGGGAGAGGGAGAGGTTCTTTTTCTTTTGATTTTTAGTTTTTAATTTATTTAGCATGACTATTTTATTCTTATATTTGATGACAACATTGACAGAATATAATGATAGGATTAAATCGCCGATTAATATAGAATTAGTAGACCATTTAAACAAATAATTTAATTAAGAGATTAAAATGCAACTCATATATAAATTTGAAAATCATTTAAATAAATAATCCGTGGAAAATAATATAAAGAATGACGTACATACCAAATACCATGACAAAGAAAGAAAATCCTTAAAATGAAAAAGAAACAAAGATGCATTGAACCCCACCCAACTTTTGTACCAAAAATTGAAATCATGCATGTACCTCAAAAAAAGAAAATTAATAATAAATCACCACCTAACTGTCCTAACCCAATCATTAAATTGCCCCCCAAACCCAATTAAACAACAATTAATCACTCGCGTGTTAAGCCATGAGCCACAGACAAAAAGGAAACAAGGAATTCTTGATCAAGCGTGTGAGAAGGCAAAATGGGGTCTGGGGCAAGCACGCACCGAAAAGCACAATCCAAAATTAATATTAATTACTTTTAATTAAGTTTTTTTTAAAGGAAAAAAATTGAAACAATATTTACGATTACGCCACCAAATGAAAACCTCACCACCGCTTTCGCTTTTTCTCTCTCCGACAGTGGAAAATTATAGAGAGAGAAACTCGACCTTCTCTGAAGTCCTCTGAGTCCTGTGACCTTTTTGTTTTCAACGATGGCGGGTTTAAGAGTTTCTAGGGTTTTGTGACGAATCGATTTCTCCAAAGTCTCGATGGAAATGCCCGGTAGGAGATCGAACTACACGCTTCTGAGCCAAGTCCCCGACGACCAGACGGCGGCGTTTTACGATTCGGAGAGCAAGAACAACAAAGGAAAAGCTGAGAGAGGATTCGAGTGGGAAACTGGAGCGGATTTTCGGGCGAATCGGGTCGGGAACCCGTACTCGTCAGTCGGGTTACAGAGGCAGTCGAGTGGGAGCAGTTTCGGTGAGAGCTCGCTCTCCGGTGAATACTACGCTCCGACTCTATCGAATACAGCGGCGAATGAGATCGATGGGTTCGGGTACGTGCCCGACGATGTGTTCAAGGTTGGTGGAGGTGGTGAATTTCGAATGAAAGGTGGGGATGGAGCTGTAGGGACCACCGGTGGCGGTGGCTCGTCTTCGGGGAAGAGCTGGGCTCAGCAGACTGAGGAGAGTTATCAGCTGCAGCTGGCTTTGGCTCTTCGGCTGTCGTCGGAGGCCACTTGCACCGATGATCCCAATTTCTTGGATCTAGTGCCGGATGTATCGTCATCGAGGTCGTCCGGCTCCGTTGACGCTGTTTCGCATCGGTTTTGGGTAGGGTTTCATGTGCTTTCTGTCCTCAATGGATATTTTTGATATGCTATGTTACATTGGGTGTTTGGTTTGCTGCTTTGCTTTGTTAATTCAGTCAATTTATATGCTCATTTTCACGTCTTTTGAGCTGAATTCTTAGTGTCTTACGAATTTTGTCTTAATCATATTGATAAACTAACATTATATCTCAAATGCCCTATATTATTCCATTCCCTTCACATGCTTCACATCAAACAAGAAAACAATGTTCATGATGGAACTGATTTCTTTCACAACCTAGCCTATTTTGCTTGAGCAAGCAATTGATCACTGAACAATGTATGACCTCAGTTAAACCAAATGGGCATTTCTTACATTATCGTATTCAATTTCTAAGAAAAATGTGTTATGCAGCATTGTGTGATCCTATGTTAGGTTGCAGCTCAGTTTTATGAGTGGATTTACATCTTTAAGGTAAAACTAATTTAATAAAGTGACAAAACTGTTATGCAAGAGGAAATAGTCAGTATTGGAATTCGGAAATGTAATGCCTCTTTGGGTCTGACCTTACAGTAACTGGAAAGATAGATTAATAAATTCTTGTAGAATGTTGTCAATGAATTAAGATTTCACTTACTAAAATTGTTTGTTATGGAAGTTAAGTTTTTGTAATAAATATAACTATGGATATGGGTCTATTGGTATGTTAGGAATAGTTTTCTCTTGTAAGGTATGGTAAAATCATGTTGTGTGGTCCAGATTCATAGCCTAACAACATTGCATGTCAGATATCTAACAAGAGATCATATATTCCACTTCCTCGCCCAAAATTTCTCAGAAAGCTAAAGGAGTTTAAGAAATGCTTTTGAAACATCATTGTTCGTACATTTTGTTTGCATTTTCTGGTGATAAATGGATTAATCCTATCCTATTGATATAATGTGTATCAGGTGAATGGCTGCCTATCGTACTTTGACATAGTGCCTGATGGATTTTACCTAATTCATGGAATAGATCCGTATGTATGGACTGTGTGCACTGATATGCAAGAGAATGGTCGTATACCATCAATTGAATCATTAAGGTCTGTTGATCCTGGCATTGGTTCTTCTATTGAAGTGGTTTTAATTGATCGACGTAGTGATCCCAGCTTAAAGGAACTCCAAAATAGGGTCTTCAGCCTTTCTTGTACTTGCATAACTACAAAAGAGATAGTAGATCAGCTGGCAAAACTTGTATGCAACCGCATGGGGTAAGTTGTCTGTACATTCTATCCTCATCTTTCTGGAACATCTATGTTTGGCATTCATATGTAACTGAGTTCTTATTTCTATCACAAGGGGTTCAGCTTCTGTAGGAGAGGATGAATTTGTCCCCATATGGAGGGAGAGCAGCGATGATCTGAAAGATTGCTTAGGATCTGTTGTTGTTCCAATAGGCAGCCTTTCTGTTGGTCTCTGTAGACATCGTGCTTTATTATTCAAAGTAAGGTTCCTATTTAACATGATATATTCGGTATCCTTGGCAGAAATGTATTCAGCTTGATCTATTTTGTTGTTGGAGCTATTATTTTAAATAGAAATATGGACTTGTTCTCTCTTATTTGTTATAAACAAAACTATTTTTGTTGTTTTTGCTGGTTAAACAGTATGTAATTTCATAAATTCATGTGTGCTTTTGTTTTGAAATTTTAATTTGATAAGAATGAATAGAAATTGTAACCCATATAAGGCAATCTTTGTGCTTTTAAAATTATTCATATGGTCCATGATATGATTCAAACAAGGTTCATGTCTGATCTTTGAAGGTGCTAGCTGACAGAATTGATCTATCATGTCGAATTGCCAAAGGCTGTAAATATTGCACAAGAGATGATGCTTCCTCTTGTCTTGTCCGGTTTGGGCTTGACAGGTATGCAGTTTTATTAACTTTTGTATCTATGAATGTTATAAACTACTAATATAATTTACTTTTCAGAGTTGCATGGTGCATAACTGCATAAGTCATCCAAGTTACTGTATGGAAATAAGTTATTTATGATCTTTGTATCTGTTTGAATTTCTTGGTTGATAGTCTAATCCAAGGCTATAGATTCTGTATGCCAAAAAGAATTATATAATAAAACAACATGATCAAATTAAATTTGGATATAATATTTCTCTATTTGGAGAATAGGATTGTTCAAAATTTCATTCCCTTGTTATCAAATTGGTGGAGACATATAACATGGTGTTTTTGTTTCACTTCAGGGAGTATTTAGTAGATTTGATTGCAAATCCAGGTTACTTATGCGAGCCCGATTCCTTGCTCAATGGTCCATCATCCATCGCAATTTCTTCACCGCTGCGCTTTCCAAGACTAAAACCAGTTGAACCTACCATTGATTTCAGGTCACTGGCCAAACAGTATTTCTCGGACTGTCAATCGCTTAATCTTGTATTTGATGAAGCTTCTGCAGGTGACTGTTTATTTTTCAAATCAATGACATGCGCATATACAAGTCCATGTTGTGGTGGCTTATCTGTTCATTTTATCATTTTTTGATGATCAAGATTTTATTTCACTGTTATGATCTGCTTAGCATAACAGTTTGGAGTTTTATATCTGCTCGAAGTTTAATCATCTCAAGCTCTCGACTAAATTTATTAAAAAAGAGAAATATTTTATGGGCATGCATATAACCAACTGGTGTTGTATTAACGTTTTTTTAAATTTATATATGATCAACTATTGAATTTTTTTTAATGACAATATGTCCTTGCTAAATCAGATAATATTAAGCATAGACATGGATATAGGATTCAGGTACAGTATGACACGGATACATCAATCAGGAGAATCCTAAAAGTAGATCAGGATAAGCCTGGATGCATCACGTATCTTTCTGTTCATCTACAGTTTGGAGAACCTGATAAAAACTATGCAAATAAAGTTGGATACATCAGCATCTCACTCCATGCTCTATACCCTTTGTGTTGATATTATATTTTCTCTGGTGTAGGTAGTACATCTAGGGTTTTTTTAGGTACAACTTGTAAAAATCCCAATGGATATTCTTTGAGGTTTGTTTCAGTTTTGAATTTGGTATAAACGAGCAGAGATGGTATGTTCTGCTGATGCATCATTTAGTTTGACATTTTTAGTTCTTTTCTTTTGATTCTTTGGGGTTGGGGGGAACTTGGGATACATACAATTTTAATGTCAAACAACTGGGATGATTCTGAGCTCTTACAGAATGGATAATCGGAATGTCTATGTTTTTATTCTGTAAATTGGCATTCATCATCATGACATTCCAGTTCACGGATGATTGTTTTCCATCATCACAGGAAGTGCTGTTGACGAGGACAATAAGGAATTCTCTATGTATCCTAAACAGTTAGATAGGAAGATTACAGATGGAAACAACCTTTTACTAGTTTCAAGTCTCAATGACAATACTTCTATGTATGCAAAAGTTTCTCAGCTGAGTTTTGAAGATAGAAATCCCCAATTATTTAACCCTTCTCAAAACATTGTACACACACCAGGCATGGTAAAAGATCCAATCCCTCTAAAGCGTATACCACCCATAGGGCATAGAGATGTTTCAAGAGTGGATACAACTAAAGGCTCGAGGTTTGTCGAGGGAGTTCAACTGGTTCCTAGTAAACCAAGTAAAGAGCTCACATTCGATATAGAGGATTTGGACATCCCATGGAATGATCTTGTACTAAAAGATAGAATTGGTGCAGGTATTTTACCCCCCCTTTTAACTATCATTTAGAGTACAATCATGAAAGTCATTTAATAGCTTGGAGATGAAAAATTAAAAAAGATAGCTTGAAGAGCTCATATTCTCTCTTCATGCATTTCATAAAATTGAGTTCGTATATGAGGATGTGAAATCTGATATCGTGCATTTGCAGGTTCTTTTGGAACTGTTCATCGTGCCGATTGGCATGGCTCCGTAAGCACCTAATCTGTTTATACTCTGGGCTCATGAAATCTTATTCTTATCCCTTCATTCATAGGACTGATAAAAAGTTGTACTTTTAAGGATGTTGCTGTGAAAATTCTTATGGAGCAAGACTTTCATGCCGAACGCTTTAAAGAATTTTTGAGAGAGGTTTGTAATAGCAACATATTGAAATTTTAAAAACATAATTGATTGCAGTGTGAATTTCTTTGTCTTGATTTTGATATGCAGCATGGCTTTTTCTGTTTGCTAGGTTACTATAATGAAACGGCTGCGGCATCCAAATATTGTTCTCTTTATGGGTGCAGTTACGAAGCCCCCAAACTTGTCCATTGTGACAGAATATTTATCAAGGTTTTATGATTTCCTCTTACATCCACTCCTTCCCCTACTACCGCCCCCTCAAATAGGAACTTGATGCCTATTAGACATTTAGGCTGCATCAAGAGCTTTTACAATTGTTTAATGATCTAAATTATGGGCTAAACTGCAGAGGTAGCTTGTATAGGCTTTTGCATAAACCTGGTGCAATGGAGGCATTGGATGAGAAGCGCCGGTTGAATATGGCTTACGATGTGGTGTGCATTTGAAGAATCCATAATTTCTTTTCTTTTCTGTGGCTTCTTATTCTTCCTTTCTCTTTACATATTTAAGTTTTTATTCAATATTTTTGGCTACATGATTTGAATTGTTTCACACAGGCAAAAGGAATGAATTATCTTCATAGACGCAATCCTCCTATTGTTCATCGAGACTTAAAATCTCCAAATCTGTTGGTGGACAAAAAATATACAGTGAAGGTGAGGATCCTTAAGCTCACCCACATTTATTTTGCTTGTGGTTTGGGTGCTGGGAATGCATTGTCAATTTTATCTTAATGTTTAATGAGCTTGGTGAAAGAATCTTGTTGCTTCATGATTTCTCATGGCTCTCATAAGTTCAATTTTTAGTGGCATGCGCCCCACTATTAAGTACTTTTATGTATTTGGAATGGAGCATGACTATAAGCTTACCTCCATTTATTTACTTACTGTAATATTGCCATTTTGTTTATACAATTTGTCTTGCCTGTTCATTTGTAGGTTTGTGACTTTGGTCTTTCCCGTTTAAAGGCAAACACTTTTCTCTCATCAAAGTCAGCTGCTGGGACTGTAAGTTCTTTAAAACTAGACAAGAACCTGAAGGTTTTCATTTTAAGGTGGCTTTACATGTTCATGACAATTGAAAATTGAAAATTATTAGCCGGAATGGATGGCACCGGAAGTCCTGCGTGATGAACCGTCAAATGAGAAGTCAGATGTTTACAGTTTTGGTGTAATATTGTGGGAACTAGCTACACTGCAACAGCCGTGGGGTAATTTAAATCCAGCACAGGTTTGTTTTTCATGTTAATAAGTTGAATGATGGAAGTGTACATCCATACATATAGTCTGTGTTATGCTCTTATATTATAGATTAGAACGGGGAATGTAACTATGAAAATGTTTTACATTATTCTTTACAGTTTCTCCTTCAGTTGAGAATTTTACTGAAATGTGTATGTTGTATACTTTTACATGAGTTCATACATCATGATGATACATAGTGTTTCTTTTATATGTTGTGTAGGTTGTGGCAGCTGTTGGTTTTAAGAACAAAAGGCTTGAGATTCCACTTGATTTGAATCCTCAAGTGGCTTCGATCATTGAGGCTTGCTGGGCCAAGTGAGTTTGAGATTCTAATTTTCATATATTAGATTAACGTCTGTATGCAAATCTCCCCTTTCAATACTTTTCTTTAATAACAATGGTCATACTGCAGTGAGCCCTGGAAACGACCTTCATTTGCTAGTATCATGGAATCTTTGATGCCGTTGATTAAACCTCCGGCGACTCAACCTAGTCGTCCAGGCGTGCCATTACTCAGCTGAATGGGCGAATGCTTATTCATGCACATAATACAGCATTCTTTTGAGAAGTGATGTCTGGCAGGCATGCATGCTGTTCATAGTCTCGGGTATGCCTAAAATTTCCATTTCAGTTTTCCAAAATTGAGTAGTGCCCTATTCTTGGACTAGTAATGACATAGGTATCTTAAGATTGGTATAGAAATAGTGAAGCGTGGGATCTTTATACAGCCACACAATTTCAACCCGTATGCAATTCAAGTTTAACCTAATCCAACAGCGTGTAACTTCATGCGGTGTGCATGGAATCCTGTTGTCTCTTTCTTTATATGCTAGTTGATCAGTATAGCATGTAACTCCATGCTTTCTGTAATCATCATGTGCATGCAGCCTGTGCGGACTGTTGCCTCTTTTTTGTGTGCTAATTGGAACAGCATGCAACTTCATGCTTCCTTTAACAGTCGTGTGTAGCCTGCTGGTACTGTGACCTCACTAATCAGAACATCACGTAACATCTTCCTCTAGTATTTTGTGGATACAAACCTGTTAGGACTGTCATTTAACTGCGCGTGCACATGCGCTCATTTAACAGCTTCTGGTAGCTGTGGATAAAATACCGTTCAAATTTGGGTTTCGAGGGCTTGCAATAAAACTTTCTATTTACCCCGAGTGCATGTGCTATCCGCACGCTTGAGTGTTGTTTACTTCAAATATTTCTTTTATTTCTTTTGCTTGGTCAATTTCCTGTATATTAAACTTGTATGTGTAAATTTCTGATGCTTGTTCTCTGGCTGCAGAACCATTGTACAGTTCTGTTCTAATCTCCAATTCAGTATTCTTTATCGCCATCACTTCTTACACATAGAAGTCCACCGAAAAACTGTCCTGTCACGCCATCTTGGGAAAGTTGTATCATTTCTATTCATAATTTTTGTATGTAAAAGAGTGCGACTAGAATCAGGTAGCAGCTTTCCCATCATGGTACACAACTTGACGTTGTCTTTCAACATGTAATGACTTTGTATAAATTGTGAAGGTTAGTCACTCAGTTTAGCAGGTTTCTATTTTTGCTCCCCAAGTGCAATGGAGAAAACAAAAGTAGAAAGCTAATACATACTCTTTTAGCATCTCAACAACGGTCTGATTGATCATGGACGCATTGTCTTGTGATCATTTTTTTCAAGTAGTTTGCAGCATGTTGCAGATTATAATAAGCAGAGAAATTATCTACTTAAAGTAGTTTGCAGCAAATTTTTCCTTGTAATTTATAATAGGAATTATTGAGCCGTGTGCTTTTATTCGTTTTGCTTTGCTTAAAGCAGCCCAAAAAAGTTTTTCCGATCAAATCCTAATATTATAGAATGCAGACTTTACACGACTATTAGCAATTTTTCAAAAAAAATGTTGAACGTTATATTATAGGCCCGTGACGCCCGTGTGTGGTCCGGCAGAGTAAGAAGTTTCTTACTAAAAATGTGGGGAGATTCTCCAATAAGTATTTTTAAGTGGAGGATTGGTTTATACTTTTAATCTTGGATGTTGGATTGCATTTATTAAATGTGTTGGTAGTCTCTTAGATGCAATTCAACGGTTGAAATTAGAAGTATGTAATCAATTCTCAACTTAAATACTTATTGAAGAATGTCCTAAAAAAGCTTGCTCAACAGATTCTGTGATATATTCGTAGTACTTGTCTGGAAATATTATAAAATTATTTTGACCAAAATATATATATATATATATATATATAAATTTTGGACCTCTGTTTCTGGTCGTTGGATTTTGAACAAAATGAACTTGTCTAGTCGGGAGGCATGCATGTGATTAGTGTGCTGTGGTCATTTCGAAGAGGTGACGAGTGGGGTGGTGAACGTCAATAAAACCAGAGAATCCTTACCAAAAAAAACACCAGATAATGCAAAGTACCCATTCAAATTGGAGTAAATGATGTAGGTGCAGAAAATTACTAAAATATCCTTGTCATGTTGTCAAACTTTATGGAATCACCGGTATGAGGCAATGTGGAACATTAAACTTTGGTCAATAGGGCGAAATGGGTTATTTTAACTTTAAGGAGGTAAATTGGGATTTGACCAATGTTTTAAAGTGTACTATAGCAGTTAAGCCTAAATTGTAAAGCTAATTATCAGTTTTCAAGATACTTTGAGATAGGACGCTCTGAACCACATTTGAACATGGAGTGGGCAGAGCTCCACAAGAGCAAACATATAATTGTGGATCATAACTAAAGACAGCCCACTTGATTTGTTTGTCTGATTCATGGATGCTTTATTGCTGATGTTTCCTTTGAACCATTGATATAGGGGAATTCAATTGTAAAAATAGACTTCTCAACTTTTTAATTGACATATGTTCGGACAGAAATGAAGGTACAGGGAGAGAGAGAGAGAGACAGATACTAGAGAAGTAAAGAGGGAAAGAAAAAGATGAGGAAGAGAGAAATGGAGAGGTTCAATTTGGGTAGTTGAGAAACGGGGAGTTGGGTGGGTTAAGGGGATTTAATTCTGTTGGGATTTTTCAACTACGACTGGAACGAATGGAGGGAGCCTGGGGATTGCGATGGGAAGGGGTCCTAGTGCTTTAACGTGCCTTTTTTGACGTGACTTTTTTGACAAAATTGTCTCAAAATGGTTGCAAGATTGACTATTTATGAGTGATCGACCAAAAAATACTTGGGTGTTGTTGAAGCCTAATTTGGGCTAATTTTGTGGCGAATGTTCTCCCAATTACGCTTCAACATGTAATGACTTTATATAAATTGTGAAGGTTAGTCACTCAGTTTAGCAGGTTTCTATTTTTGCTCCCCAAGTGCAATGGAGAAAACAAAAGTAGAAAGCTAATACATACTCTTTTAGCATCTCAACAACGGTCTGATTGATCATGGACGCATTGTCTTGTGATCATTTTTTTCAAGTAGTTTGCAGCATGTTGCAGATTATAATAAGCAGAGAAATTATCTACTTAAAGTAGTTTGCAGCAAATTTTTCCTCGTAATTTATAATAGGAATTATTGAGCCATGTGCTTTTATTCGTTTTGCTTTGCTTACAGCAGGCCAAAAAAGTTTGCAAATCAAATCCTAATATTATAGAATGCAGACTTTACACGACTATTAGCAATTTTTCAACGAAATGTTGAATATTATATGATAGGCCTGTGACTCCCGTGAGTGGGCAGGTAGAGTCAGAAGTTTCTTACTAAGAATGTAGGGAGGTTCTCTTATAAGTATTTTTAAGTTAAGGATTGGTTTATACTTCTAATTTTGGATGTTAGATTGCATTTATTAAATGTGTTGGTAGTCTCTTAGTTGCAATTCAATGGTCGAAATTAGAAGTATATAATCAATCCTCAACTTAAACGCTTATTAGAGAATGTCCTAAGAAAACTTGCTCAACAGATTCTGTGATATATTCGAAATATTATAAAATTATTTCGACCAAAAAAAAAAAGACATTAAAATTTTGTACCTCTGTTTCTGGTCGTTGGATTTTGAACAAAATGAACTTGTCTAGTCGGCAGGCATGCATGTGATTAGTGTTCTGTGGTCATTTTCGAAGAGGTGACTAGTGGGGTGGTGAACGTCAATAAAACCAGAGAATCCTTAAAAAAATAAAAATAAAACACCAGATAATGCAAAGTACCCATTTAAATTGGAGTAAATGATTTAGGTGCAAAAAATTACTAAAATATCATTGTCACGTCATCAAACTTAATAAACTTTTGGATGGAATCGACGGTACGAGGTAATGTGGAACATCAAACTTTGGTCAATAAAGCGAAGTGAGTTACTTTAACTTTAAGAAAGTAAATTGGAATTTGACTAATGTTTTAAAGTGCACTGTAGCAATTAAGCCTAAATTGTAAGCTAATTATGAGCTTTCAAGATATTTTGAGATAGGACGCTCTGAACCACATTTGAACATGGAGTGGGCAGAGCTCCACAAGAGCAAACATATAATTGTGGATCATAACTAAAGACAGCCTACCTTTTTTGACGTACGTAAGTGGGCAAGTGAGCAAGAGTCAAGACCAAGCTTATTATTGATTGAATAGCTGAACTACATATTGAACTACATAAGGAAAAGAATTGTTGTGTCGATATTCTACTTTTCAACCATATTTGCAGGCTAAACATGTAACCCTCTTTCTTTATTGTAAATAAATCCTTCCATACATGACATGATATTAGTTTTGCTGCTCCGAAGCCAGGTTTTACATCGAAGCGTCTCCACTTGATTTGTTTGTCTGATTCTAGATAGTACATGGATGCCTTATTGCTGATGTTTCCTTTGAACCATTGATATAGGGGAATTCATTTGTAAAAATAGACTTCTCAACTTTTTAATTAACATATGTCCTCGTTCGGACGGACAGAAATAAAGGTAGAGAGAAGGATGGACAGAAATGAAGGTAGAGAGAAGGATTGACTTGGTTCGATACCTTGGCCTTGGATCCCAAGGTGAAGAGAGAAGGATGGACAAACGCACTAACATGCAATTCGAGAGGTCCTAAGCAGGTAGAGCATAATCAAGCAGCCAAGGGGAAGGACAAGAATATGATGTTCAGCACGCATGCATGTCACAAGCATTTGCAAACCCCGGTCAAGTTCGAATTGCGTGATAATTCATGGTGAAAAACGATAGTTTACCGTTATAACTAACACTATATGATTAATTAAGATCCTCTAACACAATATTGAATCCCCATATAATAACTATTGATTATAAGATAAATCTAGGACAACAACTTCGGAAGCATATCACTAAAGAAATTTTTTTTTCTTTTCATTTTTATAAGTGCAATTATTTAATAGATTTTTGGACGGAACCTGACAAAATAAACTACTTTTGGAGCACGAAAATTAACCTTGAGGCCCATTAATGACACAAAAAACGTTAAAGACACAACTTAATAATTTCGTTAACCTTATGTTTTGTGATAATAAATATATAAAAAAAACCATTTAAGGAAAAAGGTTTAAATGATGTGGACATTTTTTCGGTTTAATGTTTAGCCACGTCCTCCATTTTAAGAACTAGTGGAAAACAAGTATCTATTCTATCCCTTCTTTTGTTAGTCACTCCTATAAATACGTAATGATCGATGTGCTAGAAGAAAGTATAATTTCAAGTACAAACACTATGGAGTTGGAGGAATTGGAAGAACAAGAGCCAGTGAGTCCAAATGGCCAGTACTTCAGTAGCAATGTGATATCTCTATCGGTTCTTGCTGTTTGGGAATTTGAGATTCCATTCGATCCTGAGTCTCAAACAATATCGTTGCTTATTAAGAACGTCTTCCTCCCCATCAGCCCTCGTTTCTCCTCTATCATGGTAAGCTCTCTCTCTCTCTCTCTCTCTCTCTCTCTCTCTCTATTATTTTATTTTATTTTATTTTCTCGTTTAAGCAAACTAATAATTAGAGAAAAGAAGAGCACTAATAACCACTACTAGAAAAGCTCCATATAAGCCACGGAATGCTAATGGCCAAGCTTTTTTTTTTTTTTTTTTTTTTGAAAAACAAATCATAACATTGCATTAACGGATAAGCATAACATCATTAGTGAGAATGGGAGACAACCATTCAGGTCCATCTTCCATCCAAACTATAAGGTCCGAAATAGAAAGTGCAAACCGTGCAAGGCTATGAGCTGCGCGATTACAAGTACGAGGTCGAAATTGACAAAACAACTATGAAAAGAATTAGCCAAAAGCTGAATTTCATTTACTAAGACTCCTTCGTAGCCCAAATTTGCATCACATTGGAAAGCCATCCGTATTGCTGCTTGTGCATCTGACTCTAGGTATATATGTTTCAATCCCAAGTCCATAGCAAGTTGTAGGCCAAATCTGATTGCGAATAATTCAGTAACATTGGGCGTAAACATGCCACACACTGGTTTGGCTGCTGCTGCAATCAACTCTCCACGGTCATCTCTAATAACAACTCCCAGCCCTCTAACACTATCGTCTGTCTTTAGAGCCCCGTCCACATTAATTTTAAAAAACTGAAAAGGAGGCCTCTCCCAATTCACCACCAGGTTGCTTCCTTCTTGAGTCGAGCGTAAAGACGTGCAATTCGCTTGATAGAATTCTTCTGCCATCTCCTCACGAGCTGCAGGACAGTCCCATAAAGCATGTAGTACCATTTCTGGTGACCTCCATAGAAATACTTTCTCACTTCTCACTTCTTTTATATCTCTTTGCGATATAATCTTTAAGGGAGATTCACTATTATACCCAATATGGGGGCCCAAATTATAAAAATACCCTATATAAAATGGACTTTAGAAACACACCCAAAGCCCATTTACAACATAACAAAAAAGCTTTTAACTTCTTATAAATTACAAAACTGCCATCAATTTCTTAAAACAAGCCCAACCCCAAAATCTCATAAAAATACCCAAAGCACTCAATAGGGCATCAAAGTAATTTAATAATCAATATTAAATTCAATAAAGCTAGCTATCATTTTTTGGGTTTTTTTTGGGTTTGTTTATAGGAATTCAATTGTGTAGGGTTTATTTATAATATTAGTGCTAGAAATGGGTATATCACTAAATATCTCAATCTTTAATTACCTTTTTTTGTAGAACCTAGTTTGCATTTTTCCCGTATAATTATATAATACTTGTATTATACATGTAGGTAAGTACTTTTTTATATAAAAAAAATACTTCTACTTTCTGTACATGACTCAAAGACTCAGAAAAATATATTATTTTTAAAAATTAAATGTACAATACACGTAATCTTCATGTTTAATATAAGTGTTTTTTTACAAACTTTTCAATAATAGGGAAAAATTCATGTACGTATAATTGTCACATATTATTGAATAAAAATTATATATTTTTTAAATTTTAAATAAATAATATTACAATATTATATAGTGACCTATATTTTTGAGAACTTGAGCAATAGTTTATTTGGAAACAGGTTGAAAATAATGGAAAGAAAGAGTGGAAAAGGGTGGAAGTGAAGCTTGAAGACCACGTTTACACCCCTACTTTCCCTTCCGGCCTGTCGCTTGAATCATACGACAAGTATTTTGACGACTATATTTCAAAGCTATTAACAGAAAGATTTCCACAAGGCAAACCACTATGGGAAATTCATATTATCAACTACCCAACTAGCAATGCAGCTGCTAATGTAATCTTCAAGTTACACCACGCGCTTGGAGATGGTTACTCTCTCATGGGTGCCCTGATTTCTTCTATGCAAAGGGCTGACAACCCTTCTCTTCCCTTAACTTTTCCTTCACGGAAGCGATCCGAATCAAAGAGAGAAAATTTTGTGACTAAAACTTTCTCAGGTTTCTGCAACACCATTTCAGACTTGTGGTCGGGCACTTTAAAGACCATGAACGGAGATGTTCTAACACCAATCAGGTCTGGTAATGATGCAATTGAATTTCGGCCAGCAACTGTGTCAACTATGACGTTCTCTCTTGATCAAATCAAATCCATCAAGGACAAGCTTGGAGTGGTAAGATGAATCAACTATACTCGGATTTTGTCTGAGGAATGTTATATATACGCAATTATATTTCTCTCTCATACTTCATTTACTTAAGGCACAGCCCGCTCTGACTTTAGAGTAGTCACGTGCTCTGATTTTTTATTGTAGAAATGTCAGTTAGACTTCTGCCTCAGTTTTAATTTGTTACCTTCAAGAAAAATTTAAGAGAAATGTCATTTTAATTTTTCAAATTCCATGATTTGTCATCTGACTTTAACACAATCCAATTTTCCATCCATTTTTAAGGGTATTTTAGTCTTTACATTTTCAAGAAAAAAGTGACATCTCCCTTTCTCCAACCCCACTGCCCCCAAAACACATCGCACATGACCCCTTCCCCCCTCCTCCCTCTCTCTCTCTCTCTCTCTCTCTCTCTCTCTCTCTCTCTGAGCATGTATAAACAATTTTATAGTGTTCATTGAGCATGGAAATGGAAAAATACCAAAAAGAAAAAAGAAAAAGGTGGACTCGATTAGGGTGGGCTGAGGAAATTTGTGTGTGAAAGGCAGGTGTTTCATGGTAGATAGAGAAGGAGGAAGGGCCTGTGAAAAGGGCAGGGGGATTGGATTTCAAAGTGAGTGGGGTTGGTTGAAGCCGCTAGTGGCACAGGGGAGAGGGAAGGTGATATTTTTTTTTTTTCAATTTTAATTGTTTAAAAGATATAAAAAAATTATAATGATTTTTCTATTTTTAAAATACCCTTGAAAATGGAAAGACTAAAATACATTTAAAATGTATGAAAAATTGGATGGTGTTAAAGTCAGATGAAAAATTGTGGATTTTGAAAAATTAAAGTGATATTTCTCTTAAATTTTTCTTTAAGGTGACAAATTGGATAAACCTAGGACATTACATTCTAATTAGGAAATAAAGCATCCTTATAAAGTTGGAAAAGCTGTTACTATTTAAGTGGGAAATAAAGTATTGTTTGAGTGGGAAGTCATTTAAAAAATAAATAAATTATGCATTTTTTGCATCTTTAAAATAAGTCACGTAATTTGAAAAATGAATCAGTAAATATGGTAGTCCACATGCAATTCTCAATTTGGTTTTTTTAACTCTTGCATACTCATCTAGATAGTACTAATACTAGAGCGTATTTTAGTGGCTCATTGTGTCCATAGTTGACGTTTTGGAGTAGTACGTATTACCGTAAAAAACATGATTGTTGTGTCTTGATATCAAACTAAATCTACTTATTTGTTCATTATATACAATGTAATCTACCTTTTCACTTACTATACAGACTGTAAATGATGTTCTGACCGGGATGATCTTCTTCGGAACTCGACTGTACATGCAAGAGATGAACCAAAGTTCAAGCAAAGCAGATTGTACAGCAATGGTGTTGCTCAACACAAGGATCATGGGGGATTATGTGCCAATTGAGGAGATGATCAAACCCAACAGCAAGGCGCCATGGGGAAATCGTTTTACATTCATGCATGTACCCATACCCAAGTTAATTGGACTCTCAAATGCGTTGGACTTTATCTGGAACGCACACAAAATAATAAAGAGAAAGAGAAACTCCCTCGCTGCTTATTTCAATAGTAGGCTATTGGAGATTGTGCACAAATTTGGAAGCCATGAGGTTAGTAAATTTAAAGTGAAGACTACACCATGAAATCCTTTAGCCACTATGCCGGCACGGGACAGCACGGCACGACCTGATTAATTTGAACCTCTTCAATCTCCTTCGGAGCTCAAACTTACAAATTTTTATTATTTAGTAGTGTTAACATGTTGCTAGTTTTGCAGGCATGCGGGAAATACATTCATCGCACATTGAAGAACTCGAGCATGATAATCTCAAATTTGATTGGACCTGCGGAACAAATGTCCTTAGCTAATCATCCAATAAAAGGTTTCTACTTTTTGGTCGGTGGTGGACCTCTGGTATGTCACAGATTGTTATGAATCTTACGTAAAAATTTAACTTCTATAGAACATAAGTTCCCTCCTATTTAGTCAGTAAAAACTTAGCTTAATTGGTTAAATTCTTTCAATTCTACCCATATAGGCAGACGTTCGAAGCCCTCAGACACCCATCAAATATTTGTGCAAACCACCACTCCCCCAATAGTTTGTTTAAATAAATAAATAAATTACCATAAATGGTTCAACAGTAAAAAAAATAATAATTAAGAATTAATGAACCTTCTTTTGTACTTTTCAAGTTCAATTTGTATTGTTAATTTTTTCCATTACGAAATTTAGAACTAATGTAACATTCCTTACATGGATGGTTCTGCAGAGCTTTGAAATAACCATTATAAGTTACATGGGGAAAGTGAGGGTCGCCTTCAATATGGAAAAAGGTGTCATAGATCCACAAAAGTTGAAGTCGTGCATGGAAAATGCCTTGCAAATGATACTCAACGACTCGTACAAACATATGTCGCTTAACATTTAAGATGCTGGCTGGCATGCTGCACATGTCCAAGTTCCACCACTATTTTAAATAAAAAGGCTTTATTTTCCAGCATTGTTGTTAAAGTGCAAATTTGTTCTTCGAATATTTTTGTTCGGGTGATGAGGTGCTAAATCGTGGAATAACTCAAATGCATGCAGTTTTCTTAGCGTATTTGTTGCGTGCATTTTCTTCACTTTTGCTTAGGGGTGTGTAAGATCCAATCTAAATTTATCGATCTAATTTAATCTAATTTAAATCAGTTTCAATGATTTGAAGGATTGAATTAGATCCTTAATTTTTAAAACTTATATAATTGGATCAAATGATGAATTTGCTTGTGAGAATCCAATCCACTCTAGTTACTTTCATACTTATTTTACTCGAGTAGGTAATTGTAATTGAGAAAGACATTAACATTTTAAGTAATTTGATGGATTTCAAGATGCTTGATTACAAGATGTTGGATTGTTTTTGTCTAATTTCTTTTTGTTTTGTTTTGCTTAGAGCTATGACTTTCATGTTCCCCTATAGGATAATCTATTTTGTTCCTAGCTAGTAATATTCCCCAAGGTGCTGGTGTCAAAAACTAAAATAGGGCTTCTTTACACACGCCCACATTCCGTACAACCAGGCCATGAAAGTCTCAGCCAACAAACTACAGCTGCTTTTGTGTAATCTGATAGTTTTTTTTTTTTTGGTGAAGAAACGGGCTAATGCCCAACTAAGAAATTAAATAATGGCTCGAGGCCTACAAATTTTAAGTAAATTTTTATTAAGAAATGAACTAATACTGTCAGGAGGGTCCTGAAAAGTTGACAAACCCAATTCAAGACATGAACCCAATTCAGCTAGTTTATCCGCTATCATGTTGCATTCACGATATACATGATGAATAGAACAAACCCAACTTTTATTTATATAATCCTGGCATCCCCACAACATAGTAGCAATAGGATGAAAGTCTTCCACATTTTTGTTAAGCAGGTGTACCGCGGTCGCTGAGTCAAACTCAAGCAGGTGTAATATGATAGTTACTCAAGGATAATGTACAGTTCGAACCAAAAAAAAAAAAACAAAAGTTAAGTACAATAAAAACCAATACCAATTACCCTCAATCAATATTTATTTATTTATTTGTTAGATTGGAGGAAATAAGCTTCACTACCAGTGTGGAACAATTATTATTATTTTGGGATTTATGTGATGACTAAAAAACAAAGGGGCCCAGTCCAAACAAAAACTAGTCATTAAGGCTTACACAGATAACATTGGGCTTAAACAGGCCGACAAGATAATCGGAAACAGTATAAATAACATACGGGGTTGGCCCAGGTTTGGTTCAATTCAATCAAATATGAAACTTTGTTAGTGTAAAAATATAACCAAACCACTCGAATTTATTTCATTTGATCAGTCCGAATGGGACTGACAATGTGTTGCCCAGCTTTAATTTTGTTGTTTTCATCTATAGCCACTTAAACTATACGGAACCTGGTTACCCACCTCTGGTTTTGATAATCCAGAATTGGATTTCTAACAGCATTTTGCCACCTCATGTGTTACATCCATCGGTATCTAAATAATAAAAATAAATAAAATAGACAAACTTTTGGTCTATCCTTTCACGTGTGTTCCATAGCCTTTAATATGTTGAAAAGGTAAATGGTCATTTCTCATATAATAGTATTATATTAAGATGGGTTAATTTCGATTTAGTATCCTCAACTCTTACCTTTAAACCACATTTGTCTCTGCACTCTCAATTTTAACGATTACATATCATATGCAATTTGGTTCCGGTATTAACTTCGACATCAAAATTTCGGTTAATTGTTTTCATGGCAAGCATGGATCTCACATGTTCACTTATTTCAATGTCAATTGAAGAGTATTTTCAAGTAATTGGTGTTTTCCAACCATGAAGAACATATTACACGCATTAATACCGAACTATTTTTAAACAGAATACCTTTCAATTGATATTAAAAGAAGTGAGTAGATGGAACTCAAACCTGTCATACAAGCAATTAACGGAAATTTTAACGATGAAGTTAATGCCATAACCAAATTACACAAAATTGAAAAGTTTTATGTAATTATTAAAATTTAAAGAGCAGGAGTAAATATGCCTTAAAGTAAGAGTTCAGGTAATAAATTAAAATGAACCCTAAATTAAATGCCCAACAAACAAAAAACAAAAAAAAAAACCAAATAATTTGGACCAAAACAGTAACCGAACACAATGCCTGAGACGTCAGCACCTGTCGAAACTGTAGCCCCAAATCTAATAATGACGAAATCTCATCTCCTGATTGGTCCTCCCACTTAACTTCGTCCCCAAGTATTATACCCTGCCCTACCAAATCATTTTCAAACTTACAACAGTGCCAATCTCACGTCACCTAGTCCAGAAAAATCGAGAGACAAAAATATCTCAGCCCGGCCGTGGGTCCCCGCCAAAACAGAACCACCATAACTGATTTTCAAAAAGCGTAGCTCCAAGGAAACTACGTCCTCTCTCTCTCTCTCTCTCTCTCTCTCTCTCTCTCTCTCAAGGTCGGTGCTGAAACACTCTCAAATTGCAGGGAGCCCCACTTTCGTGTGACCCAAACTGAATGGCTCGGAGCTGGGATGACCAAGAAGGCGACTGTAACAGTGGCAAAACCTTCACCGCCTTTGAACGCTCTTTCAAGATTTTTATCGAACACCTTGTCGGCAAAACTTTTCGACCTTCTTATATAACGCTCCCCAAGCTCTCAATCCCCATTTTCACCTGCCACACCCACCTCTCTCTCTCTCTCTCTCTCTCTCTCACCCAGAAGTCGGTTTGCTGCCATTTACAAATAATATTAATTTCGTTCTATGAACCCAAAAGACGAGTGCTACCCAAAGTCTCCACCTACTTCAGCTGAATTGGACCCGGAGAATCCGCTTCGACCCGAAATGTCAGAACCGTTGCTGGGTTCTCAGTCAATTCCTTCGTTTAGTTCTCCTCTGATGGAATTTGAAGCCTTTTGTGCTCTAAACCCATCGGAGTCTTCTTGGTCCTCTGGTGCTTTCGAGTTTGATGAGAAAGCTCCAACTGCAACGTATTCGTTTATGGACGCTGGTGGCGCGGAGCACGTGGCCGTCCCGCAGCCTCTTGAATGTCTACAGGACAGTCCGGTTCCGCCGTTTCTGTCCAAGACTTTCGATCTGGTCGACGACCCGTCGCTTGATTCCATCATATCGTGGGGTTCCGGCGGCAACAGCTTCGTGGTGTGGGACCCATTGGAGTTTTCCAGGCTCGTCTTGCCGAGGAATTTCAAGCACAACAATTTCTCAAGTTTTGTCCGGCAACTTAATACTTATGTGGGTATTTGCAGCCTGTATTGGCTGCCGCTATGATCTGTATGTAATAAATGTTGTTGTTTTGTTGTTCTCTTTTTTGTTTTTTTATTTGGTTTTTTTTTTATTATTTATGATGATGCTGTTTATCGTCTAAATTGGGTTTGATGAGTCTAATTCTGTAGAGATGTAGTCATGTATCTGAGGCCATTAGTATTGTATCTTTTAAACTCAGCATGTAAGACTTTGAAGGAGGTGATGGCTTTGTATCCTTAACTCCCAATTTTTTGTATTGAAGAGATTCATATGTAATTGACCAAAACTAAATAAAAGAGGGTTCATTTTTATGTAAACAGTTTCTTGTCGTGAAATGCTTGGGAATTTGTTTCTCTTTTTCATTAATGGTTTACACAGGTGAAGTGATAGACATTTGTTCTTGATAATGATATGTATTATGGTTTCTGTGGTTCTAGAAGATGTATGTGTTGGAATGATCTCTACCATTTTTTACCTTGAAGTTTGAATTTCTCAGGATAATATATAACAGTTTTGTAAGATTTGAATCTATCATGAAACTTAGTATAGAGAATCTAATGGGAATCATAAAGGTTCTTTCATTGATTTCGTAGTTAGGACTGGAGGCTTACTTGTACGAAAAGAACATCCTCGTCTTTTGCAGGTAGAATTCAGGTTCCTATTGTTTAGATCTCGCTATATTATCATCTCAACTGCTCCCCTCCTCCCAACCACCACTTGTTAATGCTTCAAGAAGCTTTTCTCTATTTGTTTTTGGTGATTTGCAGATTGCGTAGCGAGGTTCAGCTCCTCATATGAATGAAAGTTGATGGATTAAAATTGTCTTGTGTGATCATT
Organism: Prunus dulcis; assembly: GCF_902201215.1. Classification (NCBI taxonomy): domain Eukaryota; kingdom Viridiplantae; phylum Streptophyta; class Magnoliopsida; order Rosales; family Rosaceae; genus Prunus; species Prunus dulcis. The sequence goes on along the minus strand of NC_047656.1, from coordinate 13,035,157 downwards.
TGTGTACTACTTGAATAATTATATCTATCTTTTGATTTCTGTACTGTTTCGTTTCCATTCATTATTGAAATTCTTTGGGTACTGTGTTCAGGGGTTTCGCAAGGTTGATACGGATAAGTGGGAGTTTGCGAATGAAGCTTTCAAAAGGGGCAAAAGACATTTGTTGAAGAAGATCCAGAGGCGCAAGTCACCTCAATCACTGCAGGTTGGGCCTTCTGCTGAAGCAGGGAGGTCCGGACTGGAAGGTGACATTGAGACTTTGAGGAAAGAGAGAAGTATGTTAATGCAGGAAGTTGATGATCTGCAGCAGCAACAGCGGGGTACAGTTCACCATATGAAAGTAGTGAACGAGAGGCTTCAGTATGCGGAGCAGAGACAGAAGCAGATGGTTTCTTTCTTGTCCAAGTTGCTTCAAAACCCAGCATTCTTAGCCCGCCTTCAACAGAAGACAGGACAGAAAGGTATAGACTCTCCAAGGATGAAGAGGAAATTTGTTAAGCAGCATCAGCATGAACTAGGTAAATCAGATTCTTGTATACAAGGGCAGATTGTGAAGTACCAACCTGCTTGGAGAAATCTCTCTGCAGTCCCAGATGTGAATCCAGTAGTTCCTATTGAACAATCTCCTGATAATCTTTCACAAGTTATGGCAGGAAAACTGGGTTTGGTTGCAGAAAGCAAGCCATATCAATTTGTGGATGTAGCATCAGATGAGTTAAATTTATCAGCTGAACCAGCAGTAACGCTAGGGTTTATCAAAACACCAGAGCAAGAAGGAGAAGGGGCGTCAAGCATGGGAGCTGAAGATCCATTTCAAAAAGGGAAGAGTGTTCTGAGCCCACAACAGGAGCTTAATCCCGAGTATTATGTCTCTTTCCAGGAGGATTTTGGGAAGAATAAGATGTTTCCGGAACTTTTCTCTCCAGGGATCGATGGCATGATTAAACAAGAAGATATATGGAGCATGGGTTTTGATGTCAGTGCTGGTATGTCAAGTTCTAGCAATGAGTTATGGAGTAACACGGTCAACTATGATGTGCCAGAGATAGGAGTGACAAGCGGATTGTTAGATATCTGGGATATAGGTCCCCTGCATGCAGCAGGAGGGTCAGGCATTGATAAGTGGCCAGCTGATGAATCTGCATTTGATGAGCCTGATAGTCAAGCAGGCCAGCTGAAAGTCGATACATCTAAACGTATTGATCCATAGGGGCTGCATTTGCTTCTCCATTTGCTGCCCTTGCGGATCTTAGTCATTTTTAGTTGCAGCGGTCTATTATTTGGACGAGATATTAATGAATATATTCAGTTGATATGAATATTATCAGCTTTTATTCCTTCATCTTTGATATCCTTTCTGACTGTTATTTATTTTATAGGTTGCATTTCTTCTAATTCTAAGCTGCATTGATCTTATAGTCCTGTTGCTAACAGATAGTTTTGAGCTATGAACACTGCAGGTCGTAACCCTTGCGAAGGGCAGCGCGTTTCTGTTGGGGAAACATGGTCATGCATGCTCAATTGCCCTTTCCAGCTACAAAAATTCCAGCAAGATGAACTTATATGATAGGTACAATAGATAGAAACTACTGGATTAGTTTAGTCTGTTGAATTAATTTATTCTTATTCTTCTTTTGGGTTTCCCAACTTTTGACGTTTCCATTTTAGCTTCAATCTTCTGGACTTTCATCATTTCTTCAGTTGGGGCGTGAATATATACAGCGAAGAAGACAAAGTAAAGATTGATGAGCGGGGTTGCGTTGGCGTATCCGAATCCACCTTCTGCCATTCCTCCACCAATTGGCATTTGGAGCAGCATTATTGGGTTTGGACTCAGAATGTCAATTTTTATTAGTTAAACAATCATTATTCAATAAAGGGAGAAGAGGAAGTTCAGACTTCAAAGTAGAACGCTTTTCTTTTTGGGGTGATAAGCCATATTCATCAAGAGGCGTGTGTGACATATGCAGTAATACTTGTTCAAAGAGACGTTGGAGCAACCGTCAACTGCTCAGGCGTGGTTGACGGTGAGCTTTGTATAGTATGGTGGTCCTCAGAATCACTTGGTTAAAGTTCGTTGTTTCTGGGATAAGCAAGAATATTTGTTTTCTCTGTAAGTTGAACACTGAACAGGTACCATTGGCATCAAAAATAGCAAAAACTCAGTTGAACAGTATGTGCTATAATCCAACCATAGAATAGTTCGTATTCAGTTCAGTGTAGCGTAGCAAGCGAACATTTCTGAAATATGACTAACGAGAAAATAAAATAAGAAACATAACCATTGTGCCATTACAGGCCACCAACAACAACACATTAGGTAAATATATGTTTCAGTAGCAAAGGAAAGCTTCTCTAACAATTGCTGATGTGGTAAGTAATTGAAACTCATGGGTGGGAAGAGACTGGAAAACGGAACGATTAGCTCAACACTAAATTATATGGTGTCACTTTTGCACATGAAAATGATAACAGCACAACAGATGTAACTCATGCTAGGCATGCAACTAAATATATAATAAGTCAAACCTATGAAAGATGGGAAAGAACAAAATTCCGAGCTCCTTAGATCCCTACCACCTTTTGACTTTCAATCCTTGCAAGCATTGGCCCAAAGGCAAAAGCCGATGCCAGCAAGAGAGTAAACATGAATTGTTCCCGGCGCAGCCTGCTTATCCAAAAAGAATTACTCAGCACCCTCCTCCTGCCTTTTCGATGCATGCTCATTACCCTCCTCACTCGTTCCAGCTTCACGGCGTTCCCTTTTAGCTTTTTTAGATTTCTTAGGCACAAGCATGTCTTGAAATTTTGGTGCACGCTCATTACTCTCGTGTTTCATTCTAGCCTCACGGCGCTCCCTTTTAACTCCCTTGGTTTTGCTAGGCACAAATGTGTCTCCAACCTTTGTGTGATAATACACCGTGTCTCCAATCTACACCCACAAATTTTGTTAACAAAAAAAGATTTACACATATTAGACAAAAATAAATTAGTCAGACAAATGCCATCCAAAACAAGCCACCTTTGAAACGTCAGACATCCTTACAAATTATGTACACTGAAACTTAAAAAAGTCCGGCAGCTGTGTAGTGAGAGAGATGCAAAGCTCTCCACCACGCATCTTTGCCCATGAGACCAAAGGGTAACCTTTTAGACAGGGAACTGCTGCTAAATGAAAGAATTTATTTTCGCCATTTACCTTTTGGTTCGGGATGTTGATTTTCCCAACCTTGCCACGCAGTGTGTCCTGTTTAATATTTTTGTCCTGGTAAAGTAATAATAGGAATTGTGTTACAGGCATGTCAAAGGCAAAAGAAACAACAGAGATAAGAAGAAGATTTAGAAATCAAACCTTCCTAGGCTGATTTTTGGCTTCTCTCATTGCTTCTTTCCTTAGGCTTTCATTAGGAAGACGATGCCGACGAACTACTAAATCCATGGAGGGGCCAACTTCAACAAGTTCCATTCTTGGAACTACTGTACCAGACTTTTTCAGTCGCAGCGCACAAAGAGTAAGGACCACTTTGTTTGAAGATATAGCTGTACATACATATACACGATCTAAACCAGCAAGATTTAATTTCTCTACAACCTGCACATATCATTTTTATGCATCTATTAATATCCCTCTAAAATTCAAAAGCAAATAATGTGCAAATGGCAGCAGAGATTAACCTCTCCTCGCAACAGATCAAGCAAAACTTCCTTCAAATGTTTCAGCTCTCCTGCATTCTCAAATCCTTCTCCTATAAAGCAAATGAAAGGTTTCGATCCCACACGTGGTGCTAGTTTCTTGTCATATGTAAATGATTCCATGCGTTTATAATTTTCAACCCCAACCTCCACAAGATCATATATATGGTGATCATAAGTTCTCCCTATTACAAGATTGTCAGGCCGTTTCTTTGAGTGAGAACCAAACTGTATAATAAGAACAATGAAAAAAAAAAATTAAAAATATGTTAAAGAAAAAAACACAAGTAGAGAAACGAGCATCATTGGCATTCCAAAATCTTGGATGAAGGTAAAAATGCTTTCAAATTTTAATTCTGACAAATAATCAAACAAGAACAACGTTCCCTACATAAGCAATCAAAGCTCATCAAATTATTGTGCGAAAGATATAATAGAATTAATATGCAAGTTCATTCATATGCTCTTCTGTGTAAATGGCAATCTTTTATACAGAAAGCCAGAAAATCCACAAGTATCAGACACAAGCAGGCAGCTAAAGCAAAAATAAAAGACAATTCAAAATTTCTTTTAATCCCATAAAGTAAGATTATTTTCTTTGCAGTTACATTTTTTGGAAAATATCTGTGTTACTCTACTTTCTTGTCATGAAAGTTTCCCTAACAAAATTATTCTCTTTGCAATACAAATAGTTCATGGGTGCTTTGCTTTTATTCTGTATTCTTTTACGAATTCAGAGTCTGCAATTTCCAAACATGCCTAAAACTAGTTGGTTCACGTACCAAATCCATCAGAACTGTCACAAGAATAAAAGAGGCAGGTCCATATTAGAAACATAAACTGAGCGAACTCCACAAATTCCATGCTACAAGTAAAAGCAATCAATTTGAGAATGGATTGTACAATAAAAATAAGCACCATCACAAGCCAAATTCGAGAGAACCGCAAAATCAATACACTACACAACACACACACACAAACACAGTCACTGCTCAAAGAAAGAAATAGAAAGCGTGCTTCAGCTTCCAAAAAACATTCATTAATAGTAACAATTAAGAATGTAAAATTAAACAAATGCCACAACACTATCAAAACCCAATTATCCCCCATAACTCAAAATAGAAAACACTTGCACAATACATATATGGGAGAAGCAAAATTCTGAGTTGGTTTTGTACTCACAACGAAAATGCTGCAATCGGTTTTTTGAGAAAAGAACTCGAGGGAAGTTTCACCGCCACTTTCAAAAGGGCTAATATCCTCATTTCTGCGGCTGAATTTCACAGCACTGTCCTTCTTCAAATGATAAAGGTCAGACAATACCGAATTCACCACATTGCTCGTCTTTCTGCCGTGAAGTATCAGCGTCTTCTTCCCGGTCTCAACCTTCAAATGATCAAAAACCCAATTGAAAAAACAATAACAAAGTTGAAAAGATCTTAACTTTCGCTTTTGGACATGGGAAATTTGTTATTTTCCCGAGAAACAAACACATATGGAACTTACGATCTTTGGGGCGCGTTTCTCTAGCTCCCTTCTGGCCTTTCCTTTCTGTGGAGTTTTCACTGTCAACATGGTTGGCTGCAAACACTAAAACCTCTGAAAAACCAGTTGCAGGATTTTGGAAGGGAAGCTAGGGTTTTATTCCAAAGACCGACTATGGACTGATGCCTTTAGGGTTTTGTGGGCCCATTCTGGACTTTGAACATTTGCTGCTGTTCCTGGCCTTTTTTGGGCCCACCCAATTTTTCCTTTTGTAACCCAACCCAAGCCCAAACTCCCTCATGTTTTTTTGTCTATTCCATAATCCATTCATGCTTTTTAATAATTTACTAACGAACTATTTTTTCTAAAAATAATAATAAGAAGTAAAAGGGAGGCAGATGGCCTCCAATTTTTTAAAAATATTTTGTTATTTCCAGTTTTGGAATATTATAAAATTGGGTGTCTTGAGTGATTGAGTGTATCTGTTCCTTTTATACTTTTGTAATTCCAGTTATTATTTATATTTTGTTCTTAATTATATATATTTTTCATATACTACTTTTTACTTTTTTTTTCCCTTTACAAATAAGTTGTCACTTTTTTTTTTTCTTTCTTAAATGCTAATAATTTGGGGTTATTTGAATATTTAATCATAAGGTCTTCCGGTTTATATACGTAACTTTAAAATTATAAATAAATATAAAATAAAAAAAAAGTGGCCCATTATTACACACCTTCACATGCATGGGTGGATAAATCAGGAAATAAAAAACTTAACTAGTTTAGAAGAAAGATAATTAATTTTGCTTAATTAATATAAAACTAAAGCCACCTAATTTTACCAAAAGGACATCCAACAACCCTAAAATTACTACATGTGGCATTGTGCTTAACTGTCAAATACAGTTTATTTAATTATAAACCAAAACTTAAAACTGTCAAAACGACATAACATTCCCACAAAACACAACACAAAACGACACTACTCAAATTTAATCACTTCAAAAACTGGTTTCGCGCAACCTTTCATATCCCACTGCAAACCTACAAACTATTCTCCAAAAATGAAGCCGATGAGCAGCGGCGACGACGAGCAACGACGACGACCAGAAACGAAGACGACGAGCAACGGCGACGACGACCAACGATCACGAGCAACGACCACTGACGACGAGCAATGACCACCGACGACGACTGAAGCTAAACTGTAAGAAAATGAATTAGTACTCTCTTCGATTTTAGGTTTTACACCGACGACGGTTTCAGTACTGTTTCTTCCTTTTGGTTTCTGGTTGTTTGTAGCAGATTTTGACCAGAAACTGCAATGCAGTTTCTGGTTCCATAATTCAATTTCAGAGTGCTTTTTGCTAGGGTTTATGGGAATGTTATAACTGCTCGTGAAGTTAAACGTGTTTTGATATTAGTTTCAGTACTGTTTTTGCCTTTTGGTTTCTTTTCACATCAAATTTTGAGCAGCAGTTTCTGGTTGTTTGTTGCAGATTTTGACCACAAACTGCAGTGCATATCACAAAATGGAACAAGAAATGTCACCACAAAAGAATGAAGCTGAAAACCAACCAAAGCGCAGAATCAAAACGATGGCTCAAAAGATTAAACACAAGCCAAAGCCAAACTATGATCGGAAAGCAAAGCACCCGGACTATGTCCAATTTCGGTGCAATGCCTATGCTTTCAACAACATCATTAGAGACATAAAGGACAAGCTCAATGAAAGGCAGAAGAAGCTTCTCAAGAAAACCCCTTTCTGGAACTTGATCAAGCTGTTTTACCACCAAAGAATTGACATGAATAACATGAATAAGTCGGACCTTGACTTAGTACAGCTGCTCAAGACATTTGATCCGGATACAAAGTCCTTCAAATTTGGAACCAAATCATTCCAAATCACAGGCAATGCAGTGACACAGATTCTAGGACTGCCAAATGAAGGCAAATCTGTCAAACTTGTCAATGATAGGTACACTGCTACCTTCAGAACAAGGCACTTTGGAGAAAAAGGAAAACCATCAAAAAACCAGGTAGAAGCAGAATTACAAAAGACAATTGCCTTGGCAAACCAACCGAAGAAAGAAAAGG
>NC_047656.1:13020109-13027782 GCF_902201215.1 Prunus dulcis | reverse complement strand
GTGATTGGTATTTTTGGATAGGTCGTACTGAGACGAGTTCATAGACACGTAGTGGGCTCGAATTCGAGTTGTAACGAGAGAGATATGGTCAAAAGAAACCCAGTGGCACAACCGTAAATATTTCGAAATGGGATTTTTTATAAAAATCAGATTTTCCCTCTCTCTCTCTCTCGCTGCGCGCAGAACAGCCCCCCCCCCCCGAGTTACTGTTCACAGCGGCGGTTTTTGGGCCGCCGCCGCCACATCCGGCCACCATTTGGGGTGGCACCGGTCCCAAAAGAACCGTGCCATCCTCCTCTTTCCATCCCGACCAATCCCAGCCACCGGAACTACCTGTGCTCGCCGGAAAATGCAAAAATCCGACCGAATTTAACCCAAAATTCAAGGAGCTCGATCTCCCTCCCCCGGCCGCCATTTCTGGCGATCAAGGTATGGAAATTCATCCCTTCTGCATGCTCTAGCTGATGGTTGGGTAGGAATTGATCGATTCGTAGCGTAGGCAATTCAATTTTCGAATTGAAAATCGACCGAACTTCGGCCGGCGTAATCGGCCATTTCCGGCCACTTTTTGGGGGTGGTCCAAGAACAAAAGTGGCTCCAAATAGGGTGTTTTACCTAGGGTAGGAGTTTGGAGTCTCGGTTCCAAGATTTTTCGACGGACCGTTATCGCTTTGGACACCCGGTCTGCCCGCGCGTGTGGCGGCGCGTGGGCCAGGGTGGTGGCGTGTCTCTGGGCAGTTTTGAGGTCCTCGTGCCGTCACAAGCGCGTAGGATTTCGCGGATCTCAATTCGGACGTCGTTTGACTATCGAACGGATATCGCCTATCGGGCGTTATCAGGGTTCGATAGGTTGGGACCGTCGGATGGTCCCAAATTTAAGATATGTTAATATGGGTAATTCTAGGATTGTGTAGGAATTCACGGATCGTGAATCGGAACCCCGGATGTTCCGATTCAATAATTTAAGGTTTATATTTTATATTAACCGTTAGATCGTACGATCGTGAGCGATCCGACCGTCCGATCTGAACCAAACTTGCAGGACGAGTGTCCTATACCTTATAGAACCCATAGGAACTTTCGTATCGGAATTTGGAGGTCGTAGGTCCCGTGGGCCCGTTTGACCAGGGTTGGGGTAGTTTGACCCTTGGTTGACCGTGAGTCTCCCGGAGTAATCTCACCTTCCCAGGGGGATTATCTGGTGCTAGACTATTGTTGGGGTTCACGCAATATTAGAATATTTGTTTATATAATTAAAATTATATATGTTTGTACGAGGGTACAAAAGAGTCTAGAATATCAGTTTGGAGTGCTATACGCACTACCTTAAGTACTTCCCCGGATTTTGGTTACACTACAAGCACCACCAAGTGAAAGTCAGGTCTCACGTGGCGTAGGTTATCCGGCGTTGAGACAGACCCCATACGTGGCGTTGGTTGTACCGGCGTATGGGGAGATATTGGGGTATTGTGTTGAGGTCGCACGTGGCGTAGGTTATCCGGCGTGTCGACAGGCCCCATACGTGGCGTTGGTTGTACCGGCGTATGGGGAGGTTTGTGATATGATGTTGAGGTCCCGCGTGGCGTAGGTTATCCGGCGTTGGGACAGGCCCCATACGTGGCGTTGGTTGTACCGGCGTATGGGGAGTTATATGATATGACGTGTAGGTCTCACGTGGCGTAGGTTATCCGGCGTTGAGACAGACCCCATACGTGGCGTTGGTTGTACCGGCGTATGGGGAGATATGTGATAGTATGGCATGGCCGCACGTGGCGTAGGTTATCCGGCGTGTTGACAGACCCCATACGTGGCGTTGGTTGTACCGGCGTATGGGGAGATTATGTGGAATACAGAGAAATGAAATGAGGTATCGCCTAAGTGTGGAATTAGGTTTTATGGAAGAACTACGTGTGGCTTGATCCCTCAAGGAGGGTACGTAGGCAGCCTAAGGTCATTAGGTGCAGCCGCAGACTAAATATTAGTCATAATTTGTATTCGAATTGTTTGTAGTGTTGGAATTGGTTGAATTGTTGGAAGGCCGAAGGCCATTTGTGTGAATTGCATGAAATTTTATTGTGCATGCTGCCAGTTGGGGATTATTAAATGCGTTTTTATGCAGGTTGAGATTTTGGGAAATGTCCAATTTATAGGGGAGACTCTGCCGAAATTTCGGCAGAAAGTCTCGGTCTTTAGTAAGTGGGCCCGGCATCGGGCTGATGTCAGGAATTTCAAAGGGTTCGTCCCGGGTTTTGGAAAAATTCGGGGCGGGTCCTTTCATCTACGCATCCACTTTCTGAAGTTAATATGTCTTGTAGCAGTTTCCACGTACAAATTCATGCTTTCATAATAGCTTATTGATCGGTCCGCAATTTGTGGAGATGCTTTGAATTAATATAAAAAATTACACCAAAACTGTGTGAAATCGTGAATGTACAAGAATTTTGAAGGCTCTTAATATATTTAACTAAAGCTACATCACCAAAAATCCTTACAAGAACAAGATCCATCTTGAAATCGATGGAATCGGTTCCTATCCCGCACAATAATTTCTCTGTTGTAAACTTTGGAGATGATCTTGGTTGCAGTGTGGCAGTCACTGCATACACGGAGGTTTTTCACAACTCGTATTGTTGTCCCTGGGTTTGTGCTTATGAGCCCAAATGCAATTGCCAGCTTTTCACTGTGTAGGCTCAGTGCAGTCTCTTTCTCTTCTTCATCTATATCCAACAACACCTCGGATTTCTCAGGAACATAACCAGCTTTCTTTAACCGCTCGATCATGTCTTGAAGCATTTCGTAGATGTTTGTCGATTGCGGGTGAGATGAATCACCCTTCACAAATTCATGGACAATACCATCAACCTCAATCAGACTGCAACCTGGAGCTTTCTTCACATTTCTTTCTGCCATGAGTTCCCTAATTCTTTTGGCTTCTTCCCACTTTTTCATAGAGCTATATAAGTTTGAAAGAAGCACATACGCTCCATCATCGTCCGGGTCAAGTTCTAGAAGCTGTTGAGCTGCTCTTTCTGCAGCCTCAAGGTTGCCATGGACTCTACAGGCACCAAGAAGCCCTCCCAAAACAAAACGATCCGGTGGCATTTGCATCTTCCGAATCAACTCTTCTGCTTCAGCTATGCGACCAGCTCGGCCTAATATGTCAACCATGCAACCATAGTGCTCAATGCTAGGCTGAATGCCATACACTTCATGCATCGAGTTAAAATGCGAAATTCCTTCATCCACTAATCCAGCATGGCTACAAGCAGCCAATACCCCAACAAAAGTTATTGCATCTGGTTTCACTCCACTCATCTGCATCTCATGGAAATGCTCCAAAGCCTTCTTTCCTTGTCCACACATTGCAAAGCCAGAAATCAAGGCTGTCCAAGTCATAACATCCTTCTCAGGCAGCTTTCGAAAAACTTCCGATGCACCGTCTATGCTCCCACACTTTGCATACATGTCGACAAGTGTCGTCCCGAGGGCAACATCCACCTCAATCTTCTCCTTTTCAATATAGGCATGCAGCCACTTTCCAAGCTCTAGAGCACCCAAATGGCTGCAAGCAAGCAATAAACTTACCATGGTCACCTTATCCCCTTTTTCGCCCTTAAGCTGCATTTCACGAAACAGTAGGAAGGCCTCATCATAATTACTATCCTCAACATGTCCATTGATCATAATGTTCCAACTGAACAAGTTCTTCTCGGGCATCTTGTCAAACAAATCTCGAGCAAGCAATACACATCCACATTTACAATAAACATCCATGAGTGCCGTATTGAGCTTCAAATGGTTTCCAAAACCATACTCTTCAATGTACTGGTGCACCCTTTTGGCCATTTTCAAATCCCTTGCCTTGGCACATGCTGTCAAAACATTAACCAAAGTAACCTCGTTAGGATCCACACTTTCACTCTCCATCTTGTCAAACAGCTTTAAAGCCTCAATGGGTTGATCCCACTGCGCATAAGCGTCAATCATGGTTGCCCAAGAAACCACACTCTTTTCCAACATTTTATCAAACACGTTGCGAGCCGAGATCAAACACCCACAATTCGAGTACATATTCATCAAAGTGTTCTGAATATATGAATCCGAGGCAAAACCCAACTTGGTAGAATGGCAATGCAGCTGTTTCCCCTCCCACAAATCCCCACAAGACTTGAACAGAGATGGGAACGTGAACCTGTCAGGCACCCAACCTTGGATGATCATTTCTTGGTAGAAAAAAATGGCTTCACGGGGCAAATCCTTGTTGGTGTAGCCTCGAATAACCGAATTACAAGTATAAGTGGTGGGATTGGGGATTTGAGTTAAGACTAAACGAGCATAATGGAGGCTTCCGGAGCCTTCCAGAGAGGAAAAGGCGACGACTTTGCTGGCGGTGAAGGCGTCGAAGAAGAGGCCGGTTCGGAGGAGCTGGGCGTGGATTTGCTTAAGCTCGGACATGGTGGAGCATTTGTCTAGCAGTGCGAGACATGGGTGTGGTTCAATTGGGCTGTTGGTCCTACTAGTTTTGGTGGCGGTGGTGATGGGGGCAGCGGCGATGGCGGTGGAAGTGGTTGGTTTGTTGTGTAAGATTGGATTATCTGAAGAGAAAGGTAGTCTGATATGGTGGAGGGAAAGAGGAGCAGCCATTGCTGCTGCTCTGTGGAGTCTGTGACTGTGTCCGTTGTTAGTTATTACCGTTAAAGAAGCTTACTTTAACCGTTTAACATATGATATTTTGAGTGTGGATGGATAATGCTATTTTTGCGAAAACAAATTGTGGTGACTGCTGACCTGTGATCAGATATTTCAACCTCTTTCTTTTTCCTTTATCTTTCGTTGTACAGTCCTAAGACAGCATGAGCAATAGTGAAAATTCCACAACAATATTGGCATTAATTGGCTTTCTCCCTTGTTCCATCACAGATGTGAGACCAGATTTTGATGTGCATAGGATAGGCATTTGAATTGATAGGTGGGTGGTATAGTAACTGATTTGTGAAGTTACATGTTGAGATAGATTTGCTACGAGTCTAATTTTGAGGGTTTGGGCTACTCTGCTAAAATCTCAAATGCCTGACTGCAGCAAGAAGAATAGATGACCGACATAACATTGTTTTATTATTTTCATGTCAATTACGTTCTGTCGGTCATGCGTGATAACTATTTTACATAACGGGACATGATCAGACTCTGTATTAGTCTGTCATCCATCCACCATTCAATTAATGCATCATCTGATATGTTATGGTGTTGCAGTTGCTGCATGTCTATTTAGATTGAAACAGTTTTGAGTGGAACTTTGGTGAGCACTCATTCTTGTGCTGAGTGTGGCAAAGTTGGTTGTGGTGCTTAGCTGAATGTTGAGGTAAGTAACTTTTAGCCAAATATAAAGTTAGCTATATTATGCCGACGGTCGCATGTATCTATTAAAACGAAAATGTTGATAATCAAATAGCTAAATAATTTCCAGTTTAGCTGATTTGTTGCATGAGTAACCTTTAAGATAGAACTTGAAAATGTAATAAGTGCTTAGGTTTTATATGATCAAGGTGGCTGGAATCTAATTGGAATATGTAATTGGCAAGTTTAGCTTCTAAGGAGAAAATATAATAAAAGAAAAAGGCAAGGTATAGGACTCCCAAAAATACGTAACTTGATATCATGAGTTATACTATAACACATTATTAGCATAATCGTTGATGTATTGTGAAATACTACGGGATGTCTATAAGTTACCGCGAGCATATAGTCATCGCGTGGACAACTGATGCTAACACAGCTCAAGGGTGATATGTATATGATATGTGATGTGATTATGCTATGCAATGAGAGGATGCAATAACGTGATTGTGTCAGCAAAAACAACGGAATGGGGCACACCCTAGAGATGATTGTCCCAAACACAACATGTTCTCACAGGAATGCTCTGGTCCCAACCCCAACTTGAGAGAGAGAGAGAGAGAGAGAGAGAGAGAGAGAGAGAGAGTCTGCCGTGAGAGTCTTCACAGACGCACAGTGTCTCTCACTCCCCACCATGACCACCCTGTTTGCAATTTGCAAATTGCAATTGCCATCTGAATGGCCAATGCCAGCGCACAGATATATTGAATTTCCCTTTTGATTCCCACACTGACTCAGTCAGTCCATATGTACGTGTCAACATCCCATTCCCCTCCCAATCAAAGTTTGGCTCCTCCTCCGCCTCCTCCTCGAACATAACATCTGCTATTTTCACTTAAATTCACATGCTTTTTGGGCTTTGTGATTTTGCTCGCTCTCTGGTCTGGTCCCAAGTTCCATGTTACCCACTGGACCACCCCACACCTCTCTTAACCTCCTCATTCGATTATAAAAATTTTAAAAATTAAAAATTAAAAAAAGAAGAAGAAAAACCTCCTCCTATCTATTACCATTTACTATTTAGATTCGAACTCTCATGTAAAGGATAAGCACATTACATCTGCTAACCTAACCTAGATTTGCATGCGGCTCTTACTTGTAATTGGGAAGATGCTCTATTGCTCTATGCTCATCACTCTACTCTTAATTATTTATTTTCTTTCTACTATATCAAGTCTATAACCATGTGACTAAGTCTGAGCATATGCAAAACAAACTCATCTCATTTTTACTCCAACTTTAAGAATCTTTACTTGGATCCTTTTAGGGCTTGATCTAATATTGGACCACCCAACCCCCACCAATCCGAGGAAAAAGCTTTTTACATATTTCATGGAAAACTTTTGAACCATCAAAACCTCTGTCTGTGTGTGTGTGCGTCTCTCTCTCTCTCTCTAAATAATTGCCCATTGGTTAACCTGTCATAGATCTCTTTCTGACTTCCTAAATCTCATAGAATTGTGAGAGAATTATATTATTATATATGCATGGTTTGTAAGTTTGGATTTTATATTATTAATGTACAGTAAAGTATTGCCTTGATGGCCACAAATAAGTTCACAGGTCCTAAGAATTATGAAGAGCCAGCCGCATGTCTAGAATTTGACTCGTTCAGCTTTTCAATGGCCATTGCCTATTCGCATCAGCTTTGAGCTTTTTCTTTTCATTTGTTAATGTACAACGTACTCATACACGAGCGTGCGCAGATCAGAATCAGATGTTGCAGTTTTTGATTCAAGTGCGCACCCTGTGAATCAGACGTACTCTTTTCATTTCTAATTTACTCTGAATAAATACGATGTAGAAAACCCTGTCCTAAATTAATAGCCAAGTTGGGGATCAATATTGAATCTTTCCTTGTCCTAAATTATCATGTAATTATATTAAAAAAACACTTTAATCTATTATAATTTGATCATACATACATAATAAAATATGATTCATATTAACAACGACACCATTATGATTCATATTAAATAAATAAATAAATAAAAACAACGATACATAATAAAATATGAATTATAAATATAAAAAGGAGGTAACAATGACACCTCCTAGTGTCTTTATTCGACACATGTCTCGGTGATGTGGAATATTCGGCATTACAATGACGCTGTAACTATAATAAAAATACTGTCAATGTAAGTGTAGGGTAGCTAACAAGGTGCATTCTTCTTGTTATTTTTCTATACATTTTTTTTGTAGGTAAATTCAATAAGTCCCTCAATCTGCTTGATGATGAGGTCCCTTCACTCATTCATGTTTAAAGCAACGCA
>NC_047656.1:13017343-13020009 GCF_902201215.1 Prunus dulcis | reverse complement strand
AATGACAAATTCTCCAGTATTAGAATCATAAGTGGTGACTGTTTCAATTCCTCGAACCTGAAAACATCAGTGAAAACTTAGCAAAATAGTATGCAAACATCCATTTACAGGCCTGAGAATGCAGACCAAATGACTGAACAGCCTCAACATACATTACTCCCATGCCCCAACTCTGACATTGCAAAGCAACCCTTGATTGTATAATTCTCGGTGTCCCTCAGCCACTTGTCGTGATGGCGCTTTGTGCCGAAAAACTGAATGGCACCACCCCTGAAATTCATCAATGAACATAAAACCTAATAATAAATGAACTCCTTCCTTGACATTCCAACCAAAGCAACAAATTAGCCACTTTTGTAGAGGTCAAAGGTTAGTTCCCATTATACCAAATAAAAAATTCACTCTTTCAATAAAAAATAATGCCATTCAATTTGATTCGTATCTCACATTTAAGCTTCAATTCATTGACATTGAGATCAATAAGAACTACGAATTTATTTCCAATTTCAATAAAATGTAACGCAACCAATAGTCTTTACCTCAGTTAAGATGGACTACGCCACCATACTCAGAAAACGAAAAAATACACGTACAAGTCTAACGAGTAATGTTGAGCAATAAAAAAAAAAAGGATAAAACAATCAAAAACAAATGTGATATAAACCAAATTCCCATACCACAAAAAGAAATGGACACCGAGCTTCACAGAAAGGGAGTGATCATAAATCCCAATAACCTCATGCAACGCAAGCTTTCTCAACTCAGCTTCGACCCCTTTCTCCGTAAGCCAACCTTCGAAAACCCCACGATCCAACAAGTAGGCAATTCGCTTCATGGTCATCTCTCTCTGCTGCTCCATGCTTTGGTTGTAGTCAGGCGAGACAAACACTCGGCCACCGGCCTCTCTGGGATTAAACGGCTTGCTCTGCTTCATCAGCCCGAAGAGCCAGTCCCGGTCCTCAAGATTGTGGGCGTCCAGGAGCTTACGCATCTCCTTGGTATCGAATTCAAAGGGCTCGGAGAGCTCAGGAGGAGAAAAGCCGACGCATGGGTTGGGGGAGAGAGGCGAGGACATAGAAGGTTGGTTGAGATGATTCGAGAGGACTTGGGTTCGCCATGTGACGCGATCCATGGGTGGAGGAATTTCAGGGTTAGGGTTAAGGACAGGAATTTTTGCAGAGAGAGAAAGAGAGTCAATTTGTGCGTGTGTGAAATTAAGGTAGACGATGATGGAGAGAGAGAGAAGGGGTAGTTGGAAATTACGCGCGTAAGTTCGGTATGGGTAGGCGAAGACCACGCTTCGGATCTACCTCGTGAAAACGCCGTCGTTTACCCATGACAGAGAAGGAAAAGCGATAAAATTCCAACTACCCCTGACGCAGATCACCTGTCCCCAAAATTGGTGAGGAGTACCATCTTTAAAGGGTGACATGTGTCATATTATTAACTTTAGTTAATTTTTAGGGAGCTCTAGTTTTCACACATAAAATACTTTACTAATTTGAAAGATAGATATACAATTTTACTTAATGAATATAAGACCAAAGACAACCTACTTTTACTAAAATAACTACATGTGCCATTGTGCTTTATTGTCAAATATAGATATTTAGTTTTTACCCACTCAAAACTGACAGTCAAAACGACATAACCAAGACTCAAAAAACGACACTGCTCAAATTGAATCAGTTCCAAAAATCCTTTCGCGCGACCTTTCATCTTCAACTACAGCAACTCAGCCGATAGTTCCACACTGAGCAGCGACGGCGACGAGCAGCAACGAAGACGAGCAACGACCACCACCAACAACGACAACCACTGACGACGAGCAACGACGACGACGAGCAATGAAGACCAGCAACGACGACGAGCAACGACCACCACCAACAACGACAACCACTGACGACGGTAGTAGCGATTTTCACTCTCTTGGGAAAAAAACAGTAAGAAAATGACCCTCTAACACAGATTTATCTTCGATTTTAGGGATTACACATTTTTGCTGTTGTTCTTTATGCAATGCAGTTTTTGGAAAAATGGATGAATCGTTGGATTCAAAACTACTCTTCGTTTAGGTTTTGCTTCGTTTATAGGGATTAACCATTCAAAATCGTTGGATTCAAAATTTCTTGTTGTTTGTAGCAGATTTTGAACCAGAAACTGCAATGCAGTTTCTGGTTCCATAATTCACTTTCAGAGTGCTTTTTGCTAGGGTTTATGGGAATGTTATAACTGATCATGAAGTTAAACGTGTTTTGATATTCAGTACTGTCTTTGCATTTTGATTTCTGGTTGTTTGTAGCAGATTTTGAACCAGAAACTGCAATGCAGTTTCTGGTTCCATAATTCAATTTCAGAGTGCTTTTTGCTAGGGTTTATGGGAATGTTATAACTGCTCATGAAGTTAAACGTGTTTTGATATTCAATACTGTCTTTGCATTTTGATTTCTGGTTGTTTGTAGCAAATTTTGAACCAGAAACTGCAATGCAGTTTCTGGTTCCATAATTCAATTTCAGAGTGCTTTTTGCTAGGGTTTATGGGAATGTTATAACTGCTCATGAAGTTAAATGTGTTTTGATATTCAGTACTGTCTTTGCATTTTGATTTCTGGTTGTTTGTAGCAGATTTTGAACCAGAAACTGCAATGCAGTTTCTGGTTCCATAA
>NC_047656.1:12834149-13015297 GCF_902201215.1 Prunus dulcis | reverse complement strand
CCATTGCTACCTTAAACTCTTCCTCCGTAACAGCATATGCGCATCTACTAAATAAATTGATAACACGGTCTTGGAGCAGTTTCTCATAACCTGACTTTGGGTACTTTGATATCAAATTCTGTTTGAGGTGATAATAACAGTAAGAATGAGGCCATCCGGGAAACACAAACCCCATTGCATTTAACAAACCTTGATTGCGGTCCGAGAAAAAGGTCACCACTCTCCCCATCGGTAGCAATATAGAAGCCAAATGTTGAAGAAACCAAGTCCAATTCTCCTCTGTCTCAGAATCAACAACTCCAAAAGCTAGAGGATAAAACCCCGCAAAACAAAACCAAAAGCACAAGTATAAGCAAAAAAGGGAAACTGCAGTGCAGTTTATGAAAACAAATCTGCTCAAATTTGAAAGGAAACCAAAAGCCAAATCCATGATCCAAGTACTAAAACTAAGTTTAAAACACATTTAAGTTCATGAGCAGTTACAACATTCCCACAGACATGCAAAAAATATTAATAAAATCGAATTATGAAACAAAAAACTGCAATGCAGTTTCTGCTAAAATTGCAACAAATGAAAATCTGCAATACATTACAGTAACCATACCTTGATTTCCATTCTTTCCCGAAGCACAGAGAAGCTGCCCCTTGTACTTGCTCTTCAAAAACGTAGCATCAATGAACAACAAGGGTATGCAATATTGAAATCCAGCAATGCAACCGCCAAAAGACACAAAAAACCGTCGAAAGCGATTAATTCCAACTTCACAATCAAGAGTGCAGAGAGAACCAATGTTAGTTTCCTTTACGGCGTCCGCATACCACACTAACTCGTTGAAGGACTTCGACTCATCACCGTGAACGTCCAATTTAGCTAACTCTTTGCCAAACCATGCGTGGTAGTATGAAATGTCTATACCATAATAATCTTTGAACTCGTGTATAATCTCAACTGGCTTCAGCTATGGTTTTGCACGAATTCTGTCCACAATGAGGGAGGACACCACACGAGACCTCATCATCTTACTCTTTGATTCCCGTATCCGACCCGCACATGTATGAACATTATTTAACGTCCGAATTACAAAACTGCCAATAGCTTCACAACGAGAAGCATAAACACGCCAGCTGCAACCCTCCAATTTCTTATTCGAACAAACAGCAACCACCCGCTTCTTGTCATTGCCGGCATATAAAAAATTAAATCCTACTTCAAGAGCGTATTTGCACAATTTCAACCGGAACTCCTCTGCACCACCGTCAAACTTCTGCCCCACATGATGTATGTATGTCTCCCACTCATTTGACAACAAAGGCTTAGCACTTGCTCTCTTCGACCTGCCCAAAAACTCGTTTCTGTCTTCGACAGTACTAGAACACGACGACTCGCCCTTTTCACATGCTATCAACTCCTTATTTACACAAAAATCACCACTATATTCATTGATCCCGCATAAATCCTTCACTAAAATATCAACAGTCTTCTCATTTGATATCAACAAAAATGTCCTCATCAAGTCCAAATCGCTATCCGTTTCTAGAAAACAACTCGGATAACTGGGCACCGAATACCGTAATGTGAAACAACCCAACTGCAGACCCCTAAACCTCAGACACAAAGTCTTCAAAATATCAACCATGGATGACTCTGATGAAACTGAAAACATGATGGTTTCCGACTTATATGTGCACTTGGCAATGACACACACCTCCATTAGCCTTGAAAATGCAAACAAAACAACAAACAAAAACAGAAAACAATTAAAATCACTAAATAATGTACATGAGCAGTTGTAACATTCCAATAGAAATCCAAATATTAGTATGAAATCGAATTATGAAACAAGAAACTGCACTGCGGTTTATAGTCAAAAACTGAAATAACAGAAACAACATTGCACTTTATGTGATAACATACCCTTAAATTTGAATAGAAACCAAAAGAAAACCATGTTCAAAGTACTAAAACTTAGATAAAAACACATTTAACTCCATGAGCAGTTGTAACATTGCCTTTATGAAACCAGAAACTGCCAACACTCCAACAAACAGATGCAGTTTATAACAGAGGAGGCAAAACAAATCGAATAGAAACCAAAAGGAAACCACGTTAAAAGTACTAAAACTAATATCAAAACACATTTAACTCCATGAGAAGTTGTAACATTGCCTTTATGAAACCAGAAACTGCAATGCAGTTTCTGCCAACACTCCAACAAACAGATGCAGTTTATAACAGAGGAGGCAAAACAAATAGAATAGAAACCAAAAGGAAACCACGTTAAACGAAATCTATTGTTCAAACGAAAGAAATTTGCCTGCCAAACGAACGAAATCTACCTGCCAAACGAAAGAAATTTGCCTGCCAAACGAACGAAATCTGCTGCCAAACAAACGAGGACTTGTGATCCACTGTTCAAACGAAATCTACTGTTCAATTCGACTCTCTTTCTGATTCGCTCTCTGGACCTCGAAGAGAGTTTACCTGCGATGACGACTATCAAGAAGATGGCGCCGACGACGATCCAGAAGAAGGCGCCGACGTCGATCCTCATGACGAAGCCGACACCGAAGTCCACCCCCTCGTTGCCTCTATCTCTCTGAGATGTGAGAGTCGGCTTAGAAAAGATTGAGCTGGGGAGAGAGGACGAAAACGAAACAGAGAAGAACAGGAACTCGCGCCTTGTTTAAACATTCAGGGGCAAAAGCGTCATTTATTTTGTAGGTTTACAAATGGGCCAGGTTTTTTAAGAAGACGGGTAGAATTGTCTTATCAGTTGTTAAATTTTACCTAGCCCAACGAATCTGGGCCTCTCTTTGGGCTAATCCAAAATAGTAGTTTTTTCCTAGGTATTAAAACTAAAACCAAAATATCCAATATCTTACAAACTAATTAATAAAGTTAATTATGTCCAAAACCTACTTTTTCTCAGGAACTAACACACAATTATATGTGTGTGATGTGATGGAGATTATGTGATTAAATCACATGGATATTATGAGATAAAAATTGGAATTTGTATTTATCCATCATATTGTTGTGGCATGTCCTTTAGTCATGTGCAAGGTGCACACACATGCATATGCCCCTCAACCAAAAATGTATAATAGAATATATGTATATATGAGGAAATGGTTTGACTTTTATGAAATTGTGAATACGAATAAGATATAGATAAGCATACACGAAATTTGGTCTTCGAGTTTTTAAATAGTTTTTATATTTTTATATATGGTTTGTTTTAGATTCGATCTCTCTCCCTCCCGTATGTCAAAATACTGCACATAACTCATTGTGATTAAACCCATGAGACCTTTTTTTTAATATATAGAACAAGCATAATTTCATTGAGTAGTAGGGGCAAATACAATAGATTTACAATAAGAACATACCTCAAATGAAAGTTCTTGCATACAAATTTTGAACAAAGTAAATGCAGCAAGACAGTGAACAATAAATATGGAAATATCAAACTTAGCTCACTAAGAGTTGAAAACTAGAGGATCAATAAGACTCATAATAGAACCTAGTGTTTCAGAGATCATGGTAAAACAACATATTTTGCTGTAACATGGAATCAAAGGCACCAAAAGTGAAAGGACCTTATCGCTCAACATTCACCTGGTTAGAGGATACCAAAATACATTTAACAACAACCCACATGATCCCACAACACCCATTAATAAAAAAAAATCCACCTAGATCTGACAACTACACTTCCATAACAACTAGTCCAAGAAGACTGATGAAAACCCAATACAAAGTTAGAGAGAAACAAAACGCAACACAAAACTAGGAGAGAAAATCTCTCTACAACATGACAAAGAAGAAAGGCACCCGTTTTATTAGTCGAAGGGGTAAGTTATAGGTAAAACCCCCTAAACCAAAAGGGTTTTAGAAGAGGGGCAACCCATGGGACCTTAAGAAATTCTTCTTAGACAAAAGAGTAATATGTTCACTATTTGTTTTATAATTTTTTCAACGGTTTCAATCACACATTATAGTATTCTAATTTTCTTCATCTCAATATTGTCACACATCCGTGATGCATTCGTTTAGTTGATTCATTAAGTGCACTATTTTTTCTGAGTGCCAATTATAACTAGAGAAGGAAAAAAAACTCTTATTATCATTATTTTTTAATTTATTATTAAATTTGCTTGAGGTTTTAGAGAGGGTATTTGTTAATTTCTATATTTAAAAATTGGCGATGTGCTGTTAAAATAAAAGATTTTATAATGAAAAATAATATTATAGCAGAATTATACAGTCAATACTTGCCAATTAAACAAAATCAATCAATAAAACATAATGAAAATTAAAAGCTGTTAGAAAAAGAAAAAGAAAAAACTGTTAGCAAGAAAAATAATAATAAAAAAGCCCTCGTTTCATTCTCGATTCATGAAAGGTCCTTTTTTTTTTTTTCGGGGTCCCTTTTCTTCTTCTTGTCTTAAAAACGGACATTCGCTATATATTTCTATCACACAGATAGATACACTCCTCTACATCGCCTTGTTCTTAATCTAACCCTAAATCCCAATTCCCCAAGCTTGTAATCCCAATAAATCCCCAAACTTTAGCGCCAAATTGTCTAGTTTGTTTAAATTTTGTATAATTGTAATAAGAATCAGGGTTTATATTGATTCTCCATGTATTTAGGGTTGTTTTTAATTTCTTGTCATTTTGATAGCTAGGCCCTCGCGTTGTTAGCAGTATATGTTTTTTGGATTGAATTTTTGTGGATGACTGATTTGTAATCGTAGATTAGATTTAGGGTTAGGGTTTTCATTTCTAAGAGTGCGATGGAAATGGAGAGCTCGCGTAGGCCGTTTACCAGATCGACTGAACCAGTGAAGAAGCCCCGATTGGCCGACGACCGGGGCCTGAACCCGAACCCGAACCCAAATGGTCGAGCTTTCGCGCAAAGACCCGGTGGAGCTAACCCAGTTCTGTCAAGGTTCAGAGTGACCGATAGAGACTCGGAGAGCAATGACGCGAGTCGCGGTGGGGGCTATGTGCCGCAGCCACTGCAGCATCAGGAGCTTGTGAGCCAGTACAAGACGGCGTTGGCGGAGCTCACCTTCAATTCAAAGCCCATAATCACTAATTTGACGATAATTGCTGGGGAGAGCGTCCATGCGGCGAAGGCGATTGCGGCCACTGTATGCGGCAACATTATTGAGGTGAAACCCAGCTTTACACTGTGTATGTAGCTGTATTTGTGTTTAATATTTTGGTTATGGCGCCAGTTTTTTGAATTCGTGTTGTACAAATGCAAAAAGGAAATGGAGGTGGGAAAGGAGATTTAAAATGGTGCTAGTGCTCGCTCTTATGCATGTCATGTTATGCCAATGATTTAGTGAAAAAAAGTGGTTTTGTTAGATCCTTGTGCTTGTCTTGGATGTGAACTATTTATGTGCTCACAAAGTTGTGGTTTGGTTCTGAAATTAGCTCAACCGGGTTTTTTGTTTTTGTTTTTTATTTTTATTTCTTGAAGCAAATACAAAGCTTCATGATAAGTGTGGTGTGGTGTTCAAGTGTTGACTGTGAAAGGGAATTTTTGTATTCATCAGCGAAGCCATGGAAGTAATGAGCTGGTGTATCCCAGTTTCATCTTTTATTGTTCCAGTATGATGTTGAATCGAGGGTTCGGCTACAACTTGTTCGGTCAGGCCTTGTACATTGTAATCAATATCTTTTGTTGACATTCCCCCAGTTTAACAGGTTCCAATTCATGGTCTTCTGGTTGTCTGTGCCAAATTTGTTTACCATTGCACGCGAATGAGGCTGCATTTGTACTGAATAGCTTCACGAGAAGGGTTGACATTTGTGGAATGAGTTGTAGCAGGTTTTGAACCAAATAAATAAATTACATCCTTATGGTTATGGATTTATACGGAAAACCTCTGCATACTGTTTTGTGGTTTCGTTTTCTGCCTTTTTATTTTTGTTTTGTTTTTTTCACAACAACAATGCAGCACTTCAAAAGAGTGTAAAACCACTTTCTTTCGTTGCCTAATAGATGCCTCTATGTTTAGTAAACCCACTTGAGATGTTATGGTTGTGTATGAGAACCTTATGCCTATAGATTTCTGGGGATTTTGTTTACACCTGACGGTAATCTCCTGCAAGAGGTTGACTTTGACAGCTGATCTCTACTGGTGCAAGATCTCATATGGTTTCTCTTGGTGGTACTTTCCTTGAGATACTGATCCTCTAATGGTAATTAAAGATTGTGATATTGATAAAGCAGACAATACATACAAACCTCTTATTTTGTTAAGAAAAAACTGAAGGGATGGTGCCAATTTCATTCATATCCTTACATTTGAAAGGAGGGCATATTTGAGTCATTTTGTGGTTGCCACTAATTCATAGGATGTTCTGTTACATTATACCTTGAAGTCAATCAATTGTTTCCCAATGTCTTCTTGTTTGTTTAAACTCTTTTTAGTCAGATAGATTTATATTGTTAGTCTTGAATTGTTCTCAATTAGGCTTCTGCTACTGCACATTCCCATTCTAGCTTAAGCTGTCTCATGATTATCTAGTGTCTGGAGATGTGTCTTTAGATATTATATTATGCAGGAGTGGCAGAGTGCTGGGTGTGTTGTTACTTAGTTAATTGTCAATGATCTTGCAAGGTAAAGACTTAAATCCTTGTGAGAGACAAGTTATTTGAAGGACACATGAGAAACAAGTCATATAATATGAATCACTTGTTCGAGAAAGTACTTGAAGAATTACTAAGGGAAATATCTTCAATGTGACATGCAACTTTAGGCCTTGGTTCAGCTGCCAAGTAGCTGGGTGGGGAGGGGATGTTTATTAGTTTTTGCTGCACAATGGGCTAGTTTAGAAGTGACAGTACCTGCAGATGTGTTGCTTCTGATATATTTTAAATGGATTCGAAGAGCATATACTGGAACATCTTCTCCTTCCCCTTTCCCTTCTCATTCGGGAAGCATTTTGGTGTTTGGCCTTTGGTTTATCAGTCACTTATTTGTTCAAACAATTTGGCTGTAACTAGTGTTTCGTATCTAATTGTAGAAAGTAATTTGCAGGTTTCTAGTGAGCAGAAGTTACCATCACTTTATCTTTTGGACAGTATTGTAAAGAATATTGGAAGGGATTACATAAAATATTTTGCTGCCAGACTCCCTGAGGTTAGATTTCTGTTCTTTGTGATGCCTCTCATTTCTCAGCATGCTTTTTCTGGTTATGTAAAGCATCTCCTTTATTTCTTGACATGTAACAATGTCTGAATGAACATTGAATACACGACATATTAAGTTTGAGGATTAACTAATGGCAATCAGGATTAAATTATCTTTGATATCCCCTGGTGTTCACTGCTTACCAATTACATTGTTTCTTTCAAATAAAATGATGTTTTTCTCCACAACATGTCATTACTACCCCCGTGTGTCACAACCCACGATAGGCTTGAGTCATTAGTTTCTTTGTAGTGAAAAGTTTTTCCCCTTTTTTGCACTTCTAGGTGTTTTGCAAGGCATATAGGCAGGTTGAACCTAATGTACATCAAAGCATGCGCCATCTTTTTGGAACATGGAAGGGAGTATTTCCTGCTCAGACACTTCAGATGATTGAGAAAGAACTTGGGTTTGCTTCAACAGCTAATGGTTCATCCTCTGGAGCTGCAACATCAAGACTAGATTCCCAGTCGCAACGACCGGCACATAGCATTCATGTGAATCCCAAATATTTGGAAAGGCAACGTCTTCAGCAACCAACAAGGGTAAGTGGAGTTCAAGTTAATTATGGATGTGGATTACCATCGATTGAATTCTGACCTTTTAGTATTAATTGTAAGCATGTGAAGTGACATGGATGCTTGTCTTTCATCTTCCTTGCTTTATTTTCTACCATTTAGTGGTGGTTTGTTAAAATTGTGCACACAAAATATTGTTAGCAGAATACTATCCTGTGATGAGCCTTTTTCACTGGGCGTGAAATTACTAAATGTAACAGTATTTAGCCATGTGGAAATTATAAGTGAATTTTAGAATCATCTTATATCAGGTTGTAAAATTTCTGTATTGGTCTTTGTTTTCAGAGTGTTTATGAACAAAAGATTTGCTTGTATTCTTATATTTTAGAGTGATCTTATACTTTCCAGCAGCATTTTGATCCTATACCTGATGATTTTTATCTGAGAATAGATTCTGTTTTCATGTGAAGACTAGCCATTTGTATGGGTCATTGGAGTTACTATATGCAACCTTGATTTTACCATCTTATTAATTACGAAGAGATGAGTGGTTTTACTTATTTAATAACCTTCCTTTATTATCTGCTGAATTAGGTTTTCATGCTTCTGGAATTCTTTTTTCTTTTCATTTAGAAACTGAAGTTGGAATTGAAGTTATATGTGATATATTAATTATTATTTTTTCTTTTCTGCTGGTTTTGGTATGAAGACAAAAGGAATGGCCAGTGACTTTTCTGGGGCTATGGCAAACTCAATTGATGATGCAGAGAGGCCGGACAGAGTAGCAAGTCTCAGTGCTGGACGACCGTGGGTTGATCCTACTGTTAAAATGCATGTATGTTTAAGTACATGTTGATTTATGTGTGTACTATTTTCCTTTGTATTCTTTCTGTAGTTTCATGATATGGTTAACGTTTGCAGAATATGCAGCGTTCTAATACAGATGCACTAAGTGAGCGTGTTCATGAGAAGAACATCGGCGCTGAATATGGAGAATATGAATATGGTTCTGATCTTCCAAGGAGTTCAAACTTAGGAATTGGAAGAATTGGTGGGAAGATTACAGAGCAAGGAAATGATAAACCTTGGTATGGTGGTGGCAGCAGTGTTGCAGAAACAATATCCAGTCAAAGAAATGGTTTTAACATCAAGCATGGACTTACAAATTACTCAGCACCTAAATCTGCAAATGCTGATCCTCGCCTGAAGATAGCACCGGCCATTGCAAGTCGAAGCAGCGGTGTGCTGTCTAGTAGCTGGAAGAATTCCGAGGAAGAGGAGTTCAAATGGGATGATATGAACTCGAGGTTAACAGATCATGGTCCCCCCGATATTTCTAGTAACTCAAGAAAAGATTGCTGGACTTCTGATGATTCAGAAAAATTGGTAAGCTCCAATGTTTTTTACTGGTTGAAAATTGGACCCTGAGCTTCTCTCAACCTACTGGTTCAAATGTTAATTTCTCAGTGATACCGATACAAGAACTAATGCAAGGACTGGTTTCTTTGATGCTTCATTTCGTTATAGATAGCTAGCCAATTCCTATAAGAGTTTACTTGATACTTAAATAGTTATCGGGCTGATGCCTGTTGGGTGCACAAACTCTGACCGTCTCTTAAATATTAAGGATTTTTTTCCTTCCAAAAGTTTTATTGATTGACATTGTCTATGTGGACAGGGGTTTGGAGGCCACTTTCGTAAACCAAAAGGTGCAAATGACTTTGCAACAACAGTTGATCTGGATACGTCTGCTGATCCTACTGAACATAATGACCTATCTGCTCTTGGGCACCGGATGTCATCACCTTGGCCATTACCGGACTCTCACGATGTGGATGGGCTGACCACTACTGGCACTCCTGTGATTAGTTCAGTTCATTCAGAGCGTTATGCTTCAAGTTTAAGTGGGCTATCAACAAGTGGAGATTCTTCTGTAGCTAGGCTGGGAAGTCGAGCACAGGTAGCGTCTTCTCGTATTGGAGCCTCAAGTTTCGGGTTTGGTGCAACATCAGGGCCTGCTGTAGCTGTGGGGAAACAGAAGCAGCTTCAGTCTGTGAGAGCCGCATCACCATCTGGACAGTCACTGGTGCACCAGCATTCTCCCGCACCTGCATCAACAGTACATCACCCTCATCATCATTTGCAAAGTTTAGCTGAACAAGACTATCTTGAATCCCCGTCCCTTCCTCCTCCTGATTTAAAAGTATCTCAACTTTTGGGAAAGTCAGACTTAGGATTGCATAACCACTATACTGAGGACTCTGTGCCTATCTCAACTCCCAATGTCCGGCTGGGTAGCATAGCAAAATCACGGCCACAAGATTTGCATTCTTCATCTTCGTCAATTAAGAATCCCTCTTTGCCACAGTTGTCTACTTATGTAACTCCCTCAAC
Source organism: Prunus dulcis (assembly GCF_902201215.1). Classification (NCBI taxonomy): domain Eukaryota; kingdom Viridiplantae; phylum Streptophyta; class Magnoliopsida; order Rosales; family Rosaceae; genus Prunus; species Prunus dulcis. Next base: position 13,005,173 of record NC_047656.1, on the reverse strand, counting down.
GGCTGGCATTTCTTTACCAGATCATTCAAATCTCCTTGCTGCAGAAACTTCAGGGCAATCAAGCACAAGTAGTTTGTTGGCTGCTGTTATGAAGACCGGAATTCTTTCTGACAAATCAATTACTGGTAGCCTACCCAGTTTGAATCTTCGGGACATGGGACAAATTCAATCAGAGTCAGGTGTTCAGCCCCCCTTGCCAAGTGGACCTCCCCCTACCCAGGTTGCACTCCCAGGGTCCAAGGTCGCATCAGCACCTTCATCAAGTCACCTTTCCCATGAGAACTCACCAGCTTCCTCAGATATTTCACTGAAGAAGGTAGGACATCCGCCACTTCCACCTAGCCAACCCCTCTCTTCTTCTCTTGAGGGTACTGCATCAGCAAATGCTTCAACTGTGGTGAATAATGCCTCAGATCCAATTTCAAACCTTCTAAGCTCTTTAGTTGCAAAGGGTTTGATATCTGCATCAAAGTCGGAGTCACCCACTCCTGTGTCATCCCAAATGCCGAATGAACTGCAAAACCAGAGTGTATCTACACCTGTCACCAGTTCAGTGTCAGTATCTCTAGTTTCAGCTTCTCCAAGTCTTCCTGTTTCATCTCGAACTGATGATGTATCTCTCGCCGAACCTCTTGCTAAAACCTCTGCTGCCTTACCTCAATCCAGCAAGATAGAAACAAAAAATCCCATTGGCATCGAGTTTAAGCCAGATAAAATCCGAGAATTCCATCCATCTGTGATCGAGGAACTTTTTGATGACCTCCCTCATAAATGCAGCATATGCGGCCTTAGGCTCAAACTTAAAGAACGGCTTGAGAGACACTTAGAGTGGCATGCTTTGAAAACTCCTGAATCCAATGGTTCAGTTAAGGCATCAAGGAGGTGGTATGCAGATTCAACCAATTGGGTTGCTGGAAAGGCAGGACCTCCTTTAGGACCTGAAGACAACATGTCAATAGATAAGCCTAGCGAGACAATGGACAATGGTGAGCCCATGGTTCCAGCCGACGAAAGTCAATGTGTATGTGTTATATGTGGTTATATTTTTGAAGATCTTTACTGTCAAGAAAGGGATGAATGGATGTTCAAAGGAGCTTCATACTTGAGCATTCCATATGGGGTTGGTGATTTGGGAACTACAGAGGAGAGTGTTGTGAAAGGTCCCATTGTTCATGCAAATTGTATAGCAGAAAATTCACTCTCTGATTTGGGACTGGCCAGCCGCATTAAATTGGTAAGCTTTTGTTAATTAAATATATGGGGAAAATGGATGTCAAAGTCCAATGCCCAAGGTGTTGCCAGCATTTTGTTAAATGATTTGGAATTCCTGGTCTTCTGGTTTGATTTCAATTGTAGATGATAAGATGTTACCTCTTTCTCTTTGGCAGGAAAAGGATGCCTAGTGCTCCAAGCTGAACACATCAAACCATCACCATGCATTATGAGCTTCTGAGGGAAATCCAGGTTTATGTTAGTGTATTTTAGATGTGAATCTTCACTCCTAATTTTGTTGTGCCACAAAATGGTGGTGAGAGCCTTCTACTAGTTCATCTTTTTTTTCTTTTTTCTTTTTTTTCCTCTCCTTTTTGTTTAATTCATAGTTTGAGAGGAAAATAAATACATCTATATGCCAGATAGTTTGCATCTCAATGATTTCTCTTATGTGGTTGATGTTTTGCTATATTTTCTCTGTTTTTTACTTTTGATGTTGCAAAACAAGGAAAAACACTACTGATCCTCCGAACCATATCCTTCCAGCTTCACAATTGGCAAGTGGTTGTGGCCCTTGTGGGATGCCTCTGTATCAATATGACATCATTGGAGTGGAGCAATTATTTCTTCTTCTTTTTTTTTCTTTTCTTTTCAATGTTTTCTTTTCCAATAGGTGTGGTTATAGCATTGTGAGTTGAATGTTTTCTACTTTCGATGTTTCTGGAAAGATACTGGATACTGTTATACATTGGCATGCTCATCTTTTCCCTTTGTTTACTTAAAACTCTTATGCACCTAATGCATTTGTGAATATCTTTCATGACTATTCATTGTGCAACTCTTTCCCCTCCCTTTTGTAGTCTGTTTCATAATTTTCTTGTGCACCTGAACTCATGAATCTGAAGGAACTAATCTTTCAGGCAAAATGATGGTCGTCATCAATCATTAATTCTATTTTTGGGCCGGATCAATGATTGTTATCTTCTTAACCCAAAAAATTATGAGTGTTGCTAAACGAACTCTAAAATTAACCTAGTACGTTATACTATAAAACTATTTAATAAATTACTAATTTACCCTAATATATAATGACCAGGGATATATTTTATTATGAAACAAATATAATTTTAAGAAGTACACTTTACTCACTATATTCAACCATAATCCTTAAGTGAAAAACCCTTCTAAGCTTGTCGCTGAACTTCGATTGCAACCTTTCAAAGCTCTTCTAATTTAATGCCTCATTTACATTCTAGTTGCAAAACAGGAATTTAGCAATGTTCATAAAGGCACGATGGAGAGAGGCAGATTCTTAATGAACCTCTGTAGAGACCAGAATATAGAGGTTAACAGAGAACTAAAGGAATGCTTTTGTGCCTTAATCTATAAAATATTACTAATCTTACTCTTAGGAAATCTGCATAGAAAGAGTTGAAAAGTCGATAACCTTATGGATTAATCGTTTTATTAGTCCCCGAATTTAAACCCGATTTGCACTTGAGTATCTTAATTTTCAAAATGGTTCCCGTGGTCCTTTAACTTCAATTTCGTTAGGACAAATGGTCCTGGCGTCAATTTTATTAACTTTTCTGTTAAATGCATGGGCAAAATGATATTTTTGTATCAAAATTAATTAAAATATGAATAAAAAAATTTAAAATTAAACTATCTCTCCCCCTCTATCCCGATTTCTACTCCCCAAAACTTGAAATTTTTTTTTTTCGTTGGTTTTATATTTTGAAGTAAATTTAGGTTTTAGCTACACAAAAACTTTTACTTTTGGAAAAAGACAGAAAAACCTCTCAACTTTCAAACCAAAGACATGCAAATGTAAATGTATTTTGGGTAGTTAAATAGGGTATACTTAGTTTATTTTACATTTTGATTTAAATATTATGATGTACTTACTTTAATTTTAATGTTCATTTAGCAACACTCAAAATTATTGATTTGGTCAAACTCAAAGCGTGGAAATACTGGTTAAAAACTTAAACTTATGAGAGTATTTTCTTAGTCATTATAAAAAAGTTTTGTGAAAAAAATAGCTATTAGCAATGCTTTAACCCCCTCCATTATCAAAAACTGAAACTGAACAATAATTCAATACTATTCCTTGCTCAATTAACTTCATGAATGTTGGAATTAATATTTATGTACATTTTGTATTATTAAATGGAACTTAAAAAGAAATGGGTCCGAACGAGCTCCCAAATCATACCAAAAGTCCAAAGGCCAGGATTTTGCTCCCGAAAGAATGGTTTTTTTAGTTCGAATCATATCAAATCTTTGAGACCATCCCATAATTTTCGCATAGTATTTTGGTGCTCTCCCCAGATTCCAGATGCCCCACAGGAAGACAAAAGAAATTTATACAAATATAATAATAAAGTGAAGGAGATCAATAATTTGGTAGCCATTTATCTCTGATCATACTCATACGGTACCATTATGTAGCGATTACATGTATTTTCTTACATAGTATTCTTTTTACTTGCACCCAGAAGGGAAAAAAAAAAGAAAAAAAAAGAGCAGAGTTCTAGTATATATAATCTGCCTTTGGAGATGCCTATCTATGGCTTATGGTTTTGGGTGTAAATATAATCCAAGTGAGCTTCTGCAATCAACCTTCTCTTCAGACACTCTTCATCTCTGTCATCACATTCTTCTGATCCCATCAGCTGCAATTAATTACCACCCCAGAAACAAATTAAAGAAGAAGATCAGAAAATAAACAACAGAAATTAATGAACATGGTGCAGAAATCAGAGAGAAAAAACTGAAAGCGAAGGAGGAGGGGGTTATATTCTCACATCTATAGGATCATTTGTTGCAGATAATGAAGCTTGGTGTTGTTGCAGAAGACGAGCATGTGATGAGGTGGAGAAAATAAGAAAAGCAAAGACAGAGAACATGAGAAAGCCTTGGTAGTTTTGTTTCATTGCTTTTCTCTTGTATTTTGGCTTTTGGTTGTGCTTTGTGTGTGTGTGTGTGTGTGTTCTGGTAAAAAAGTAAGGTGGAGCAAGCAGTGTATAAATAGGACGAAAGAAGTAAACAAGGCTGCTGCTGCTGCCCTTCAGTCACATGGAAGGACCCAAGCAAGCAGTTACATGCAGTACAGTTCGTGGGGTCTACCCACTTCCTTCCCTTGTTTATTATTATCATTTTTTTTTTATACAAGCGATATTGGAGGAGGGGTTTTCTCATACACACTGTCAAAGTTCTATAGGAATTCAACATGACACAACTGCTTTGCAAGTTACGGCCCTTTTGGCATTCAACATTGGACTAAACCCTATTGGCATTTATTATTATAATTTTGTTAAGTTGATTATCACAATAGACATATGACATTATTATTATTATTTGAAAAGAAACTTTATTGATGAAATATTATAAAATGTACTATGGATAACTAGAATAGCAAAAGCGTATCTTAGTAAAAATATTCGCTCTTTTAATTATAATATATGAGTAACATGTGCCTCATCAAATTGCACACCATCTAGGCACACAGTGGCAATCGGCCTACACAAAAGAAAAAAGAAAGATTATTGAATAAAATGGTCCACAAATAAGATAGACATTAAGCTAATTAGAGGGTTGGTGATGTGATAAGTACCAAACCAGAGTCTCTATGGCAGTCTCTGTGTAGGGACTTGCATTCGTTTACTTGTCTGTCATTTTCATGGTAGTCATTGCGAGTCCAACCAAGTCAATAAAAAATTTGTACACAAAACAAGAAAGATTCGAAAGTGAGAAAGAAAGGGGCCTCACGGCTCAATGCTCCGATGCTTCTTCCATTTTCTCTTTAGAGATAGAAAGAGAACAAGCATAATATATGTCCACCCACACAAACATAAAGGGTCAACGAAGTCAACTTTTGGTGACAGGCTTGACATGCAATCTATGGCCTACAGCTGTTTTCCCTATGATAATTGATGATAATTGATACTTTTTAAATATGGCAATTTTATCACGCTAGTAATTCAAATAGTTAAGAACAATTACTTCTACACGTAATTGTGATTTTTTTTGTTTTCTCATGAAACACACATAACACATTGACTTCTCAATAGGGTTTTCTCTGATTACAGTCTTCAACAGCCAATATATAAGCAAATTGAGGTTATATTTGTATATGTGCCTAAAAAATTGGGTTTGGTCTTGTGGCTCTAATTAAACTTTTGCCCCATAATTAGCAAAACAAGAACAGGAGCTTTGAAGTTCCAACAGTGATTAACCCTTCATTCTCATTAATGAAATGAGGTAAAGAAGAATATAGTAAAGTGCATGTGTAAACACGAAGAACATATTCTTTAGGTGAACAGTTTTTCTTCCCTTTAGTCCATGTTTTCCTAATTCAAGGGGAAGATGCCAAGGGAAAAAGTTATAATCATCCCATGATTCTGTTCCCACACTAGCTAAACCTTTGATCTGTCTTTCTCATTGTCCTCATGGCCTTTTAAGCCTTCATAGGGTGTTGATTTTGTCGTGTCGTGTCTTGTCATGTCTCGACATGTTTATTTTTGTAGAATTTCATAATTATGTCGAATACTAATCAACTTTAATTTGACTGTTCTTTAATTTGACTGTTTAATTAACCGTTTCAAATGGCATTTATAATAATATCAGATGTGTATATATTTTTTTTTTCTCTGTTTTTCATTCAAAGAAGTTGCAGTAGAAAAGATTTATATAGGCCGATTCAAGGATTATATGGAAGATTTTGACCACATCTTCTAGATGCTTAACAAAAACTAAGATGTCAGATCAAACCCAAAAACACAAAAACAAAATTGAAGATGGACTTTTAGTGCTGGAACTTTGTCACTTGGCTTTTAATTAAAATGATCACTGTTCTCAACTTTAAATATATCAATTATTTAAGCACTGTTAACCATCTGTAAATTCTTCTCTTTTGTTAACTTCCTTTTCAAACTTACCCTTTTATCTCAATCTCGTTTTAAGTACTGTTATCAATTGAAGTAAATCACATTAAATTTGTGTCATCAAATTATATGTGAGTGTGACGACATGTTTCAATATATTGTTGAAAATAAAAATGCTTTAAAATGAGTCCGAGTTTAAATTAATGAAACACTGTCACATCATTTGGGAAATAAATTCAATAAACATAGTTGTTTTATTTGTCAATAGCAAGGACTAGATCGAACCTCACTCGACAATTCACACAACGGTGGTTCCCTATTCTTTTCCGTTGCAAACCTCATGGGAGACAATTTTTACTGCAGTAAGACATTATTCATTCGAGCTTGGTCTTAATTTAACCCTGCTAGTCGGTCATGAGCTTGAAATAGACAAACCCTTTTGACAACTAGTATCCTACTCAGATCGACATCACTAGCTAGGCAATTTTTCAAAAGGTTTGACGAGTAATTTCTAGTCTTTATCCCATGATATAATTCTAAGACATAGTCGGTGCCCATGTGTCCTTTCATCTCCCCTTTTTAAGATGATTATGGGAAATGTACATGCTGCCCTAGGCCTGCAAATTGACATAAAGTAAGAGAGATACCTTACTCATAATATGCTTACCTGAAATGTGCACCTTATCACTTCTGGGAAATTATCCATTTATGTTAGAGAATTAAAGCTGTTTAATGTCATTTTCATAATCTCATAATCTGTTAGAATTATGAAGTGATAGGGTCTTCACAAGCAGAAAAACTCTCTTGTAACGGAAATAGTATTGTTTTGCTATTTCCGACTAATAATGTAATTACACGTCGAAAAGTTATTTCCCGTGTCATTGCCCTATTGGCCAAAGATAGGAAAAAGTAGTATACCCGTTTCATGAAAGTCTATCTCCTTCACATGACTCTAATTAAGAGGAGATTAGATTAGACCTCCCATTGACTCAAACATAAATCTGTTCTTTTCTTAGGTAAACTTTTTTGTTTCTTCTGTTTTTAAGGTCAGTGAAAGCTACATAGTACCAATTACATTCATTGCATTTGGCACAAACTTATAATCTTTGAATTTGAGTCTCAAGTTGAAAGCAAATGTTTTTGTTTTTATTTTATTTTTATACAAGCAATATTGAGGAGGGGAAAATCGAACCTTGAACCTCTGGTGCATGTGTCTTAAACTACAAGTCCATTTAGCAAATACTTTGATAATCATTAGTTGAGGTCTAAGAGCACTTCCACCGCTGAGGGGGAGCCCTGGCAAGTGGGGGCCCAAGCAACCAAAAGTAGCTTCAGCGCAAGAGTTTCAGCCCGGGTAAATAGTGGGCCCTAGCAACCTGGGCAAGCCCACATGCAAGTTCAGCTCGAGATGCTGCCTGGGCAAAATGACACAATGCTTATGTCATAATGACGTCAGCAACCAAAAAAATTGAAAAAAAAAAAAAACCAAAAAAACCAAAAATTTCACAAAATTTTAATTTTTAAATACCTAGCCATACTCTTTACTTCTCACACCAAAAACTAATGTGAATAATAATTGCCCTTGCTCTAGCCCATATGAGTGGAAACAACATTGCAAGGGGCTACTACTATTCACATGAATAGTGACAGCCCTTACCTTGCCCTTGCCCATAGAGGTGGAAGTGCTCTAACCATAACATTGCTTGAATAGAATTTCGGATGGGTATACAAAAGAAATATATTCACCATTTAATTAGGATGTAATTTTTCCTGAGAAATAGATATTCAAGATTGACTCAAATCCTTGAGCTGCGTTTTTATTTCTTTTTGTTGGTTTATATTTGTCGGATTTTCTTCTCATGTCAACAACGTTGAGATGGCCGAGTTGGTCTAAGTCGCCAGATTAAGGTTCTGGTCCGAAAGGGCGTGGGTTCAAATCCCACTCTCAACATTTCTTGTTGTATTTTATATCATTTACATTCAGCAATGTTTTGGGCCAATGCACTTGAGATATTTAATTTAATTGAAACGGCCCAGCCAGTAACGGCCCAGTACATTAAAAATATATAAAGCAAAAAGATATTTTCATATCTCATAAAGATAGAGCTCAAAGTCTTTGGCCAATTGGTTTCATATTGAGCTGATATCTATCGGAAATTTATTATTGTTTGCAAACCCAATTGGTATCTTATCTATTTGGTGGCTAAGCGTCCATGCTTTTGACTGAGCAGGTAAGTTTGATAAGGATTTGCTTTTGTTTATGGACCATATTAATGGAGGCTTTTAGCATCGTATATAATCGGCTTTCATGCTCCATTATTTTCTAGAGTATCAAATTGGTGCTTCAAAATGGTGACACCATCTTCCTTTCTTATAAAATATCATTGAATGAATTAGGTTTAACTTCACAACCAAAAAAGAAACTCACACACACCAATTGACCACTAAGAATTTTAACTTGACATCATCTTCCTCTCGCAGCCATTGGTTAACCACCAAAATCGAGTCAATTCAAACCGTACGACTGGTTAATTGAGGATTCCGATCAATCGGAGTTGGTGGTTCGATGTCAGTGTGAGAAATCTCTCCATCAAAGATTACGGTTGGGTATGCAATTTTAAGTGAAACCCAAACCAATCCAAACTAAACCCACCCCTAAAATAAACTTATATAAGCATAAGAATCCATAAGCTTCTTTGAAACAATAAAATAATGATCGAGTCCGAGTGAGACACACCATTGAAGGAACACAGAAAAACCGTGACCACCTATCAAAAAAAAAAAAACGTGACCACATACATATCCAGCCCAAGGTATATCCACAGGACAAGTTGCTTCTGGATCATTTGATTAGGGTCCTGATTTATATATATACACGTGTGTGTTGAGGTAACATAAAGAAAGAAACATTCACGGGTTGTGTGAAACAGTTGCGTGTAGAAGGAAACACCTTCAAATAAACTATAATAAGATAACATAATCTAGAAGGAAAACGAAAGGAGATATTGACAAGTGCATGAACAAAAAGTAAATATAGACTATAACAAAGAGAAAGCAAAGAGAATTGTATTGTATATTCTTTATGTTCCTAAACTATATATCCAGGTGGTTAAGTTACAGACATTATCGATGTTAGACCAAATATCAGTGAGTCGGTCTCTCTTAAATCAATTCTTACCTAATAAAGCACCCCTTAAGCATAGCTGGCCAATTTGTACAATTTCCTCTTGATGTCCCAGGTCACGACCCATTATAGTTTAACTAATCTAACTTATCTAGAATCTTGATGAACTGAAGCTGCTCCTATCACATGCCGGCTGTTTGACCTCTACCTCATCAATTCTATATTAACTTCAGACAATCCTATCTGGGCAGGGCACAGCTCTCTGCTTTGTTGCTAGACAACAGGCCAACAGCTGCTTCAGCAGAAGCTTCTAAATTATGTTTATTATTCCATAATATAGTTTAAAAACTCTAAGCCTCTATATTCTTGTCTTCTTCCCACAAAAACAAATCAGGCAGAATTAATATTTTTCATGTCAAATTACAAATGCAGTCATATCTTTTATCTTGTACTTTGTTGCTGTTAATATGGTGTTTATATGCACATGGGACGACATCACAGTGGAAAACTGGGTCAAATTCTCTCCCTTCCCCCCTCTTCCCACAAAATGCGCCCATGTTCGGTTCATGCACATGAGATAACCTAATATAATTCTCCCTCCTCCCCTTACTCCTGCGAACGACAACAAAAAAATGGTGCTTGTATTTATATGCATATGATTGCGTTGAACATATATGATTCATGTGGTGTGTTTCTATATTGCTCTAGGGCCATTACTTCACGTGTGCTGAGAGGGAGAGATATAAATATATACATACAGGCAAAAGTCAAGATCTAGCTACACCCTGCTCTAGAGAAAAGCAAGGCTTTGAATGGAGGGAAAAACGGCTGCTGGGAGATGTGTAAAGGTCAAGGCCTTAAGAAATGCAGATCAGAGAAGTAGAAAGCAGAGGAGGAAAATGGCTTTAAAGTATATGTAGGGAGATCAAAAGGTCAAAAACTGATCTGAATCTTGAGAGAGAGAGAGAGAGAGAGAGAGAGAGAGAGAGAGAAAATGAGATGGGGGCATAAGGCTTTAAAGAAGAGAGTAAAGAGAGAATGGTATATTTCGGTTGAACAATTTCTTAAAGGTCAAACAACATGCATGATGATGCATCTGTCCATTAATGGTAATATTGAATCGAGATGAGATTGGAGTTTTTCCCACTTCCTTTTCATATAGTCAACTCCTGATTCAATGCGATGGTGTAAATGTCAATCCAGCGCCCACCTGATGATGTATCTTTTTCTAGATGCACCATACTATGCTATATATTTCAAGAAACATTGACTATGTAAGTTTCAACCTTCAAGAACTTAAGAACCGATTTACGAATTCAGAACCTCCAATACCATTAATTTAAGATATATAGGTGATCAAATTGGCTTAACTCAAAGTCATAAAGTTGCACACATGACTATTCCGAGAAAAAATTGAGCAGATGAAATATTCCGTTGTACATGAGGCAGAATGAGTGACATATATCGTCTAATTATAATATATCATTGATTAATAGATAATTGAATACAACCTATCATTCTATATACCACTTACATTGCAAGTTCATTGGTTTGATATCAATTTTCTGAAGTGTTGGATGAGGATGGCATAGGCTGCATGCATATGCATATGTATGCCTTCTTAAATATTCAAGGTGCACGAGGTAGCAAGTAGCCTACCTCAACAAACATATCTAGAATCTCAACCATTTATAAATGCCAACTCTCCCCCTACTTTTTAAAATGGTGAACGCCAACACCCATCTAAGTCATAAACAGTTGTATAGTAATAGTAAAGAAGGCAACTAATCAACACCAAAATAGTGCAAGCAAGTTGAAGATGTGCAGAGTTGCAAAACAATATTGCAAGTTGCAACAGTCAAATATGGAAGATCTAGTTTATAAACTATATTTATTTACTTTCGGCTTCAGCACTGATCCACATGTTGTGTTTTCAATTTACTTTAATTACTTCTCTTAACACTGTGTTAAAAAATATGTTAATTAATTCGTAAACAAACATTATTCAGTTGCTTCTTTCTCGCCTGCTGCAACTCAAAATATTGTTATATATGAAGCTGCTGCTGCTGCCCTTTTGTTTCGTCTCAATGGCTGCTTTTGTTCTCTAGTCATCACTCTCTCTCTCCTCTTCCATTCTCTTCCACCATGGAAACGTTCACTCACTTTGTGACTCGTTTAAGTTCAACTCAGCTTCTTCTTATCACACTCACTCTACTACTCTACACACCCACATGGCCATCTTCTGCTGCCGCCACCCAAACAGAGCTTCTCAGAGACTTCAAAGCCACTCCCGACCCTTCAATCCAAACCTTCCAATCTCTCCTCGCCGACCCAAATGGCAATTTCTCACTGGGTTTCCTCCGAGTCAACAAAACCCAACTCGCTCTCGCTCTCCTCCACGTGCCCTCCTCAGACCCGCTCTGGCTCGCCAACCCGGCCCAGCTAGCTCGCTGGTCCGACCGCACAACCCTCGTCTTCAATGGCAGCCTCGTCCTCTCCGATCCTCAGGGGAGGATGTTCTGGTCAACTCACACCCAAGGCGACCGAGTTGTGCTCCTCAACACCTCCAACGTCCAAGTACAAACCCAGAGCTCAGTCCTATGGCAGAGCTTCGACTTTCCCACAAATATCCTCGTCGAGAATCAGAATTTCACATCGACCATGTCCCTCGTCTCCTCCAATGGGCTCTACTCAATGCGATTGGGGAACAATTTCATGGGTTTGTACGCAAAGTTCAAATCAGGCTCAAACTCAGACCAAATTTACTGGAGACACAGAGCCATGGAAGTCAAAGCTGAAATAGTCGAGGGCAAAGGACCGATTTACGCCCAAGTCAACTCGGACGGGTTCCTCGGAATGTACCAAACTGGGAACCCAGCGCCGGTCGATATTCAACCCTTCAACACCTTCCACAGACCCGTCAATGGCCTCCGCAAGGTCCGGTTAGAACCGGACGGAAACTTCAACGGGTTTTACTGGGACGGGTCCAAATGGGTTCCGGATTTCCAGGCGATTTCTCTCCCCTGCGAGCTCCCCAGCCCCTGCGGTGCGTACGGTTTGTGCGGAGCAGGGAATGGCTCGTGCTCCTGTTTGGATAACCGGACGGAGTTTCGATCCGGTGAGTGTTTTCCGGTTCAGAACGGTGACTTCTGCAGAAGCGGATTGGGGGAGATTAGTAACTTCTGGGTTATACGGAGGAGCGGCGTGGAGCTGCCGTACAAGGAGTTAATGGGGTACCAAACCACGTCGTCGTACGGGGAGTGCGAGAGAGTTTGTGAGAGGAACTGCAGTTGCTGGGGCGCTGTGTACAATAACGCATCCGGGTTTTGTTACACCATGGACTACCCGATCCAAACCCTGGTGGGCGTTGGGGATGAGAGCAAGATGGGTTATTTAAAGGTGCGGGAGGGTGCAGGGAGGAAGAAAATGAACGTGGGTTTTGGGGTGGGGATTGGGGTGGTGTGTGGGGCCCTCGTCATTTTTGTTGGGGTTGCTGGGGTTTGGAGTTTTAGGGCGTGGAGGAGGAAAGGAGCAGGAGGAGGGGTGAAGAGGTTTACGGGTCAAGATGGTGGGCTTTCACCCGGCCCGTATAAGGATCTCGGATCCGCAAGCTTTAGGTCCATTGAGATGGGAAATAATACTAGATAGCTAGTGACGTAGGGAATGATGACATTTTTTTTGGGGGGTTAGGGGTTTGGAGTTTGACCGACAATGATGTTGATCGCTAAACTCTTTTTTGTTTTGTAATGGTGGGTGGGTGGGGCCAAATATTTTTGTTTTTTAACTGTATTATAGATTATTGGGTGGGCCCTTGCCTAATCTCTTTGATAATGTATTAATTTTTGCATAGTTTATAGATATTAGTGCGCCTTCACTTCACATGCCACTTCGAAATGCCTTTGTATATATTGATCAATGTTGTACAAAATCTTGAATATGATATGAGGATCATAGATCAAGATTGAATTATGGTATATTTCAGAATTATGATTGGATGGATGTATTGATAATCTTTATAATATATGAATAATATATCGGTATGTTTCACTGTCTATAATACGACACTATAAAAATTATATTGACATTTATACAAAGAGAAGAATGACTTGTAGAATATGAAATTAGGTAATTCTAAAATTTTGATAGCCACTATTAACATTAGTGGTAATCTATAAATAGAATAAGTTTTTATTATTATGTCATTTGTCATGAAAGAGAGCATTTAGAAATTTTTTTGTTTCGTGACTATAATTTTTCATGTTAAGTTGGGTACATTTCAGAATTATCCAAAATCTAAAATCAAGATTTTGAAAGAACAAAAAATGGGTTTTTCATTTTTATTTTTCGTGTTTTTAAACATTACAATGAAAATTTTGTATGTTTATGTTCTTAAAATATAAAAAAAAACAATGCTATGCAAATTGGAAGTGACAAAATACAACCAATATTTTAAGTGTAATACATCCTATAAGTGATATTGTGACTTGTGGAGGAGGCAATTGTTAATTAGGTGGGGGAGTTGAAGTCGTTTATCATTGGGAGTAGAGTTTAGTGGAAGAAAAAAAAAATATGGAGTTGACTGACGCATTGGATGACATGTTTTAGATTGTGATCCAACACTAAATATCCTAAGAGATTGGGAGGCCAATAGTTGGGTAGCACAAATTGAAATTTTTAGAAGCCATCTTCTTCTTTGAATTTCGTTTAAATTAATCTAGACATTCTCCCAACTATCACATGAGAGATTCTACACCATATTAAAAAGAATAAACACCACCACCCCCACTCCCCCCCAACACTAACATCATCAATAATAATAATAGAGAAAGAATATACTCTCGAAAAAGCAATACCTAAAATAAGTCTTCTTTGCACGAAAAGTAGAATCAAAGACCATAATATTAGCTTTGGGAAGCTCTTCCTAAACGAAAACTCGTCATCTTGACTAAGAGTAGTAATGGCCTGATTGTGAACAATGGAGGAACCTTGTACTTTCGTTGATCCCATTGACTCCAAAAGAACCAGATACATTACGAGGGGCCCCGAATACCTTACAATAGAAGAAATGGTTCCGGATGTAATGAGACCTGTTGCAGGGAGAAGGGGGGGAAGAGGTCCAGAGTTTTGGCGGCCAGTTGGTGTTATCCCACCAGATTGAGGACCAGACAACCAGATTGGTCCTGACTTTGATAACAAATCTATAGAAGTCACTCCATTTATTCTCTTCAGGTCTGGTGGAGATAAAGTAATTCTATCGTAAAAATTTGAACATCAATAAATTTACACAAGAACCCCAAGTTCTGAAGCTAGCTCCATAAACATTCTAAGCAAGCAGGGAGTGTATATCATTGTCTACATGTTATTGCCCTAAGACAGTGACACCGAAGAGGATTATTCTCGTTGCTACAAATAAGAAATAATCTGGAATTGATAGATCACAAACGGAAAGATAGACCGCGAAAATAATCAAGAAGAGAGCACTCATACCAACAGATTGCCTAGAACTTTCAAGAATGGTTATGGGTAAAAACTTGAAAATTTATGATTTAATTTTATGTGAACACTTTCTAGGCCAATGAATGCAAAATTGCGCTCAATTTCACATGCGTGAATTCCACCAGGATCTCCCATGATGAAATGCTTAGTTACATAAACGCACGAAGAATAAGACAGTGGACAGACCTATGAGGTCCACTCCTGGGAATAGGCATTTCTGTCCTCCATTCCTTTTCTAATGCTTTTCCATCCATATCCAAAGTTGAGTTGCTGGTGCGAACCTGAAAATTACCGAGTTAAAACCATTCAATCTACTTGTGAACTACATAAGAAAAATTATATGATTTGTTTTGGATTACAAATACTTACTAATGAAATCTTACACTAACGAATTGATGGTTTTCCAGTTCACACCATCAGTACAACATTTGTGACTCGTATTCAAATTTATACTCACCATAAATGCCAAAGATTCATATAATTCTAGGCATAATATGTCATTGGCGACATTATAGCTCTCTTTTCTTACTCATCTGAATATCTCTTTTTGCATGATGATTGGTGCATGAGATCTTACCTTTGCTTGTCGCGTCACGAATGCTACTATTTCTATTCCCAACCAAGGTATGCTAGATTTTGCTCCTGCAGTACCTTTTCCTTTATACACCCACATACGGGCATCACTTAAATATTATGTATCTATCCCGGCCAGAATGTCAGCCTTATCTAATGGATAACGTCAAAATATGGCATTCTTGAATTAGATTCATGGTGCGGTTTCAACAACTTTTATTAGGTTTTATATAGAAATTTATAAGCAGTTCTCTATAACTGATGGTTTAATAATAATTATATCTGAGTGATATGAATGTTGCAAGGTTAAGTGGACTCTTCACTTCATCTTGTTGCATATACCTGTGTAAATAAGATATGACACAGGTAAGTGGTAAAGGGTACTAGGAATTGCAGATGCATAGAAGACTTTCGGAGAAAGACAAACACCGATATACTTGGGAAATGAGCTCATACCCAAGTTCATGCAACATATGTGATTGCACGAACTCCTTAGGAAATGAGCTCTATTTAGTTGGTTGATGAGCTACTTGTTGTGTATATAAGAAACATAAAATTCACATCAGAAATCTGATGATCGAGGATTTTTACTTCTAAGGTCATAATAAAGTCTTTTGTTTTTCATGATAAGCACAATAAATTGATATGGTACTTGCTAATTATTGAGCTTGTCTGATGTGTGTTAAAGGTTACTCAATATATTTTATCATTTATCTTGATGTTTCCTATATTGATCCACATATGAATTTGGTTCATCTTCTTCGTTATCTTCCATTCTCCTGATGTTATAGGAGTTGCAATTCCTCTTTCTTTTTTTTTTTTTTTTCCCTAGTATATATTTAAGTATAACTCTTCGAATAAGTTAAAAGTATAGCTGAACAGTTATACTCGATATATTCGAATATTTTAAACGTATAGTTGCGCGGCTATACGTATGAAATATATTCGAATATTTTAAACGTATAGCCGTGCGGCTATGCACGTTAAATATATTTGAATATTTTAACCATATAGCTGCGCGGCTATACCTAAAAGAGTGTAGCCAACTGGCTATATGCGTCAAAATATATTCCAATGCGGCTAGATTAGACTATGAAAATATATTAATATTTAAAGAGTATAGCCGTGCGGCTATACTGCACAAAATGGTTGCTAATTATTTTTTTTATCAACCTTTTCTAATTACTTTAATTAGCGAAGAGAACGATCCTTATCAACTCAACCAACACTCGTAGACATTAAGTTAGCCTTTCATGTGTGTGAATCCCCCTAGTCCTATGTTGCTTGTATTAAAAAGAGAAAAAGAAATAGATGACATAACTTGAAAACCAAGCAACATAGACTCTCTAATCTAGTTAGGGGCCTTAGGGCCAACTTGTGTATTGCATGCCAAGAATGCTCAGCTGGAAAATGTCTCTGGCCCAGCATTGAGAGCCGAAGAAGGTTCATGCCCTTTTTAAAAAGTTTGGGCTGATCTCAGGCAACAAAGTGTCATGCAGACACAAGTTCTTCACACAAAGCCCAATTAGAGAAGGTGATGCCGAGTGTCTTGAAGTTGAAACATAACAATTAACAAGATCCATAAGCTCCTAGTTTAGCCTAATCGGCTCTGGATATCGTTAATTGACATGAAAAATACTAGAGACAGGCACCCATTACCGTTCCAAACAATTTAGACCCAAAAACTCAATATAGCTAGTGTCTCTTGTCAGTTTGTTTCCAACGACTACAATGTTATAGCTCATTCACTAACTTGATATATATATATATTTAGATGGAGTCTCATTTCTCGGCGGATATGATGAAATGATTTGCGTTATGAAAAAGAAAAGAAATAGCTAAAAGTTAAAATAGTGGTTGGTGTTGCTAATATACGTAATTTATAATAATAAAAAATTAAAAGAAAAAAATGTTGCTGTGGTGCTTTTAATAAGTGAAGTAAGACTGATGCCACAAATGAATACCATCTAGTTTTGTTCTTCAAATAAGTCAAACGCCAGTGTGCTCGATTCTAAAAAAACTACTGTGAATTGCAGACAGACTGACAGCTTTGCAACTGTGCATTGTAGCAGTTATTTTATGAAACAAAAAGCTGGCAGTCTTCTCATAGCTAGAAAATATTATTGATTATCAATCGAATCTTATGAAGTACCTGAAGAAAAAAAAAGACAAAAACAGTGAAAATATATATGTAATCTCCATATCCAAAGGGAAATAGGATTTCTCATTGCAGAAGCTACATCTTATTCGTTATGATGCTGTACTTGGTATATATGCTTCATTGTGACATTGACATGCAACTTTGCAAGCACATACAGCATTGCAGTGCCTTGCACAAGTATATATGATAATTGTTGGTTTCGTGGTATGGGAATATATTCCAATTCCACAACTCCAGATAATCTTCTGTTCAACTTTCAATCATCATAGCTAGTTCTTAGATATGTAGAGAGTTTTTGTTCTATATCTCAACAGGAGTGTAAGGAATAATTGCTTTATGGCTCGTGAGGAGGAAGGCAGGCATTTTTATGATAGGAAAAGGATATTCTTACTTGGCTTGTGCATCCTTCCATAAATATTTTGTTCACAACGTATATATGTGGTGTGCGTTTTGTCTTTTGTTTGCATGAGCTATCTTGTCATGTATAATCATATAGCTCATATGTTAATTACATGATTGCATATATGACCAACAATTAATCAAACAGTATGAACCAAGGAAACGGAGTTTTTGCTCCAATCTCAAAACTAATACTCTGTATGTTTCTAGACCGTGAATTTATAACCGACTAATTAAGATTTATAGTCTGGCAAGAGAACATTACCCTATACATATATCGGATTCAAAAATCCAATCATGGCCAAGTAAATTTTACTTGGATTATACTTTCGATTAGCATCGAAAATAAAGAAGGATGCTTTGATCAAGTGGTTAATTTGAATAATAACTAGTGGTACAAATAAGTGATTATTTATCCCCCACCCCATGTTTCTGGGAGGAGGGGGTTTACACATGAAAGAAGTTACCCTTTACTTTCCTCCTCTACCTTCTTCTGTGCACGCACAGCATCACTCAATACACATCAGTAGATACAGTCACTTTCACCACCGACATCACTGTTTTGGTTCAGCTTTTTCATTAGATCTGGCCTTCTATACATCCTCGAGAGAATTATAGAGCACCACATGGTGTAAATCATCAAACTGCTGCAAGCGTGAGCTCTATAATTTAGTTGCTTTTCATTCTTGTGGTATTATGAGGACATGCATGTCTTCTGGTTTCTTTGCAGGCAAGATTCAATATATGGACTCTCTCTTGTCATCATATATAAGTCCCAAAGCTAAAGGTGTTTATACATGATAGTCCACCCAAGCACAAGATTTTTTTATTTTTTTTTTTTGTTGTTGGGTGCGACTGTACTTAGCACGGCCCGGGGATGCTAGCTGAAAAAATTTCTTGAAATACAATAGAGTTATTTACATCAACACCTCTTGAGATTTTCCTTGTTTTCACAAAATTTCTTGAGATTTTAAACATTATACGAACACCCTTTAGGTCTTAAATTGTTTACACAAAACCCCTTTCCATTGATTTTTCGTCCAAAAATTAATGATTTTATGTACAAAAAAATTTTATATGACAAAGTTAGCCTTTACGATTAGATTGCACATACATTCGTTGAGGTTAATTTTGTTTTGTAAAAGTTTGTGTATGAAATCATCAAATTTTTGGGTGTAGAATCAATGAAAAGGGGTTTTGTGAAAACAAATTGAAACCTCAGAGGGTGTTCGTGTAATTTTTGAAACCTCTGGGGAGTTTTGTTAAAACACCGAAAATCTCAAGGGGTGTTAATGTAAATAGTTCAATACAATAATAGTGTTGCATATAAAATACCTTAAACTAATCATATTTCTAATAGAAATGATAACCCATTTATATATAAAGAGTAATACATTGGTTTCCCTCTTATCTTCTCTGTAGTACAAGAGAGGGAGACTCGAACACAGGATCTTGAATGCAAAGATAATTGCTTAAGCTATACAAGCCCCAACGAGTATATAAAATTACTTTTATTGCTAAGAAGAGTAACCTGTTTGGAAGTGCTTCTGGAAGGCTAAATGCACTTTCTGACAACTAAAAGCGCTTTTAACAACGTTTGGCATAAAAGTTTAGAAGTGTTTCTAGGTCATAGAAGCGCTTTTTGGAGAAGCACTCTCAAGTGCTTTTCCATGAAGTACTTGGATTTTTTTATGAAAATTCAAGATTTTTAATATAAAAGCCCTTTTTTTTAGAAGCGCTTATGAGCCGAAGTAGTTCCTAGAGAAACAGTCTCAAACGAGCCTAAGGTGATAAATTTAAAATCCTCCACGTGTTTCAAATAATTGGCTAGGACGTCTAATCATGCCCCTTCTTCTTCTCCTTGACGTTAAAGTATTGGTAGTTTTCCCTTGTTTAGGGTTGCCAATGGAGTACCTAAGCCCGCCTTCCCTCCCACTCAAATTGCAGTTGTGCTCAGCTAAGACGGACTTGAAATTTGAAACCGATAAGTCAGTGACCAACTAACTCAACAACCCCACTCCTACCTCAAGCCTTCAAATTAGGAACTCACCTAATACAAAAAATTATTGCTGATGATTTATCCGCGTGGCATCTCACTCTCACTGTTTTCTGGAAAAGGGAAGGAAATTTTTTTTGTCCATAGTGTTTCGAGTTTTTGAGTAAATTGGAGGAAATTGAAAGATTAATCTCTCCTAATATCAACTCATTACTTCAACCACCCTCATTACTTGAACTAACTTTAAGGATAATGTTTCATAATTTTCATCAACCATTGCAAGATTCTTTGTTTTAGTAGTAAATCTCACATATTTTGTATGAAATTTCTACTTCTACACGTAACAAGAAATAGACAATAATCTTATAAAAAAAAAAAGAAGGGACTCTTTTTTGAAACAAGCGATAGTCTCTAAACTACAGGGTAGTGAGTAGAAGGAAGGGACTATAAACTTTCCCAAGAAAGTAAATTCCATATTCTCCCAATTGTAACTGTTTTCTGAATTTATTAAGGACTATGGTGTAATTAAATTCAAGCTTTTGTTTTCTCCCTTTTTTGGGTTTCCCCTTTTTAAAACGTAAAGGTTAAGATTTTGTAACTCCAATTAGCAATAACTGAATTGCATTAACAATAATCAAAGGGGTCTTTTTGTTTTAATTTTCAGGAGAAAAACCTTAGAACCGCCTACTTTTATAAAGTTTTTAATCAAATTTCGTTTTCTTTCCAAAAAAAAAAAGAAAAAGAAAGTCGTCTTGAGTCGTAGTAGGTGAATCCGACGGCAGCTTTTATTTGGTGGGCCCAATGATCACCATCATCCATACCATTCATCACTATCATGTTCATAGTCGCAACTCCACGTTGTCCAATATCATCCTAATCCTGAAGTCGGTCACTACCCATCTTTTGCCTATTAGCAGATATATATATCTTAAGCTTAATTATTATCATTAATATTCATTTACACTGTAAATCTGAATCCTTAGTTGGATTGTATCATCACGTCACTCATCATTATCACGTGATATAAGCAACTCTATTAGAATTTTTCTCATTTTAAACTGACAATTTGAGAATATAACACACCAAATATACGACAATAAACATTACCCCAGTTGTCATATACACGTACGTAACATACATCAAAATTGCCGCTCCAACCCCAAACCTAAATAATAAAAAATAAAAAATAGCATATATCATATATATGATAGATTCATAGACCTATTCTTTAGGAAAATCATTTAACAAATTTCCCTCATATTCGGTTGTTAATCTTTTGGTTGACTCAAAATATAGTCTAAGGTTAGGTTAGCAATTAACTAACCCAGATTAAATTTTATACTGCAGGCAAGGCATAACAGATCAGGTTACTCAAATCAAAGCAAGGAGTTTTGGTCATCGCTTTCATTTTTCTTTAAAGAATTGTTAAGGTTAAGGGAATCGATAATTAATGTGGGATGGGCTGGCCAAGAACATGGATTTCACTGTCTCTTCCTTTATTTGTCTGAACTGATTTTTTTTATTTTTTTTATTTTTTTCCATTTACATTTTAACACTTAAATGTTGTGAATAAGAAAGGACACCTTCACATGGAAGTAAAACCACAGAGAAGAGAAAGTAGCCTTTTCTTTTTGTCACCTTCAATCCCTCCATTTTCCTTCTTCCATTGCCAAAGGGAAGACCAAACAAACACTCTGCCTACCTCTTCCAACTGTTAGCCCTAACCCTTCTCTTCTTATAACACAGATCCCTCCATCTTCAAACTTTTCATCTTTAATTTCCTTTTCGATTTCTTCGTTTTCGATCAAGTTTTATGCAGCAATGAGGAGCATAGCAACTTGTTACAGTGAACATGCCATAAAAGTATCAGATTCATATTGTTCAGGGCCTTCAAACCGGGCTTATGTGACCCCAAGATTGGCCCCTTCAATCCCAAATGAGGTTACATGTATATACAGAGCCAAGCTCTCAACCCAGAAGCATCTCCTCATCACACTCACCTGGTACAACGAATTTTCAGGCCAAGGCCTCAAAATCAGCATTGGGGACAAAGAAAATACCTCTTCACCAATATCCAAATTCAATTCCAGTTCATATCAACTGCAAGGTCAAAAGGGTACCAGGACATTCCAATCCTGCAATTCAAAGATGGAAGTTTTCTGGGATTTGTCCACTGCTAATTATGATGGAGGACCAGAACCAAGCAATGGGTTTTATGTGATGGTTTTAGCAGACTCAGAACTTAGCCTGCTTCTTGGGGACAAGGTTGAAGAAGTGCTTGATTTGGAGAAATACAAAACCATCATTTCTCAGCCAAAATTCTCATTGGTTTCTAGGAGTGAGCATTTTTCTGGCAATGCTGTGTATTCAACCAAGGCTCAATTCTGTGACAGAGGAGCTGCACATGACATCTTGATCAAGTGTGACAGAGACGACGAAGGCGGCTCGAAAGGCCCGGTGTTATCGGTCTGCATTGACAAGAAGAAAATATTTCAAGTGAAGAGATTGAAATGGAATTTCAGAGGGAACCAAGCAATTTTTTTGGATGGTTTGCTGGTGGATATGATGTGGGATATTCATGACTGGTTGTTCAATCCAAAATCTGGTTCTGCAGTTTTCATGTTCAGGACAAGGAGTGGATTGGATAGCAGGCTGTGGCTGGAAGAGAAGATTTTGGAACAGAAGGGACAAGAAAGAGCTGAGTTTTCTTTGTTGATCTGTGCCTGTAAGAGCCCTGACTGATTCTTTGTTTCCCCCTCTTTTTTTATTTATTTAGTGAACAGAAAAAATATTATATTAACATTGACTTTATAAGTTCTTTGTTTGTTTTCATGTTTAATCTTCTTCAAGCTATAGAAAATTATATGCTCTACTTGGAGAAGGAAAACTGTACAGGTTCAAATTTTACTGGAAGCATTTGCATTAAAATCCTGTGTCTCTGTCTGCTCTTCTTCCTCTCTCTTTACCCTTCCAAGGCAAAGATTCCATTTTTATTATCTGTTGGGATGGATAGGAGAATAAGTTTGCTTTCCTCTCTTTTTTTTGCTTTTTCCTAAAGTGATTCTTGGTCTTGTTTTGGAAACCCAAGGGGGCAACTGTTGCCCTTTATAGCAACTAAACTTGCCATTGAAACGTGCAGATTTTATTTGTCTGCCATTAGAACATCTGTTTATGCATTGCTGAGGTTAATTGCACGGAAACTTATGGGAAGTTTCTATGCATAGCTCAAGTCACAAGCTTGAAAATCATAAGTTGGCAAAGGACCGGCTGAGGTTTGTTACTTGGCCTTGGGTTTACACAATCCACTGGGTTTATATTCTCCGGAGTAAAGTTTACTTCATCCAAGTCGTAGGAAGAGTAGGAGGAAAAAACAATCTTGGGATTGTATAATCTAATCATGCTTTTCACGTCTATATCAGGTTATTTATATCTAACACTATTCCGATAAGTTTCGTGAAATAAATATCTCACACTTGTATGTTTATGCGTGCAAGTGACACACGGGCCATACGCAAGACACCCTTTTTAAGCAAGTTTTTCTCCTTGTAACGTGAAATGTGTTGATCAGAGACTGCCATCTTAATCCACATGGGCATATTATGACTTGAATACCATAGAAAAAACAACGTCCACGACTAGGACTAGCTACTATTTTCACGGATTTAATTTCATTGCAAGTGCCAAGTGGGTTAGGTCCAGCCTCACATGTGACATTAAATTTAAGTCACCATCTCATTTGAAATAAGTGCTATTTGGATTCATCATCTATCCACCCCTACCCAAGGCAAAACACTTACTTATAACGGGGATAACATTGTTTTGCTATTCCCGGCTAATAACACAATGACACATGAAAAAATTATTCTATGTATCACTACGTTATTAGTCGGGAATAGCAAAAAGATTTTGTTTCATCAATTATATCACATCCCATTTTTATGGTATTTGTCAAGAGCCCGAAAAATGATATTTTCACTGCTTTGGTTGGGTGGTTTCTCAAAGCCCCTTCACCACTATGATGAGATGTAATTGGACTGGGCTAAGCATGGCCCAAGGTTTTTGTTAAGCAACACGAGAACGGAATATGAAATATGTTTAATTACTTGAAATGAATGAAGTTATGAATTGAATAAGTATTAGGAATATGAGAGAGAATGAATGTATATGCAGTGACTACCATTTTCTCCATTTGATGGCCTTGATGTGCATGAGATTTCATGTGAGATGTATCACATTCTCAATAATAAATTAATCAAATTGGATCGTAGATTTTCATTTGACCTTATGATAAGGACTTGTGTATTTGTACAAACCATTTTTAAAATGTGGTGATTGTTATTCCACCTTATTTTGCCATGTAAATGGATAAGAACCAACTCCACTTGTTATATGCTATTAGAAATGATTATAATAGCCATAGATTTTGCTTGACCCTTAACACAAAATGCTTGAAGTATGAACCTTGACAACCTTGAACCTCTAAACTTATAACTAAATAATTCAGAAGAAAATGGTAGATCGTCATGCTCATACATTCCTTTTTGTTTATCGTATATTTATACACATTTAAAGATATATACGTGACATATGAAGTTGGAGGAAATAATAACAATAACAATAATGTTGGCCGTGATCAAAATTCAAAGAGTAGACTCTAAATTTGTCAAGGCCACCTGCATTAAGCAAAAATCATTTTAAAATGTTGTAATCGCAATATTCTTTTGGTGAATGTCGAATTTATTTGAATATTAATGTTCGAATCATCAAATTTATTCACTGAACGATGAATACAGTAGACAAATAGCGATTCTCCTTCTACCCTTTTGATTTTAGCATCATTGAAGTTTTGGGAAACATCCTCCCTGGACTCATCCTCAAATCCATAATATTAATGAATGCGGGTGTGCACATATAAGGCACATCGCCCCCTCTCCGTTGGTTGATGTGGGATTTTACAATCCACCCCCCTTAAGGGTCCGACGTCCCCGTTGACACACTCGCACCACACAGCAGAGTGACTTTGATACCAAATTGTCACATCCCAGGATCGGCTCCGCCGTAGCACGATATTGTCCGCTTTGGGCCCCCCTCTCTGCTCGCACGATTTTGTTTCTGGGAGTTCACGAGCAACTTCCCAGTGGGTCACCCATCCTGGGATTGCTCTGGCCCCCAACTCACTTAACTTTGAAGTTCCTACGACTCCGAAGCCAGTGAGCTCCCAAAAGGTCTCGTGCTAGATGGATGCAGGTGTGCACATATAAGGCACATCGCCTCCTCTCTGTTGATTGATGTGGGATCTTACACAAACTATATATATATATATATATGCATTTTTGCATCATTTGATTGGTGATCAAGGAAAGACATGTGGTAATGAAGCAGACGATAAAAGAGCTAAAAGAACTGGCAGACCTAAAAGGTCTCTCTTTTTGCGTTTCTGGTATGAACAACAACTATCAACCTAACCCACTGGTTTTGGTGTTGGTGTTGTTGCTCTCGGTTTTCTCGCAAATTCCAACCAAACCCCCACACTCACTCCCCACCCCACACTACTATCTTTGGCTGTTTTTATTTATTTATTTCTAATCAAGTTTTGTTTTGACCCTTCCTGCCCACCTATTAATTCACCGCAGTGGTTTTCCGGAACTTTTTTTGTGAGCCGTAATTTTGCGTCCATGGTTTGCTTACCCTTTATACCCTTCATTAGTTACATCTTTTTTTATTATTAATATAATCGATTGTTTAAATAATTTAAAATAATTTAATTTTCGAAGAGGGAACTCGAATTTGGGTGCAAGAAGACAGACTCACTACCTTAATCAACTCAAGCATAATTTAGAGAAATTTTTAAAATAAGAATACTAATTCATATGAATAGTTTCACAACAAAACAAACGTTAATATAAGACAATGCGACACATAATACAGAACAATTTTCACAAATTATTATATATACTTTTTGGGCTTTTTTTGGGTCGGTGGGTAGGCCACATGACCGCTATATGATAAGCCCAATATGAAACCAGGGGTAAAAGAGTAAATGTGTGAGAAACCCGGATCATTCGAGAAACAGTGAGCAACGTGTTCTCCAAGGCCTTCGTCTCTAATATAAAGCCCTAAAATCCCACCGTTTTCTCTCCCATCGCCTCTCTCCCTCCTACCTCGATCTCTAGATAAACCAAAACAGTCTTTCAGATTCCAGTCTCTTCTTACTATCAAAAATGTCAGCCTTCAAGGGAAAGTACCATGGTAATCACCTTTATATATTTTGTTCCTCGTTTTACCATTTATTGCGTATGTCGCTTGAATTGATCAGAGCTTTTTGTTAGTGTTGCTCTGATCTGTGTTTTTATGAATTAATTGTAAGTATGGATCAGTATGATCAAGTAACTTTCTGTGTAAAATTACTGTTTGCTAATTCCCTACAATTATGTATTGATTGAATTTGTGCTTAATCTTGCAATTTAGTTCAGGATTAGTTGAACGTTATGCATAATACGTTGTTGGATGAGCCTTGGTTTGATGCGCGAGTGGTCCTGCTCGTGTAGGGTAGAGAAAATCTTGAATTTTTGGACTGTGGCATATAAACAATTCTGTACGGATGCTCTCTGTTGCTGTAAAATAATAGTTTTTTATTAAACAATTTTTTTATTGTCACGTTTAAGTAGTGATTTACCATCCATCTTTTTCTGAATTGGTGGCCGTGTTTGTTTAAATAATGTGGAAATCTCAAGCTGATTGAAAATATACCAAAAAGCTCTGATTTTGCCCGGGGTATTTAGCATGGCATATTTTGCATTCGTAGTTCAAACCATTTTGAGTTTTTAATTGAAGGGGTTATTGATTTCAGAGTTTGAGGTGTGAAAATTGGTTTCGTGCTTTTATTTTATTTCCTCTCCACATTATGGTTTTGTTTTCTATTATGGATATTAAAGTTTGGGATTTTACTTTGAAGCTAATGCATTGTACGGCATTTTGTGTGGCTTGCAGATGAGCTCATTGCTAATGCTACCTACATTGGCACCCCTGGAAAGGGTATCCTTGCTGCTGATGAGTCAACTGGCACAATTGGCAAGCGTCTTTCAAGCATTAATGTTGAGAATAGTGAGACGAACAGACGCGCTCTCCGTGAGTTGCTCTTCACCACCCCCGGTGCCCTCCAATACCTCAGTGGTGTGATTCTCTTTGAGGAAACCCTCTACCAAAAGACAGCCGCTGGTAATTTTCCGTTTGCATTGTGAAAATCATGTTTAAAATTGGATTTCATCTGAAATTTATGAATGATTTTTAATATTCATGTGTTAGTTTGAAC
Organism: Prunus dulcis; assembly: GCF_902201215.1. NCBI lineage: Eukaryota > Viridiplantae > Streptophyta > Magnoliopsida > Rosales > Rosaceae > Prunus > Prunus dulcis. Next base: position 12,978,011 of record NC_047656.1, on the reverse strand, counting down.
ATGTTTCTTGAGCTTGCCATCCTGTTTCCACGTTGTATTTGGATGATTATTCCATGCCATGATATCCACATCTTGAATTATGCTATGCAGGTAAGCCATTTGTTGACGTTTTGAGGGAAGGCGGTGTTCTCCCTGGCATCAAGGTTGACAAGGGCACTGTTGAGCTTGCTGGTACCAATGGTGAGACCACAACCCAGGGTCTGGATGGCCTTGGAGAGCGTTGCAAAAAGTACTATGAAGCTGGTGCTCGGTTTGCAAAATGGCGCGCTGTGCTCAATATTGGCCCCAATGAGCCATCTCAGCTCTCAATCAATGAGAATGCCAATGGGTTGGCCCGATATGCTATCATCTGCCAGGAGAATGGCCTGGTCCCCATTGTTGAGCCAGAGATCCTGGTTGATGGATCCCATGACATTCACAAGTGTGCTGAGGTGACCGAACGTGTTCTTGCTGCATGCTACAAAGCTCTTAACGACCACCATGTTCTGCTTGAAGGAACTCTCTTGAAGCCTAACATGGTGACTCCGGGATCTGATTCACCAAAGGTTGCACCAGAGGTGATTGCTGAGCACACAGTCCGTTCCTTGCAGCGCACCATGCCTGTGGCTGTTCCTGCCGTGGTTTTCTTGTCCGGTGGGCAGAGTGAGGAGGAGGCTACCCTCAACCTCAATGCCATGAACAAATTGAAGGGGAAGAAACCATGGACTCTATCCTTCTCTTTCGGACGGGCTCTTCAGCAAAGCACCCTCAAGGCTTGGGCAGGAAAGGAGGAAAATATTAAGGCGGCACAGGAGGCTTTCCTCACCAGGGCAAAGGCCAACTCGGAAGCCACATTGGGAACCTACAAGGGTGATGCCAAGCTTGGTGAGGGTGCTGCAGAGAGCCTTCATGTCAAGGACTATAAGTATTGATGCAGAGCTGTGTAAAAGCCAATGATTTTGCCCTTACAAAAACGGTGTTTTGGTGTCGTAGTGTAGGTTCTTTTTCAAATTTTCTTTCTAATCTATGCCTTGACGAGATTATTGCCAGTTACTAGTAGAATATGATAAAAGCTTGAGGAACGTTTTGCAAGCATGAAGAGTTTTTTGTTGTTTATGTCGCTCGTTTTGGTTGGTGAAGTGCTCATGCTCATGTATTTGGGTAATCTGCTTTTATGATTTAACCTTGAGTGGTTTATATTCCGGTTGATAGTGAATGTGTCATTGAACCCAAGTTTTTCTTATCTATTTTGTACTTATTTTTATTGTTCTGATCCAATTCTTCTTAGATGATCGAAGGTTATTCTTTTAGGCTAATCATAAGGTTATAGTTGGTGTTATGGTGGTTCGAATCTGACTGTAAGTGAGTCAATGGTGAGTCAGTGGTTCAAACTTGAGACTCTTTTTTTCATTAGGTTAGATCACATTAGCTATGCTTTTCATTTTCTTTTAATCACAAGCAACGTCGGATCTTCACCTGCATTTCGGCGTCGGATCTCCACCACCATCTTTTTTGTAATTTCTTTATGTTTGGAATAAGTCGCAGAGACTCTTTGGGTTCTCTGTGTAGTTTTCACCTCTCATTTTGTGAGAGTTTTTCATCTCTCCTTTGTGAGAGCTTTTCATCTCTCCTTGGTAAGAGTTTTATTTGTATTGTTATGACTTGATTTTTTCAAGTTTTATCTCTTTTTTATTATTCTAAGTTTGCAATCTTAGTTGGGATGCTTATGCCAGAGTTTTTTCTATCTTGCCTGATCGTTAGTGGAGACATACCTAATTTTCTTAATTTTGATATTAGACCGCTCCGTTATTGTAATGGCCCTTTTGTGGCTAGTGGCTTTTTTGGCTGAATTATGAATGCAATCATAGAATTTTTCAAAAAAAAAAAAAAAATTCACAAGCAACTTTCAGAAACGAGAAAGCAGTTTCTTTCCTATCAAAACAAATAAAATAAAATAAAATGCAGCCTATTTCTTGCTTTTTCTTTCCCTCAAATATAATAATGTGGCAGGCAGAACAGAAAAAAATTTAAGATGTAAACGAATCATGTCTACATCTTAGCGTGCCTATGATGTATGCACACATGGGAGCACAAAACATGGAATTGAGCTGATAAAATATAGAAAAAAATTATAAATAATAAATATGAGGATCAAAGTGAAAGAATATTCCAAGGACTGTATGCTCAGGACTTCAATGTTCCTCAAATATATGCGTTGGATGCACGCAGTATGAATTCGTGTCCATTTCAAGCATTGATATTTGGTAGGAAACCCCTGGCCACTTGGTTCAACAGTTGAAGAGAGAGGTAGGTGAAGAAGAATCCTCAACTTATCAGAATTAGACAACCAAACCAACCAACCAACATTTTTTTCTTTTCCATCTTGAGTTTCAAACATATAGATTTAATGTTAAAACGCACATTTTAGAAGAGATGTATAACTATTAAGCATTGCCTCGATCACACATGAAAGCCTCCAAATTAGCACCCTCCTCCACGGGTAATCATGTAATCGTTACATGTAAATTAAGAAATAAGTAGACGAGAACGAGAAGGCTTAGGAATTTCAATCATATAACAATAAATAATAAGTCAATAATGTAATTTCTAGAAATGAATGGAAAAAAGTTTTGTATAAATTTATGAAAGAAGGTCAAACCTTATTTTGTTTATAGCTTTCTTATGTCTCAAAGGGTGGCATGTGCAAGTGCAACCTAATTAAAAAAAAACCGTCATGCCATGTTTTCCATGATTTTTAATTTGAGATGGGCGTGAAAAGAAGAAAAATTGTTGAGCGTGATCTAAATGATGCTAGTGGCAAGTTGGGTTTGATTATTATATAAAATGTTGAAAGTTTGTTCGATGAAGTATATAACTATAAGACTAATATTGTGTTGACTTATAAGTACTTAGAAATTTGGTGCGTGACAAAGAACCAACTTGAAGCATGTAGCTTTCACTCCACAAAGCATATACATAATCCAGATATTGCATTATTACACAATAATTTTATACCCAAAAAAAAAAAAAAAAATCAAGATGGCAATTTCATCATTGAATTATGCATCTAATTGGTATATATGCTTTTTTTTAAATAAAAAAAATTCAAATGAAGTCGATCTGAGGCTATTTAAGTTACGTGCCCCTAAATATTATAATTGTATAGTTGAATTAGGTACAAGTAGTCATTTATAGGAGACATTAAGGTGATATTCCAAATCAGTTTTTTTATTTTCTTTTCTTTCTTGAAGACAAAATAGAATTACAACTAAGATCCTTGTTGAAAAAAAAAAATAAATGTAAAGGTTAGGGAATTCCAAAGCGTTTTTGTTAGCTGTTTATAATTACAAAACAAACAAACCCATTGGAAATGTCATTCATGTTATACGCCTACGTTTCCTAGAAGTCAAAACTACCAACAAAAGAGAAGCTCTTTATATATATATATATATTTTTTTTTTTCTTTGTAAACTCCAACAACCAATTTATGCTAAAACATTGAAGATTAATGTGGCAATAAGGAAAAAAACAGAAGACACGAATCTGATTTATAGGCTGAAGATATGAAATACAAATACTACGTGATCATCTTATCGTAGTATTCAATAATTTCTTGACAAAGTAATGGCAAAAGCTTAAAAAGCAAATGCCTTAAATACCAGAACCTAGATTGCCGGTGTTGGTTTTTGGCTCAAAAGTTTCACAACTTTGGTCTGCAAACCAAACCCACAGTCACCTTCAAATCCCACAGGATTTTCGTTGTCTGGTTTTCACCTTTCTCTTTCATTTAAGTTTAATTTTGACCCTTCCCATCCCACCTACCTACCTAATCACGGGACGGCAGCTGGTTTTGAGAAACTTTTGAGGAAAAAAAATCCACCATGCCTAATTACCATTATACCCCTTTTCAACTCACACATCAATTTTTCTTCTGATTTAGGTTAATGCAAAAAATTAAATTCTAAGAGTTAGGCCAATTATTCATGGCAGTAAGCCGCCCTCTACCATCTTAATTCGATTCTTCCTTTTTGTAAATTAAATTAAATTAATTTGAACTATTATTTGTATAATAATTTTACTTTATTATTATTAGAGTCTAATACAATGTACTCATCCATGTATATGGGTTAATGTCACCCCAATGTTTCTATAGTATAATTGAGAAATTATGTCTTTTTCTTTTCAACTTTTTGGTAAATTTTTTCTTTCTTGTTTAATTAAAACATATTTGTTAAACTTAATTTGCAATCCACAATATTTGATTCGTTGTGATATACAATAGGAAATTAATCTAGGGCCAATTAAGGAGTTGGGGGTAAAAGCGTAAAAAAATCAGAGAAATAAACAATTGTTTATTTACGTGGGGAGGAAGCCAAGCGCGCAGTACAACATCCAAGCCGCACTAACATAAAAAGCCCCACCCACCCTTCACTTTCTCCCATCTCACTCTCTCTCTCTATCTCTCTCTAAGAAAAACCAGTCTTCTTCCTCTTAAGCCTTAGCATCAACCATGTCTGCTTTCAGGGGCAAATACGCTGGTAATTTACTTCTTCTGTTTGCTTTGTTAACGTTCGTATCACTCTGTTTGTGTCTCTGTTTTTATTTTTATTGCTTAGATCTGATTGTTCTGTGTAGTTCTTGTTCCGTTTTGAAGATTTGATGCTTGAAATCATCTTTATTCAGTATATTGTAGTTTTTGAGTGGTTTTTAACTTCTGACTTCGAGATCTGAACGCCCAGATTTATTTTCTTCACTCTAGTGATCTCTTGCAGTTTTTCTAGATTGGGTTCTCAGGAAAGCAATCGTTTGTTCTTCCTGAAGTGTTTTTAGTGACTAAAGTTTCGATCTAATCTCTCAGGCATACTTCATATTGCTTTTGGGTTTCCTTTGCGAATTTAGAATAAACTCATGGTTCATTCATAGACAGTTTAGTTACAAATAACTCAAGTTACTGGGTATTTCAATTGTTTGGTATAAATCTAGATACTTTGCATTGTAAGATTGTTATGCGGTCTGTTTTTAGTGGATCAACCTTTTGTTTCTATGTTTGTGATGATCCACTTATCCAGAGGACTTTACCCTTTTGAGTTCCTGTTTGTTTTTAGTTCTTTATGTTGAGATCTAAAGTTGTAATAGTTTTTGAAAGCATGTAGCATATAATGGTTGTCTTTTTCATTGTATTTGGCGCGTTCTCATCCGCATATGTGGTGGTCTTTGCTGGTTTTACCTACAAGACTATATGTGCGATTTGGACTTGTCTTAGTGTTTGTTATCGTTCTGTCATTTTTTTTCTCCGGTAATTTATGGACTTTAGGTAGATGTAGGTTGTGATTTTTGGTCGATGTTTCCTGAATTTTGTATTCCTTGCAGATGAGCTCATTGCCAATGCTGCCTACATTGGCACCCCTGGAAAGGGTATTCTTGCTGCTGATGAGTCAACAGGAACAATCGGCAAACGTTTTGCCAGCATCAATGTTGAGAATGTTGAATCAAACAGGCGTGCTCTTCGTGAGCTCCTCTTCACCGCCCCTGATGTGCTCCAATACCTCAGTGGAGTGATTCTCTTTGAAGAAACTCTCTACCAGAAGACAGCCTCGGGTACTTTGACCAAAATTTCTGGCTTTCATACTTTGGAAGTGGCTTAAAATACATTTAGATTGCAGAATCAACAGTCGTTTTTATTTGAAATCAATAAGATATTATTTATGTATTGGCATTATTGTCAGTAATTCGTCATTAACAAATGCTTTGAGTTCATACAATGTTTGGGTAGCTTTTTAACAGAATACTGTTTTTTTGTTTGTAGTCCTATTTCACCAATCCTCTGGTTACATGGATTGTTGGCCTTTTCCAATTCGTGTTTGTTTTGAATTGGTCTTATCCTAATAGTTCTTTAAATTTCCCAAGGAATAATATTCAGTTTATCATGTTGTGCAGGCAAGCCATTCGTTGATGTCTTGAAGGAAGGAGGTGTTCTACCTGGAATCAAGGTTGACAAGGGCACCGTTGAGCTTGCCGGAACCAATGGTGAGACCACAACCCAGGGTCTAGATGGGCTCGCCCAGCGTTGCCAAAAGTACTATGAAGCTGGTGCCAGGTTCGCAAAATGGCGTGCTGTCCTCAAGATTGGTCCCAATGAGCCATCTCAGCTGTCCATTAACGAAAACGCTAATGGCTTGGCTCGGTATGCTATCATTTGCCAGGAGAATGGCCTAGTCCCCATCGTTGAGCCAGAGATCCTGGTTGATGGACCCCATGACATCGAGAAGTGTGCTGATGTGACTGAGCGTGTTCTTGCTGCATGCTACAAGGCGCTTAATGACCACCACGTCCTCCTTGAAGGAACTCTCTTGAAGCCCAACATGGTTACTCCAGGATCTGATGCCAAGAAGGCTTCACCCGAAGTGATTGCTGAGTACACAGTCCGTGCCTTGTTGCGCACTACCCCTGCAGCTGTCCCTGCTGTGGTATTCTTGTCTGGTGGCCAGAGTGAAGAGGAGGCTACCCTCAACCTTAATGCCATGAACAAGCTCAAGGGGAAGAAGCCATGGTCTCTTTCCTTCTCATTCGGAAGGGCTCTTCAGCAGAGCACACTTAAAGCCTGGGCAGGAAAGGAGGAAAACATTGGAAAGGCACAGGCTGCTCTCCTCACAAGGGCCAAGGCCAACTCAGAGGCTACCCTCGGAACATACAAGGGTGATGCAAAGCTTGGTGAAGGTGCTGCCGAGAGTCTTCATGTTAAGGATTACAAGTACTGAAGAAATTTACAGTTCTTGCTTCTCTTGTTTTGTTTTTGGAAAACTATTTTGCGGTATGTGTATGACTCTGTCATTCTCGGGCGTATAGTGTTAGGGATTTTTCAAATTTCTGTTCTTGCTCTCGGTTTTTAGGATGTTGGTAGAATAAGAAGCTTGAGGACGATTGGCATATGTTGAGTTTGATAAATGTTCTCTCTTTCCCCTTCAAAAGAACCGTTTATGTTTTTTTATTATTTCCTGAATGAAGATCAGGATTCTATTTTCAAAATCCAATTTCTAGCTATTTGACTTACTTCCGGGTATTAAGTCTTTTATCTTGCTCGCATTGGTATCCTTCCAAACTTATAGTTTGTATAACCAACCAGTAAGCCAATCCAGTGTGTAAAAAGAAACTCTCTTTGTGATTAAATTGTTTGATGTAATATTTTATGGGTTAAAAGAAGTTTTAGCATATTGACCATTTAAAGTTCTGGTTGAAATTCGACATAAAAACAAAATTTATGGTTGAAGTTTTGATTGACCTGGGCTCCGGTTTGTCTGTGGACTTAAACATTGGCCAATCTGTTAAAAATGCACCCAAAAGCCAACCGTAGCTTGAAGACAACTGAATAATCCAGAAGACCCATAAAGCCCTTCACTAGAGGGCTGGAATTGGTTGAAAATTTCTCCATCCCTCACTAACAGACAAGCCCATAGCCATAATGCATTTTGCTGGACCAGGAGAAAAAACTAATGAATTGAGCTGGGCCAATTGGGCCACATCCTTCTCTGAAAATATCAAAAAGTGCAGATGTGTCAGAATCAGCGAGTGATTCTATAATGAGGACTTAGATGAAACCCTATATTTTAATCGCTGAATCGAACTAAATATTTTGATACAACGGCTTATCAATTTGATTCAACGATGATGAGATAGGGTTTCATCTAAGCGCATAAAGCCCTCACTATAAAAATATTGAAGACTAGACTTGCAGAGCCTCTTCTGACTTAAAAAAAATAAAAATAAAGACTTGCAGAGCCTCCTTTTAATTTTATTTTATTTCAAAAATTTCTTTAAAAAGGAAGGCAGATAAGGGGCTCGTATTTCTGTAGTTACTATAATATATAATATCAATGGTAGGTTTAATTGTCATGTAAGTGTAAAGATAGTTAAAAAGCAGTCAGGAAGCATGGCAAAGATTTCCCAATTTGGGGTAAGCCAGAAGCTGAAAAAGCAGAGCAGAAACACGACAGTCATATTTATTATTGCTTTTTTCCTTTAGTGTTTTATTAGCTCAGTAAGTGGTCACATCAACAAGCATGAAGGCTGAAGCAAGCAAGGCAAAGCAAAGCAAAGCAAGCATCCCCACAAAAAGCTGGTCTGCTTAAACTTCAGAGTTCTAAAATTGTCATGTAATTTCGTTTCCCTTTGACTGCTGCTGCTGCTTGGGTTGGAGAGAGTGGAGATTTTTCTTCTAAGTAGTAAAAAGAGAGATATAAAAAAATTGTGGTACTTGCAGAAAACTGTGACAATGACTGGCAATATGTCTATGTCTCCTCCCTTGTTTGGTTCCCCTGGTGGGAAGCTTCTTTACTCTTTCCTATGTACGGTCATGCTCATGAGTCTCTGTCTGTCTAAGAGTGATGATATTTGTATACTCACACTGCGCTGTGTATTTGAGTGTCATATGACCCTTTTTCTCTGTTTGGATCATAATGGGCTCTCTGCACAAACGCAAGATTAAAGCTTCAATTGGATTGTGAAAAGCCCTTTTCCTAATTTTAAAAAAAAAGAACTGGTATTGGCACTCTCATAAATGTCATCATGTGCCGATGATGGTTGGTTGAGTTAGTAAGAATCATTCTCTTTGCTATCCATATCTATGTTTAAGTCTCGCTGTCGACAATTTCTCTTGGTAAGTAATATGTAAAAACCAATAAAGGGGTTAAGGACCCCTTTGTAAGTCCTCAAAGACACCTTGATATGTCCTGGCCTTAGGATGGGGTAACCTCGCCTACTCCTAAATTTTTTTCATTTAAAAAAAAAAATGTACACTATTCCCTTGTAATAACATAAGAAATTATATTCGGAGAAGTGCATGTCGTCTTTTTCGGAGTGCTAATAACAGTTATGTTACAAAGTTGGAAAAGGATCAAAGTCCTTTACTATCTTCTTGTTTTTGGTGAATCTATTTGATGGGGAAATATCAATTAATGCCAAGCTTTATTTATGGGTGAGAGGACAAGAATCTTGGGTTTCCTAGCAAGCAAGGAACAAGAAGAGAGAAAAAATGAAGTTATCAAATTGATTTAGACAGAAGCACATAATCATTGATGTACTTACGGATAATACGAATTCAATTAATTCCTAAAACATGATATTAAGTAATTATATCGCCAAAACATTTCTCCCTTTGCAGAATGATATGTTGTTGGTCTGCTGATAATAATTTCTCTCTCTTTCTTATGTCTCTCTCACCCCTTCATTTATTACTCAATGCATATCAATCAATACTTTGAGTGCCTTTAATTGCAGAACATGACATCTTCCTGGTGAGGAGGAGGCTTCGTACATTTGCTTTGCTAAGCTGCACTGCACATATGCCTGCTTCCAATATTGTCAGTTTTCTATAGCTGTACCAGCCATGCCATGTCCAGACCAGAAGGCAACTTCCAAAGTAGCAAACGAATTTGCTTCCTTTTTCTTTTCTTTTTTATTTGGCAATCTCACATTTCTTCTTCTCTGTGTTTTGTGCCATATAGAGGAAAAATTTATGTGACACAGTGCATCAAGCAAATATATATATTTCACTGTATATAAATAAAACAGCAGCAATATTCTTCAATTGTTGTCTGAGGCAAGTAACTTTTTTTTAATGATGGAGGGATTCTAATATATGTATTGTTCATGTTAGTAAAGAGTTGGACAAAGTGTATATCTAGCTAGCTAGGTTGGATTGATAAGTAAGCTAATTGCATACGGTTATTTGGAACTTAAATTAAGCTCAATCAAAGCACCATAGTGAACTGTTTAACCACGAGATGCTATGATAAGGAGATAGATTATTTACTTCATTAGTTTGTAACCTCTTTTTAAAACTACAAATCCTTTCATTTTAAGACAAAAATCATCACTTCCCCCAACCCCGAGTAGCCAAAAAGGCAAGAAATTAATTATCGTCTTAATATTTTGTTATAAGGCTTTAAGCTGGAACGGCCATGTCATTTCCGAAGAAGATATATGAGCGTACAGTTATAGTACTAACATGAAAGGAGTTGGTATTAACACTTCAAAATAGTCATACTGCCGATGGAGTGAGTTGGTATTGAGGAAAGTTGGTATTTTGTTATAAGATTTTAAGTTGGAACGGCCATGTCATTTCTGAAGAAGATATATAAACGTACAATTATAGTACTAGCATGAAAGGAGTTGGTATTAACACTTTAAAATAGTCATACTCCCGATGAAGTGAGTTGGTATTGAGGAAAGTTGAAATGATAAGAGTGCTAAAGAACTATTTTGGAGTTCTAATCAAATGGAGATTTAAATAAATAAAAACCCACAACAACAAAAGATGACATTTTCCTGATAAAGGAATTAAATCTTTGCATAAAAGAGACTAGGATGATGATAACAAAACACTAGCTAGCAACACTGTAACCTCTCCCTTCCCCAATAAAATTCCAGAAAGAAAATAAAATGCTTTATTCCCCTCTAAAATTTTCATGTCTTTAGTCCCATTAAAACATCACTCAGACCCTATACATAAATAATCCTCATCAGTTAGCTCCTTGCTTACAATATTGTAAGCCCCACCTCACATGAGAGAGAGAGAGAGGGGTATATTTTCAAATTTCTGAAACCCCATAATCAAAGTCAAACCTCTCCTTTGAAAACACACACTGCTAGTTAAAGCAACTGAACAAGTTGTCTTCTGCCTTTCTGCTAGCTGATCTACCACATGACCTCACTGGTTTTGGCTTCCCTTGCTGAGCTTCAGTCCATAGTTTTCCCACAAGTTCTCTCCTTCACTCATCAAGAAGGGAAAACAATTATCCTGCACTGCATTTCCCACATTTGCATTGCCACAAGGAGAATTATTAGACCCATCATTATTACCACCTTGCTCATGGTCATTCATTTCAGCACAATACCCTCCTTGACTACTATACAATGAGGAACAAGACTCATTGTTCTGAAAGTAACAAGCTGAGCTTTTTGAATTCACATTCTCCTTGCGCTTCTTATTCAACAACTCCCTTGCACTACTAGTGTTATGAACAATTTGATCATGATCAGAACTAGTCTGATGATGATGATGATGATGATGATGCTGATCATGATCATGATCAGGTGATGGAGAACTATAGTTAGCCTTTGCTTGATCTGTTGATGATGATCCTCCTGTTAGCTTGTGCAATGCCTCCATCAAAGCCTTGTCCCTTGCTTCAATCCAAGCCCTCTCTTTGGCCCAAAACTTGTGCTCTTTTTCAACCCTCTCCACTTCTTGCTTTCTCCACTCCTCCTCTCTCACCATCCTCTCCCTCTCCTTTTGCTCAAGAGTTCTCATCAACCTCTCCAGCCACTCCTCTTGTTTCTCCATCAGCTTCCTCATTTGTGCATCAATGAACTCTTTTATCTTCACCTTCCATCCCCTCCCACCTCTTCTCTTCCTCATAGTCTTGATGTCCGGAGAGTCATCATCCATCGCGGCCGCGCTGACATCATTGTTGTCCTGATCTTCCGACGAGGAGGTGTCGAACTCGGAGGAATTTGAGAGGCTTAGGCTGTCACAGTGCTTTTGATCAGTTGAGTGATGATAGGGAGTAGTGATCTCTTGATTGGCTTGAGCGTTGATCGTTGTTTGGTAACGAAGATTGTTGTTATTACTGTTATTACCAATGAAATGGGCTTCTGGGAGTGAAGTTGATACTACGGAATTGGTGGTTTCTCCATAGAGAGCTTCAAGCTGTCGAAAGAAGCGATAATTCTTACCATCTTGTCTTCCAGCCTTTCCTTCCTTTGTCTTCTTGTAATACTTGTACAAATTTTCAAATTTCTCTCTACATTTTTTCCCACTTCTTTGATACCCATGTTCCTCACACATGATCCTGCGCCAAATTAATTACTTAATCAACATGAGGAAGACAATTAAAAAAAACCCCCCACAAGAAATTCAATACTTGATAATAGTAAGGAACCCTAAATTGAATTCCAAAATGGACTAGTCTAAAAACACAAAAAAAAAAGTTGTGGCCATGTGAATTAATTCATGGTCCTTTGCTTTCCTAATGCTGATGTTCTAAGAATTCCGTGTGGTTTCCTTTTGGCAAGCAACTACAGTACTTATTCGAGACAAAAGGATATGACCATTCAAATTTGTGAACAAAAATAATGGCTAGTCTTATGTTGGGGGAAGTACGTTTCTTGTAAATCATGTCTTTTCCATATCAGATAAAAAGCCAGTTGATTCACAGTAGCCAAGCATGGAAGAGGCCACCCATTATTTGGGTAAAAAAAAAGACAAACAAATACTTGCATTTAAAAGAAGGGTCGCGTTTGAAAATAGAAAACGTATAGAAAGAAACGAAAAAAGGTGATTAAGTAACCATTTTGCACAACACGAAAGCCATCATCAGATCTCGAAATGAAGTAATCAAAAGAAAAGAATAGCACCTGGGTTTCCAACTGAACTTCCTTGTTCAGTCATTTTCCAACTCCAAACAAGGAAAAAAGTTTGAATAAATAAATAAATTGCTATCCAAAACAATTCTTTCACCGTCCAATTAAGAGAAACCACAAACCAAGAAAACCAAGAACAAAAAAAGAAAAAAGGATGAGAAAATTATAGGGTAGGGCAGATAATATTTAGTACAAGTGTGTACGTATGTATATGTAAACGTACCTAGAGACCTCATCCCAGAGGGGACCCTTTTGGTTGGCCTCTTTGAACTTAAAATCAAGCCGGGATCGGATCTCTAGAAGTGTGAGAGTCTCCTGCCTCGGCCATCTTCCCGACCCTCCAATATCGCCGCCAGCCTCGGCCTCCATTAACCCACCACCACCACTGAGAGAAGCAGTAACAGTGGCACTATTAGCAGCAGCACCGCCTCCAGCAGCAGAATCTGGAGAGCGGAACTCGTGATGGTGGAGCCCACGAGGGTTGATGATATGATGATCATGCGGCTGAGGACGGCCCATCATCATCAGCTGCTCATAGTGATGGTGCTGCTGATGATGATGGGCTGGTGGAGCCGTGAGAGGCGGAACTCGGTGGCTCGGGAAGAGCTCCGTGGCGGCTTGTAAGGGGATGGAGGGAAAGTGGGCCCTACTTCCTCCTCCGTTCATGAGCTGCCGGAGGTCTGACATGTTGTACTGGTCCTCCATTTCCATGGAGAAGTAAAGAAGCAATAGCAGAAGAATGGAGAAAGAGAAAACACAAGTTGGTTTAGGAGAAGGAGTGTTGAGAGAAAATGAAGTGAAGGAAAAAAAAAAAAGGTGTGTTTTTCAGGAGAGAGAAAGAGAGAGGAGAGAGAGAGAGCGGCAGAGTCGGATCGTGTCGTTCACGAAAAAGCTCGAATTTAAGCACAGGACAATGGTCCCATGTCTGTGTCAAAGTGTATGTGTGTGTTTATGTATCTATACGTCAAGTGACTCACTGCCCTTCTCTCTCTGTGTCCAGAGCGTGGGATTGGGAGTGTTTGGACACAGGGATAAGCAGAGCTGCAACTTGGACAAGGCTTTTCGCTTTGGATATGGGATTTTGCGAGGGAGTGTGCGGGTGTAGGAAGGGATGGGTGGGCGGACGAATCAATGATCGACACGTGTGAGGATGGGAGTGGATGCCAAGAAGGTTGTGGCGTGCTGACGCGTGTACAGTGCATGGGATCCGATCGGGGACTTTTGACCAAATTGCCTGTTTACTGGCAAGTTTTCGGGCGTGCTGCCAACGACAGACCGCCACGTCAGGCTTTTAACGTGGGAGGGTTTTTGTAGACAGAAGTAGTGTATGAAGAAACAAAATGGGCCAAAACGGGGTGTTTTGCATGAACGGTGTGCCGTTTGTGGAAAACGGGAAAAAAAGGGTTGTCGTTTAGAGAGGGAGAATCGTTTTGGGAGACGGTTTAAGGATGAGAAAAAGGTCAAAGATCACTTTGGGGATGGGGAGGTTTTTGAGAGATGCATATGGGCTGACCTGACCAGCGCACTTGAATCCAAATATATGCATCTCTCTGCCTCTTTTTGTATTTTTCATGGGTACCTCTCTTTAAGGAGAGGCTCTGATTCTGTGCCCCATTTTGATGCATGGCCTTAGGTTTAGATGTACAGGTTCTCTACCACTAGAGCTACAAGTCTCCGAGCACGTTTTTAATCCAAATATCCGTTTTGCATTTTTCATAATCCTAATTGTCTGCATAAACAACCTCGATTTGTAGTTTGTACGTATCACATATAAGAAGAGTATATGTTCCCATGTTGGGTCGAAATTATTAGGTCATGGAGGCACAACCTATTTGACATTATTAAAGTTGAAACCCTTTGTATATATTGGTCAAAGTCAGTTGACCAGTTTCTTAAACTAATAAATAACTCTTACCACTTTTGTGGCACTTGCATGTGTTTCTAAACTTGGCGATCAAAGCTTTTTTTTTTTTTTTTTTATTATATATCGGAGGTACATTTTTTTCCACCAAAAAAAATGCATCAAAATCAAACTTAATTATGATATATTTCCTAATCATAATTAAATATATTTACTTGGAATAGGACTTTTTCTGCTCCATTTTTAATCTATGACTTTATCATCTTTGTTGTTCACCAAGTGTCACGTCCCAAGCAAGACCCATGAATTTTTTTAAAGAATGTGCAATTTTAAAAAGCTAAACACTCTTTGTGGATTGAACATCTAAGACTTTTTACATAAATTGACCTTATATCCCTTCATGCATTCATATCATACAAGTGTTGGAGATATTAAAATATTTGTTTTAAAATTCATTAAATTAAAAAGTAAAAAAAAAAAAGGGTTTTCACTGCTTTTTTCATAATCATTTGCATTAAAAGTTGCCTCCATGCTTCCAATATCTTGTTGATGCACCAAGGGGCATGTCCCAAGTGCCTAAGAACATCATATCAAAATAATATTTTACCTTGGAAATTATTTTATTTTATTTTATTTCTGAAGTACTTTATATCTAATGGAAGAGTTATTTTTTAAAAATTTATTTTGCATTGAAAATTGAGGATTTCTTATTTGGACAATTAAGACTTCTTTGGCTAGACATATTTTCACTAAGATTTTGTCTTTTGGCGGCATATTCGTTCATTGGCTTTTGATATAAAGTCAAGTCCACCATGTGGCATATGTTCACATCATTTAGTTGGATGTTACGTATATAACCATGAAATTAAGGAGGCCAGTATTCTAGGGGGTTTCGAACCCAAAATCACTGGGTGATGAGGCGAGTGTCTTAACCACTTACAGTACCAGTTAAGATTGTCTTAGAGATTTTGAGGGTCTTATGCGAAACTTAAATTGGGGCCTCATATAACCTAATATGAAAATACTATAAATAAAAATTTGCCATAATTTAATGTCATAAACAATTTTTTTTATAACTAAAAGTCAATTGTTTTTTAGAGCTCCTCTTTGAGATTGAGTCTAATAATTTAATAAAATAAGTTATGTAATATATAGAATGATTGAAATTTAAATGGATATGCGCTCTAGCCAAACCCGCCAGACACCATCTTGTGCAAATGCTCAGCATACTATACTATATATACAATTCTTATAATATTAAAAAATATATATATATATAAAGAATTTTTTTTTCGAGGGCCCTTAAGAATCAGGGGCCTTGTGCTGTGGTGCCACTTGCACCACCCAAAGGCCACCCCTGATACCCGTCCTCGCATTAAACAGAAGAAATTGCTACTCATGTAATATTTCCATAAATTTAATTGTTTGGCAATAAAGGAAATTGTATTAATTGAAGAATTGTATCTGATACAACAAATTTTCCATTGAGAACATAAAATCTCTTGCTTAACATTTTATCTAAAACTATAATCCTTCCCATACATATTATCAATCGAATAATTAGATTTGGATTATCAAACATTAATACACACTATTTAAACACACTATTAATAATTTCACCTCAAAAACCTTGCAAAACGGGGCAAAAAAAATCAAATAATTGAAGAATTAATTATGTAAAAATAGTGGAGCTGAGCTGATCAGTGCTGAAGATTTCCACGTCATCTCAGGGAGTGTACCCCAGTTAATCTCAGACCGTTGGACCATCCATGATGAGATAAATATCAAAGCTAGCCCATGTGATTAGCAGCAGTCGATGGCGGTGCCTGTGTAGAGCAGTTCTACTGACAATTTTGTACTACATACCTCCTTTATCATTTAATACGGCTGCCTTTTCTCGTCGCTCGCTTTCATACTTGTTATAATTCATATTTCTCATAATTGGACAATCATTTATTCCAAGGTTTGTTTGTTTAACATTGTGGTTATGAACTTTTACAAAGGAAGTTTTCCTCTTATAAACTTGTAATTGCGTTGTAGTTATTATCTAATGTTTGATCGGTTTAAACTACGAAACTAAATGCTTTCGCGATGATATAAAGATGTAAATCATAAATTCGATAAAGTATAATTTATTACGTTTTGACGTGCTAATGATATAATTAGAAGACCTAACTTAAAGGATTACATGATTTGAACGTCCACCATTTCTCAAGTCTCCCGATTTGTTGCAAATAATCCTTGGTTTTCCTGGTTTTGTTTTTGGTTTAGAGAAAGTGTGTATGGATTAAGTGAAGAGTTAAATGAAAGAAATAATAGAAGGAAGGGTATGGGGACGTAGTGTACAGAAGAATCTCAGTCTTTTCGTGTTTCTGAGTCGTAAGCAGTCTGAGATGTTCAGAGAGCCTCAGATCTGATAGCTTGCTTTTGAAGCAGCAGAACGTTCCATCCATGCATATGCACAATAATAATATCAACAAACAACAAAATCAATAATTATAATTTACAATTTACAATTTTTTTTAAAAAGAAAAGGGTGCACGAGTGGCCCATAAACCACGCTGATCAGGTGCTGCAGCCTACCCCTACCCAATCTCTCTTCTTATTATAGCCATTGGCTACCTGTGGGGCCAGATGACGTGGCACCATCGAGGACTGAATGATTGGGTGCTCACGTTTGGTGAGGAGCTAGCCCATGGTCCTATGGACCTAGGAGAGGGACAGTGGGAGCAGAAAAACTTAGTTACAACAACTATAATAAAATTATTACTCGTATCATAGCGATAATATCGTATCATAGCGATTAATCAGAAATAACAAAACAGTAATATCTCCCATTTTATGCAAGTGTTTTTCAAGTATACATGAGTGGAAAACGAAGAACCTTTTGCCTAGACAAAAAATTGGGGGAGGTGAGGGTCCCACTGATGTAGCTGGCAATCACATCTGTGATGGCTGGATCGGTGATGGACGGACAGGATTGATGGATGGATGAGGACATTTCAAAGGGGGAGACAGACAAACACACAAGGAAGGCAGAGAGAGAGAGAGAGAGAAAATAAAAGGACCTCTTTACTTTTCTCATTGATTCTTTTAGGCTCTAGCTACATGAAATAGCATAGGATTATCCAACTTGTGCATGTAAATCTCAAAAAGGAGTTGAGCCCAAAAGCATGAAAGTCCTCCTCCTTTTTTTCTCTTTTTTCAATCTTTGCTTTTTTGGTAGAGATCTGATTGCTCAGATTTGAATCTCATAAAGCATGTCAACTATAGATATATATTTTTTTGGTGGATTTAGAATTTAGATGCATGCATGTACCATTTTCAAAATTGTTTTTGATCATGAATAATTTTTTTTTTTGAATTTAGGGTTCTTAAGGGTAGTCTAGTGCCCTAGTTTTGTAAGGTTGTAGAGGGAGAGTGTCCTAGAGCTCTTTAATTGTTCCTATTTCACTTACCCTTTGTCACATCACTCTTCAGGCAAATATTTAGAAAATTAAAATTATTATCAGAATGATGTCGGCCCTTCATGTGGTTGATAAACTGACATCCATGTCCATCCACCGTACAGCATTGGTTTCAGTAAGCTATTTAGGTAGCATAAAATATTGCAAATGTTCATTCTGTTCTGAATAAATAAATCACACCCTTGGGCACAAAGAAAAATAAGTGGCCTTCATATTTTTGGTTGAATCCTATAATTTAGGTGACAATTACTCACTCGATAAGTTGTAAATTACACGAACATCTCACGAATATAAACGATAAACTTATAATCTCATATATCACTATAAACGAGTTTCATATGAATAAGTAATTAAAATATGTTATAAGTTTGGCTATTACTCAACACGAACACAAAATGACATCACAGTGTTGCGGCCACCTATAGAGCAAATGGGAAGAACTTTAACTTGTAGAAACTGTTTAATTAAGTTAATGATGTTACATCTACTTGTATTTTCAAGATGAAACACTGTATAAGCACAGCATGCAAACTATATACGGCATACAATAGGTATGTGTCGACTTCCGATTGGAGCAAGGGAGAATCCATAACAGATGTTATAGCTGACAGTAAAGCTAGTTTCATCCAATGAAAGACCAAAACTCAGCTGCTCAATGTGGTCGTGACCGCACGAGAAGAAATGTTGTTCATCAAAATCAAATGTGGGGCAAGTTTGATGATAGCTGTGGGGCCCCATTGCATGATAATGAAAGGTGTTGATAAGGATTGTTGAATAATTACAGCAAGAAAGAAAAGGATAATGTGACATGAAAAAGTGGTAATTAGGGAAGTTCATTGGGTTAGGGAGAGGAAAGATTAGTCAAAGTAGGGTTTAATTAGATGGCCGGAAAACATATCGGAGAGGGCATAGGATTTGCCAACTAAGGGTTTTAGCTTTTGGGTTGCTGGTGGCTGAAAGTTGTCTTATCGGTATATGGGAGTGAGTTGTCACCCTAAAAAGCTTAATCATGAATCTTGAGAAAGTTGGAGGCTTTGATTTAAGTATTAATTAAAGGAGGATCTTTTTATTGGCAAAAGTATCTTTGTTTTGAATCATAAAGTCCCATCCAATATGGACAATTAGTGCCTTTGAGAGGTTTGAGAGACAGCAGGTTTGTAATTCTTGTGTGTGATATCAATGAATCTCAAGGTTTATTTATTTAGTTAGTATGATCTATCATCGTCTCGTCTATCTGTTTCGTCAAGTGAATAACACTCAAATTTATGTGATTTTTGCTCATAGTCATAGCCTCATAGGGTTGCTGCTTATTTCAAAATGAATCCAGGTGGATTGGGAATTTTGGACAAGAACTTTCAAAAAGTCCAACTCAAAATTCAAACAACAAAACTGAGAAATTCTTCTTTAGGGTTGTTTGAGCCTAATTTTTATATCATCCAACCCGTACATGATGATACCGCGTTTGGCTGTTGGATAAGTGCTAGTCATATTTTCCTTTTCAATCAATGCAAATGAAAATTTTGAATTTGGGGATCTGTTCTAGTTTTGGAAGAAATAAACACCATAACATCAGCCTGTTCTTGAGTGCTAGTGCTCAACATTGAATCATGCATGCAACAATGAGGATTATGGAAGATTTTCCACTGGGTTTCGTGGTCTTGAACTTTGTCTGTTTCAAACTTTTATTTATTTATAATTACTTTAACCAAATATGAAGTTAAGACTAGAAAAATGAGAGAACGATGAGAAATAATATAAAAACAACGAGAAGACAATTTGAAGCCAAACTTCCAAGTTAGCTTAACGAGAATAATTGAGCTCTTATGGAGTTCAGATTGGGCCATCTGTTGCATGGAATTTCTTGGGCTTGGCCCTCTTCATCTATGTTCCCAAATCAGCCTAAGCTACTATGCTGGAGCCCGACCCATCATTCTTATCGGGCTTAAAGCCAGTTTACAATTTGGACTAACCCAAGATTTGATAGCTGGAAAACTTAAAAAAATGAGAAGAAAAAAGAAAACTAAAGTGAATACAAGAAAATGCACGAACTCTAAATGCAGAGATTGAGAACTCCATTACTTAAGAAATGTACACCAGATGTGTTCCATATAAAAACAGGAGCCAGGTGATTCAATTCTACGTTTCCAAAATGGAGTCCGCAAATCTATGTAACTTGTGCTTTGCATGTCGACTGATAAATGTTAATTTCAACATGTAAGCTATTTTTTCAACAAAACCGCGGTGCACACACACGGGAATTACACGGCTAAAGGTTTTGCATAATTCAAAGCAGCCTCAAACTTTTTGCTTCATATATAACACTTTACAGATCAACTCCTTGAAGAAACCCAGATTATACATATATATTTAGCCTTATCTAAATCATTTGTCTGCGGCGGTGTCTCTTTCAGAGTGTGACATTCATGCTCTCTAAGACTCTGGTTATTGTGGGGGGCAGCACCCACAATTCACTCCCAAGCCACATACTCACTCGGCTTATAGATCATCATCGATAAGGCATCACAAACAAGTACTGTTGTATTGAGTTTGAGGCACTACATGTCACCAACCATCAAGTATATATGATCTATTTTGGTCCTCTGGTAATGATGTTATCAAGACCTGGGGGTGTACGGATAGACAGGCAAACAATATTATAATATTTTGGCTATCACTTTTTATATAACTTTGCAATTCTCAACTACCTTTTGTCTCCCTCCCTCCCTTCCTCCCTCCCTCCCTCCCTCATCACTTTCTCTCTCCTCCTCAATTGGAACAGTTTTTGCTGGACAAGACGGATTCACCAAGTGTATATAGTATACAGCGTTTTTTTGTATGCAATTACAACCGTCTTCTTCTTAGAGACGTGAGCCGCGTAATTAGTAAGGAGAAGAAAAACTTGGCATATATGCAAGGAATTTCTGTCTCAATGGAGAGAGATTGATGTCTCACAAGACAGAATATCAATAGATGTATGTACACCTATAATAAAATTATTCCCACAGAAGGATCGTTCACGTACGACTCTCATGCAGCTTTTATATAGATAGTAAGCTTTTGGAGGGTGGGGGTTTTTTTCTAAAAATAAAATAAAATAAAATACATATATTGAAGCTAAGCGATAGGTTAGAAGTTGGTTGCCTGCAGCTGCAAAGTTGGTGGAAAAGGCAACCCTGTTGGTCAAGAAAATTAATGATGGTATTGTCCCAAATGCATGCACTTAAGTCGCTTCTTAGTGCTACAATTAGAGATTGCTAGTGAGAGCTAATTAAGTGGGTAGGAGGTGTTTGTTAAAACCATGTGATGGGTTTTGCTACTTGGCCACTGGTGTGACATAACAAAAAATTAATGTAGAAATTAAACCCATGTAGCCATTAATTATATTAATTGGATTCACTCATGTTGGTATTTCAATTATGTGTTTACTTGTTATGCTTAACAGTGGATCAATTGTCCCTGATGGAAACTGTTTTTGTTGGTTTTGCTATCATGTTGTGTCATATCTCATATGGTGAGTTATTCAGATTGATGTAGTTGTGCAACAAATAACTCTTTATAAATGTAGATGTTTGCTAAATGATACATGGCAAAAAGATAAGCTGTTGAATTAATATGCATGTGTGCTTATAGAATATGGTACTTATATCAGTTCTAAGGAGTTAGAACATGTTTATGATTTTGAATAATGTCTACTATTTATGCGACAATTAGTTTTGGGATGGATGCTCTAATTCTACACTACTAGAAAACCTCAATATAAGTCACGGATACACCCGCGGCTTATATTTATGTTCGCCACATATTGTGGCTAAGCTCAAGTAAAATTGGCCATGTGTTAGTGCAAGAACAGACCTACAAAGGGACTTAACTGGGCTTTAGCCCAGTGCTGGTTTTGTACTATAATCTTTATTGTACAACAAAATCCACTACAATTAAATATTAGCCCATTTATATTTTAGAATTCAGCCTATTATAGCCATCCAAATCAGATTTTTTTTTTCTCTTCTACCCATTGAAATCCTATCATATTTTCTATATTAAAAAAAATATAATTCTACCATATAATATTTATTACCCAAAAATTCCTAGTTATAAAAGATCTTCCAAACCTAAAAACATTTAGCCCACCTGTAGAAAAATTCTTGAGTCCGCCATTATGTCAGTGGCTTATGTTAAGTAAGTAAAGAAACTTGCCATTTTTTCCTTTTTGTACGTCCTCCCAGTGTAAGGAAAAAAGATCATTATCTCATGGCCTATACTAGGTAATTTTTTTATTAAAATATCTTGAACACTATCAATTTTTTATTCATGCACGTTCTCCAAGTATTAGTGAAAAATTATTTTATGTAACATATATATAATTGGCCACAGATGGAGTGGGGCCCAGGCCAACCAACAACTGGCCATGAGCCAGCTGTGGCAAAGTATTACATGGGCCACCACTTCAGTGGCTAATTGTTTTCCAGCCATATATTACGAGCCACTGATGCACAGTAATCGTGGACATTACATACCAATGGCCATTGCTAGTTTGTTGTGACTAGGCAAATTGTGGCCTTAGCCTTTTTTTTAGTAGTGCTATCAGGTAACAATATTAGTTTTGGGTGAGATTATCATTTTCCTCAAATGATTAATTTATAATTTTTTGAGAGAGAATTTGACACATGAAACTAGTGAACATGATTTATTAATTGGGAAGGAAAATTCGAACTTGATATATTTTTAATATTGGAAAGAGTTATACCACTTATCGAAGAGCTAGTTGGTCACCCAATGAACATGACTTTATGGTATTTTTTTAGTCATATCATTCAAGTTGGTTGTTAAAAGGTCTAAAAAATTAAAAATTACAATAATTTAGCTATATCATTCAATTTATGCATATTGAACATTTTGTCGTACTTACAAGTATGAGGTCGTTCTATGATGAGAGTGCCAGTGGTGGAGCCAGAATTTCACATTAGAGGGGTCATTCATAAACCTTGTCTTCTCTTCATAATTATCATGAATTTCATATTTTAAATTCGTTAAATACTAATATCATCATCTAAATTATTAAGGACTTAAAATTTGATAATTTATATTCTAAAAGAGGGAAAAAAAAAAAGAGTAGAAAAAAGGAGTTCATAAAGCGCAATATCCCAACTCATACATAAAAAATGAAGAAAATAAAAAAAATTCACAAAGCTTTAAACAAAAGAGGAAGAGAAAGAAAGGTTAAAACTTTAGAGCACTTCCAGCGGTGCCCCCCAGCCCGGGCAATAGGGGGCCCAAGCCCTAGTTTGATGTTCCAATGGGCTTCTACAACCCGGGCAGGGCATGGGTCCCAGCAAACCGGGCTAGCCCAAAGGCAAGAACAGCTTGGGATGTAGCCTGGGTTTGCTGACGTCAACGATGATGTCTGCAATGAAATTTTTTAAAAAAAATCTAAAAAAATACTAAGAATTTCAGAATTTTTCAAAATAAATATATAGTCATATTCTTTACTTCCCACACCAAAAATCTATACAAATTCCTCTCATCGTATCTCATGTGAATAGTGGTTGCTCTTGGGTTGTCATGGCAATAGGTGGAAACACCAAAAGCCTTTTGCAAGGACTATCACTATTCATGTGAATAGAAACAACCCTTGCCTTGCCCTTGCCCTTTGCCATGGCAAATGAGTGGAAGTGCTCTTAGGAGTTTTTAGTGCAAATATCATAAACTAACCTAGAAGATTTAAGGGAGATAAGTAAAAGAGAGACCAAGAAATTTTATGGTTAATTTGTAGACAAAAAGAATCTAATATATTATTTTATTTTAGGGTAAATATTCTAAAATTAATCTAATATATTATAATATTATATATCATATATAATATACAAATAAAAAAGGTAAAAATGGATTAGAGCTTGGGACCACATTAGTTCCATGCTGGCTCCGTCGCTAGACGGTGTCATATATGTATAATAGATGTGGACCTTTATATTAGCCCCATGATTCATTTGAATAGTAACTTCACTTAAGTTTAATGAAATGATCATATGGCTAATAAGAATGTCCACATAAAAGGTCCGGATATGACACTTTCACTATAAAATTTCGCATATAAGTATATATTAATATTATGTCGCAAAGGGCTAACCTTTTCCGATGATGGACTAACCCAAAACAGAGGAGGATTGGGCCAGGAGATCTTAGGCCTTGAGATTCTTCGGTTCAATAAGTACTTCCTTTGTTTCCTCAAGGTTGCTAAAAGAATTTATATATACATAAAAGTACACATAACTTTATAGATATTTTAATTACTTAGATAAAAGATTTAATCCAACCAAAAGGAGTTCAAGTCTAGATTCAACTCAGAGTTCGAATCCTGTGTTGACAGTTAGACTTAGTGGTAGTCTTGTTTTTATAACTAAGACTGTGGTTTTAGACTTCCATTTCATTATGTATCCAATATAAATCCTATATATTAAACCTTAAGTAAATTTAGGTTTTTTCCATAAAAAAACTTTCACTTTTGGAAAAAGCTAAAGCTTTTCCAAAAAGACAGAAAAACCTCCCAACTTTCAAACCAAAGACATACAAATGTAAAAGATTCCTTAGGAAATCAAAAAATAAATAAGGGCAATTTTGACCATTTTGGCTTATTTTAAATTTTTTCTCTCCTTTGGTTTTTTCCAAAGTCTCCCTAAACTTAAACCCAAAACGAGGTCATCTTCAACTCGAATATATGGTTGGTTCCTTGGTTCCAGCTATAAGCTTAGGTTTGGCTTAGATCTTTCACCTTCACCCAATCGAGTTCAACTTAATTATATAAAAATAAAATAAAATCGCGGCACGAAATGCGATATCACTGTCACATACAATATATAATTTTTTATATGAGATGCTTGTTAATCTAGAGTATCTACATGTATATGTAGTTGGCCATCGTACCTTGTACATAGAGCTGGCTAGGCTAATCCTAAAATTTTCTTTGGGTGAATCATGTGTATATGGGCTATATTTTCTTTGCCATATAAATTTATATATTAATTAACCAAGTTGCAATATAGGTGATAGATTTTTTACACACATCAATCCCAAAGAGTGGAAGCTCAACACTCTAACCAATATATGTCACGTCCATCACATTTTTACTGTCAATATATTCCTTGAATGGAATTATCTGAAAAGATATGAAACCCCTCATTATTATAATCAAATCTTTGTTAGAAAGATCAGAGTAAAGTGGGGTGACATATATAGAAGATCTTAATGCCCCAAACACCACTGTTCTCTTGACGTTTGAGGCAGTCTTTTTGCTATGTACTAAAACGCAGGCCAACCCAGAAGTCCATCCAACACAAAAAAGGCTGGCTTACACCCCAACTCTCTTCACAGCGCAGTTCATCAACAACTGGTTTGCACTTTCTCCTTCTATCCCTCAAACTCTTCACCTATCTCACAATTCAGATTCATCATTACTGAATCCCCTTTCCTCCCCCCCATTTAAATGGCTTCTCCCATCAACTTCCAACCGCCATCTCCACCATGCACACATCAAACAGCACATCTTCAAGCAGTACTACTAATACTACTACTACTTCCACCACCCCGGGGCGTCACCCAACTTATCGGGGTGTGCGCCGCAGGAGCAGTGGAAAATGGGTGTCTGAAATCCGGGAGCCAAGAAAGCCTAATAGGATTTGGCTAGGCACATTTCCCACGCCGGAAATGGCTGCGGTTGCTTATGATGTTGCAGCTATTGCTCTCAAGGGTCAAGATGCCGAGCTCAACTTCCCCAACTCGGCTTCCTCGTTGCCCGTGCCTGCCTCTAGTTCCTCACGTGACATCCAGGCGGCGGCAGCCTCCGCTGCAGCTGCTATAGGGGCAGCGGCGGCAGCCATGGGAGTGGGAAATGATGATTCTCATTCAAGAACTGAGGTGCAGGCTCAGGGTCATGGAACAATTGAGGCTGCTGATAGAGTTGCGTTGAGTGATCATCAGTTTGTTGATGAGGATCTGATCTTTGACATGCCTAACGTTCTGGTGAACATGGCTGAGGGAATGCTTCTTAGCCCTCCTCGCTTGGACATAGCTGATGATGATGTTGTTGGTGCTGATCAAGAAGATGATCAGAACCTATGGAAATTTAATTGAAATCCCATCTTATATCAATATCCACCATGGAAAAAAAAAATGAAAATAAACCCAAAATAATAAAATAATAAAAAGACCTTGATGTATATGAGGGGGGAGTCTCACATTCAAAACTTTGAAATTAGTATATGGCATGTCTATGCAGCATATATCTCGACTGAGAATATGATTGTGGTGTGTGTGTTTTTTTATTAGACTTAATCTGCAGGATTTTCAATATTAGGAGTTGCTTTGTATTTCCATCATGTTCCTTCATCAGTTGCAGAATGTGCAATGGAAGGACCACGTGTTTGATAAAGTTTTTGAGCTAAGTGCTTGAGTTGTTTCAATATCAGACAATGAAATGAAATATCTCATCCACCTTTGAATATTTGGCAAATATATAGAGATGTCTCACCTTAAAATGATCATGTGTTTCTCTTTCTATCACTCTGCAGAGACCAGAAATGGTTGTTTTCAGGGTTTTGCTTGTGTTTATGAACCGATAACCTTAACTGCTGCCACCTACTAATCTATCAAGAAATCATGCAGAGCCTTCCACAAGTTATACATAGACAAAGCTTTACTGATAACTTTTCCAGAGAGCTTGAAGCAGATAAGTAAAAGCCAGAGCCTTCCACAAGTTTGAAGTTATATATACATAGACAAAGCTTTACTGATAACTTTTCCAGAGAGCTTGAAGCAGATATGTAAAAGCCGCCATGAAATTGATCTGCAACAGATTTAAAATGGAAAGAAGATGATTCTAGAATTGCCCAGAAGCTACGAGTTCAATCCATGGTCCAATTTTGTTCCCTCAGGTTTCAGAGCAAATAACCCTATTGTTTGGTTAAGAAAAGCAAACAAGTTTGGATTTATAGAATAGTGCTGTCTTTTCCAGGTATTAGCTATGATTCTAAATGATCATGAGTAATCTTGTTTGGTAAAACTGTTTTATCAAAAAGAACATATATTACATGTAACTATTTCATACAAAAAGTATGGCGTATATAATCAATATATATTTTTGAAATTAGGGTTCTCTCAATCAACATTTTGTGTTAGGAACAGGTCCATAGTTGCCGGTTGCTGCTTTCAAATTGGTGTTTGCCTAGGTAGTGAGTGGGATATTGACATAAATATCCATTTACTAAACCCAAATTATGAAAATATTTATTAATATAATCCAAGTTTACCATTCAGCACCGTGTATTATCAGAAGCATTTATAAATTGACAGTGATATATTGCTGATGAAGAAAGTTTATGGCCACCTTACCCTTAGTTGACGTGTCATTCTCAAGTTCTCAACTAGTTGAGCTGATCATACGTGGCACTCTTATAGTGGGAGAAGATACCAGGAATGTCAAAGATGGATGCTGACCCTTCACCTTCATTTGGTTGGAACCTACAAAGTCATGCAACGACATCCTAGACCTCGCTAGTGTAGACTCTAGGCTTAGGCTACATATCCAACAAAATCTGGTTCTTGTAAGTACAGATGTGCACCAACCATATTGGTATTTGAGTGTTTGTGTTTATAAACCACGAATTTGAAACATGTGACCTTAATAAATAGTAGAATTATCTCCACATGCTATCAATGCGTTCTAAGTTACTATAAGTTATAGTAGTTTGAGATAAAAATAATGTAGTTGTGAGAGAGAAAAAGTACACTTTGTCATCCTTCAATTCAATTCTAGACTTATTATTCATAGGCTCTAATTGATAAAGTAATGAGTTTGTTTATACCATGTCTGATTCGACCCTTTCAAATGGACACGTGAAACGAATGGCTCACAAAGTAAAAGCTCACATGACCCAGTCCAGTTACTGAAACTTATAACTATCATCGACAAGGGTTAACTTTCGGCAACCTCATCAGCCAATTCACCTGTCGTATAGAAACTCTAACCCAAGGTGTTCCACCTCTTTTGTCTATAAGTAGGGCTTTTGCCCCAATGCACCAGGTAATGGTAATTGGCACTAGAATTCTTATATATCCAATTACTTATTTTTTATATCATTTAGCTAACTTAAGTATTAGAGAGCCTTTAATTAGTATCACACCGGTGCCTAAGGCTTACCTTTGTTCTGCTTCTCCTTGCAGATCCTTTCCACACATGTCGTAGAGCCCATGCGATCAAAGGCATATCCTTATAAGTTGTTTCCATTTTGGACATCAACAAAATTAAAGAGTTATCTTACTATTAGTAATTTGTGTCTCTTAATATTAGTAATTTGTGGTCCAAACTCCTGAGCAAAAAGATTTGTGGTCCAAAACACCAAGGCAAAACTTCCTTAGTGGACAAGGTCAAGATAAGTGATAATTATGTATTAACCACTGGTTTAGGCACCAAAAAAAATGCACAATTATCACCTTTCTTGACTGTGCTGGCTTAATTAATAAATTAATGAGATTATAATTTTCCCACCTAGAATACAATACCCATGATTTACAGATATAATTTGTTCTTCTGTTCAATGGACAAGAAGAGGTAGAAAGTAGCTGAAAATAAAATAAAAGAAAACGAAAAATAAATAATGGTGGTAAAAGAATTTCAAATAAAATTCATAAAAAGTTGCCATTGTTCTAATAAATGCGGTATTACTCAGAGGGTCTAATCAATTTGATTATAAGCTTAAATTCATCCAAATAATGATTATGATTAGCAATGTAATTAATCCTCATTAATGGTTGATTACTTGATTGATAAGTTACGATAATAAGAAGTTGGGCGATTACTTGATTGATGAGTTTAACTTTGTGCGTCATAACAACAAGAGTAACAGATTTTCACTGTTTACTTGATTAATGATAATATTGGAATCTCTGAGCAAGACACAAAAGAAGGAACATTTTCCAATGGGATGGAGGCCTTTGTCAGGCCACAGTTTCAAGCAAACAAACCAGGCAAATTTGGGAAATGAAAAGACTGGTTGGTACCATTTTAATTAGTTATTGATTGTTGTTTTTCCAACAATCTAAAGACAGTAAATGATGGATTCACAATTATCAGTGATTGTGAATGAGGTGACTAAGAATCCTCATGACGAGAAGTCTGAGAAGTTCAAGAGAATTGACTCAAGAGATGGCAATAGAAGATGTTGTTCTATCTCACAATAACCATGAATTTGCATATGTTGCCAGAGAGGACGCTTCCAAAACAGATGAAAATCCAATGTCTAAGGAGACAATGACGACCATTAAGGCTTGGAAACAATTTGATTTCATGCACAGAAATTACATCCTTAATAGGCTTGATGATACTCTATATAACATTTATTCGTCATACAATTCTGCAAAGGAAGTTTGGGAATTACTTGAGAAAAAAAAAATACAAAATAGAAGATGTTGGGGCCAAAAAGTTTGTAATTGGAAAATTTCTCAAGTATGCCATGGTTGATTCGAAGACTATTATTAAACAGGTTGAGGAACTTCAAATTCTGATCCATGAATTGCTTACAAAGGAGTGCTATTAATGAACACTTCCAAGTTGGAGCAATCATAGAGAAACTGCCTTCATCATGAAATGATTTCAAAATTTACTTGAAGCACAAGCGTATAGAGATGTCTATGAAGGATCTGATTTTGAGGCTTCGAGTTGAGGAAGATCTCAGGAAAGGTGACAAGGGCAAAGTGCCTGTCATAGAAGCCAAAGCCAATGTCGTTGAGACATCAACGCTAAAATTCCAGAAAAAGAAGGGCAAGAGAGCTGCAAAGAATGATGCCAATCCTCATGCACCAAAAGGAGAGGATTTAAAGAAAATCAAAGGCGCATGTTGGGTATGTGGAAAATCAAGGCATAAAACACAAGATTACCGCCACTGAAGACACCAAAATTCAACCAATCCTCAAGCCAACGTGACTAAAGTTAATGAGGATTTTGTGGTTGTAGTGTCTAAAACCAGTATTGTTTTTGATACTAGGACTAGTGGGTTGATACAGGTGTTACTAGGCATATTTTTGGTGACATAAATATGTTCACTGATTATAAACAGAATTTGGGTGGTGAGAAACTATACATAGGAAATGCCTCTGCATCTAGACTTGAAGGCAAAAGGCAGTGTGCTGCTGAAGTTCACTCCTGGGACGATTTTAACTTTTTTGGATGTGCTACATGTCCTGAAATTAGGAAGAACCTAGTGTCTGGCCCTATTCTTACTAAGAAGGGTTTCAAACTTATATTTGAATTTGACAAGTTCATCCAAACCAAAGGAGGGCTGTTTTTAGGAAAAAGTTACCTTGGTGATGGCTTATTCAAACTCAATGTAACTGGTAATGATGCTTTTAATAATATAAATAAGGTTTCCATTTACTTTGTTGGGTCTTCAATTATTTGGCATGCTAGATTAGGTCGTGTAAATTATCGATCTATGCATAGAATGATGTATCTAGGTATATTGTCTAAATTTGATATTGACTTTAATAATAAGTGTGAAACTTGTACAAAATCCAAGTTTGCTAGGCAAACCTTTAAATCTGTTCAAAGAAGGTCAAATGAATTACTTGGATTAATTCATAGTGACCTTTGTGACTTCAAATCCACACCAACTCATGGTAGAAAAAATTATTATGTAACATTTATTGATGATTGCAGTAAGTATTGTTATGTATACTTAATACATAGCAAGGATGAAGCTTTACAGATGTTTAAGACATACAATGCAGAAGTTGAAAATTAACTTGATAGAAAAGTAAAATTACTTAGATCATATAAAGGTGGAGAATATGAGTCCACTGTATTTTCTGATTTTTGTACAACTCATAGAATTATACATCAAACCACTGCACCATATACACCACAACAAAATGGTGTAGCAGAAAGGAAAAATAGAACTTTCAAGGATATGATAAATTCAATGTTGAATAGCTCAGGGTTTCCACACAATCTGTGGGGTGAAGCCTTACTTATTGTAAATCACATATTAAATAGAATTCCACATAAGAAGACTATCAATCTCTTTATGAAGTATGGAAAGGACGGATTCCTACTTACAATACACTGAAATTGTGGGTTTGCCTAGCTAAAGTACAAGTACCCTTACCAAAGAGGGTAAAACTTGGACCTAAAAATATTGATTGTGTTTTCATAGGTTTGCTAACACAAGTGCTGCATATAGATTTTTAGTTATTAAATATGATATTTCTAATATACATGTTAACACAATTATAGAAGCTGTTGATGCTGATTTCTTTGAGGAAATTTTTCCTTACAAAGAAAAGAGGTCCAGTTCAAACAGTAGGAGTACATGATGGAAATCATGATGAACCATCCTCTTCAGGTGACCAAGAACAAGACTTGGGACCTAGTAGAGGAAAGAGGACTAAAACACCAAAAAAATTTGGACCAAATTTTGTAAGTTCTTGACTGAAGAAGAGCCACAAACTTATAAGGAATTAATGACTTCACCTGAGGCTCCTTTATGGAAGGAAGCTGTTAATAGCGAAATAGAATCCATTATGCAGAAACATATGTGGGAATTGGTTGATTTACCACATGGTAACAAACCAATTGGACATAACTGGATTTTTAAAAGAAAGCTAAAAGCCAATGGTACTATTGATAAATACAAGGCACGTTTAGTTGCTAAAGGATATCGGCAAAATGAAGGGTTGGATTATTTCAACACTTATTCTCCAGTATCAAGAATTACATCTATAAGGATGTTAATTGCCATAGCTTCTATACACAATATGACATACATAAAATGGATGTAAAAATAACTTTCTTAAATGTAGATAAAGAAATATACATGGAACAACCAGAAGGTTTTGTGGTAAAAGGTCAAGAAAATAAAGTTTGTAAACTTGTTAAGTCTTTATATGGACTTAAACAAGCTCTAAAACAACGACATCAAAAGTTTGATCATACAATGATGTCGCACGGATTTAAGATCAATGAAAGTGACAAGTGTGTTTATATAAAGAATAACAAAAATTCTTGTGTTCTTGTATGTTTATATGTTGATGACAAGTTCATAATGGGAACAAGTAAGGATGCAATGAATTCTACAAAGAAGATGTGAAATTCAAGTTTTGACATGAAAGATTTAGGTCAAGCTGATGTCATTCTAGGAGTTCAAGTCAAAAGAAATAGTGATGGGTGTATTCTTACTCAATCCCATTATGCAGAAAAGATTTTAAGAAAGTTTGGTCAATTTGACTGCAAACCTGTTGTGCATTTTGATGTAAATTGCAAGTTAAAGAAGAATAATATTGATGCAATTTCTCATTTGGAGTATTCTCAAGCAATTGGACACCTAATGTATTTAATGAATTCTACTAGGCCAGACTTAGCTTATTCAGTAAGTAGGCTTAGTAGATACATAAGCAATCTTGGACACGATCATTGGGAGGCATTAATCAAGGTGTTAAGATCTTTGAAATACACCCAAGATTATGGATTGCATTATACAAAATATTCACCAATTTTAGAAGGC
This sequence comes from Prunus dulcis, assembly GCF_902201215.1. NCBI lineage: Eukaryota > Viridiplantae > Streptophyta > Magnoliopsida > Rosales > Rosaceae > Prunus > Prunus dulcis. The sequence continues at coordinate 12,945,738 of NC_047656.1, read as the reverse complement.
TATAATGATGCAAATTGGATTTCTGATAGTACATAAACCAAATCAACTAGTGGATATGTATTTACATTAGGTGGAGCTTCAGTATATTAGAAATCCTCTAAACAGACGTGTATAGCACGCTTTACAATGAAATCAGAGTTTGTAGCCTTAGATAAAGCTGCTGAAGAAGCAGAATGGCTGAGAAACTTCCTAAAGGACATTCCAATGTGGCCTAAGCCTGTGACAGCTATTTGTATACACTGTGATAGTATGGCAGCACAAGTAAGAGCCAAAAGTGGTGTATAATGGTAAGTCAAGACATACCAGGCATAGGCATAATATAATTAGACAATTGCTCTCAAATGAAATTATATACATTGACTATGTGAAGTCAAGGGAAAATATCGCAGATCTTTTGACAAAAGGTTTACCAAGAGAGCAAATCAAATTTACATCGAGGGGAATGGGATTAAAGCCAATCCAAGAAGTCAAACCTGGCGGAAACCTAACCTAGTTGATTGGAGATCCCATGGTCTAGGTTCAATAGGCAAACTAGTTAGGTAAGATTCAAAAAGTTGAATACACAACCCAACTCATTCCTATGATAGTTAGTGTGTTGTCTGCTGATATGTAGGTTATGCTTTGCATTTAATGACACTAATATATATGGGAGTAAATGTGGGGCGCATTTATGAGAACGAAAAAGGCTAAGTTCTCTAAAGCTCTAATGAATCCCGAGACATGTTCAGGACCAAAATGAACAAAAACGTATGAACTAACGTGTGTTAAGATGTTATATATGTGAGACACATTGTCTAGGTTTACTATAGCAGTGAACAGTTCAAGATCAATTATATCCACTGTGTCGCCAAGTAAATCCGATATGTTTTCACTATGGTAAGTTTAAGAACAAAAGACACTTTTCCTTATGCATATAACATTTGCTTCCACTCAGATGCATTACATTCATTTAGCACTTTAAGTATAACTTTACAAATGTGGGGTCTTGAATTTTGATTCAAATGTGGGGTATTGTTGGAAATTTGAATGAAATTCAAAGACTTTTGTCCCACATTTGTAGAAATAAGAAAGAAAAAAAAATGAGGTCTTTATAAGTGTGGTAGTCTCACACTTAGTAAATGGAAGTTGGGCCAAGTAGAAGCCAAATGGGATTCAAATTCGATTTGGGCATTAAACATTATATAGATAATATTTAATTACCAAAAATATGGGCCTTGGGCCTTGGGGCACTTCAGATTTAAATTAATTTTTTAGTTTCGAATTAATAATTTTTATTAATTCGGATTAGTTTAATTAACTGTTTTTTAACAGTTGTGACTCTTCTGATTGGGTTTCAAAAGTCTATATAAAACAGAATAGGCATCATTCGTTAAACACACAAAAAAGCATTCTACAAGCACATTCATATTGTTTGAGAGGAAAACAAACAAAGTTTGTCAGATTCTAAGTCCTAGTGCTAAGGTTTAGAATATAGATAGTTGAATCCTAGGAGGCAATCACCTGTAGAACTTCAAGCATCGAGAAGGGGTGAAATTACTGTCTTTAGAACATTGCATCAAATCTGCAAGCTTCTATCTCGAATCCAAGTCTGTTTCATTTATTTATTGTTTACTGTATTTTAAATTACAGTTTGTTTTAAATAAAAATTTGTTGATATATATATATATATATATTTAATTAGTCACTAATTACTGTTTTTCCAACACCAAAGCATGGTGTTAACGTTGGTTTACTCTTTACTCATTTATAAATTAGATACCTATTCAACTCTGACAGTTATCTTAATTTTGAACTTCCATGGCATCTTGATAGTGTGTGTGTGTGTGTGAAATCCCTCCTCTTATAGTTTAGATTATCGATTGTATTTTAAAAAAAATACTGAGCAAATTAAAATTCATAATGAATTTACGTATGAATAAATAATATGGTCTCTTCAGTATTATCGATTCTATTTTACAAAGAATAAAGAGATACAGTTGAATAAAAAAAGAATGAATAGGAATTGAATAGTTTACATTATCGCTTATCTTCCTCCTTCACAACCCCTCCCAAATCATAAGTCCGTATCTTGAAGCGCTGAAGCTTGTGTAACAACTCCTCCACTGATCCTTGAAGGCCGTGCGTACTTGTAACTTTCTGCGCAGCGGTTCGAGCTTTGGTTCCATCCACATTAAGTAATTGGTCTGCTATTTTTGCAGGTGCTTTTTCCCAAAGCTCTGATATGAACCCAAGTAAGCCATCAAATGCTTGCCCTTCTTCCTCGTTAGCATGAACACCAGAAGTACCAGCGCTCATATGAAGCATTAAGAACTGTAAAGGCTCTGAGGACATTGAGCTCATCGTGTTGTTGCAGATGTTTAATTATTGGTTTTGGTCTTGTGGGTTGAGAAAATTGAGTTGAAAATAGAAAGAGGGTGGTCTGATATTTTGTAGTTGGAGAGAGAGAGAGAGAGAGAGAGAGAGAGAGAGAGCGCAAATGGTTTTTAAGGGCAAGCATTTGCATGCTCTACATATATATAGGGGACGTATGACTGTCTGAAGAAATCAAAACTACGGCATTGAAGTTTGGAAAGCAGTCAACAAAACGAATATGTTAGATAACGAGTGGCCGAATAAATCTGAATTCAACTTTGAGAAGCAGTCAAATGTATTGTCAAACGAAATATAGCTCTAACTAAAAAAATATTTAAATAAGAAGGTCGTCTAGGTTTTGTTTGAGCTTGGGTTTGTGTGGGTTATGACTCATATGAGGTAAGTCAGATTATGTTCTTATTGTAAGATAAATAAAAATTAAAAGAAAAATAAAAGCCGCCATCTTTTGTCCATTTTTGGAATCATGATATGCTAAACTATTATTACTAATTAGATAGCCTAACCCTGCTGTCAAAAAAAGACGTGATCTATTATTAAAACCAAATTAAGGGCACAGCCTAGTTTGACATTTCCTAAATTTGGGTTAGTATTGACCTATATATTCAGTAGCCAATTATGGAAATCAAAGGCTCAGCCTTTTATCTGTTAATTATGTTTTCACATCAACCAGCCCACCCAACCCCACCCCATCTAATCCTCCCCCACTCCAATCCAACACCCATCTCATCGTGGGTCTGCAACAGAATGTTGTTGCCATTGTTCCCAAGGTTTGCCCACTGATTTGATGGGGTGCACTATTTTGAAACTATTGTTCTTTACTGAATCAAATCAATCAGACACACACTCTCTCTCCAACAACCCAAACAATCCCAGTCCCAGTCGCAACCCAGACCATTGGAGTCGGCTCATAACAGAAGGGCATCGTCGACTGCTGCCACTTCTTAAACACCATCGTTGGAGCCGATTTCTCAATCTCCACGCCCTGATGATGATGTTGCATAGCAGGAGGAAGGGACATGAGGGGTGGGCTGTGGAGGAGGAGAAGATGGGGCAACAGCCCCGATTTAGGACTGTTTTACCCTTATATTTGACAGCAATATTAACATAATGTAACAGTAGAACCAAAGCCCCAATTAATAAAGAATTGGTGTATCATTTGAACGAATAACTTAGTTGATGGACTAAAATGCAACTCGGGTATAAGTTTGAGGACCATTTGAGTAAACAACCCATTTTTTTTTCTCATCATTATTTTCAAATCATCTTGGTTCAAAGTAGCCCCTTTTTTTTTTTTTTTCGGAAAGTAGTTTTGCTCACCACTTTAATCCAAGGTTATCCTTGCTACCCTTCTTTATACTTGACACGTATCCATAGGCATAACTATGATTAACTTTAAATTTTTTATTTAAGCTTAAATGCGGTTTTGCCCTCTGAACTATACCATAATTGTCAATTTGCACCCTCAATTATTTTTTTGGTAAATTAAGGATACGAATTTGTTAAAAATAGTCAATTAGGTCATTACCATCAAATTTTGACTGATTTCATCCATTTCTCCGTTACTCTTCCCATGTGAGTCGCACGCGACCCCTTTAAGAAAGGAAAAATCGCCACTTCACCCTTCACTTCGACTAAATCCCCCTCAAATAGCCCTAAAGCCCCAATTTTGTAACATAGACCAGTGGGGTTGCTGATATGAAGCGTAAGCCATCAACCTCAAGTGAACGTGGAGGAGCTGTGTTGGAGAGATACTGTAAATGTCGAAAAGAGACGTTAATGAGGATATCATGGACAGGTTTAAACCTTGGAACAAGGTTCTATGTTTGTGGCACACAAGGGGTGAGTTTATGATGCTTTTGGTTATTTGAATTTTTTTTCTTTTATTTTATTTTATCTAATTCCGTGACTAATGCTGAGAGTTCGACGGTGTGATTTGTGAGAGTGGGTAGACCCAGAAATGTGCAATCGTTCCAAGCAGATCATTCATGGGCTGTTAAGGCATATTAAAACTATGGAGGAGCAACTTTAGTTGCACAGAGTTAAAGTAAAGAAGATTAGATTTTGGTTTAGCAACTGCTTGATTGTGATGATAATATTGGATCTTTTTATGTTATCGAAACCTAATTGTCTTTGTGCACAAAATATCATACAAACATTCTCTGGAGATGTTGTGGTCAAATTTACATGAAGGCCATATAGGTAAGAATAGGATGAGCATTGAGACACACATATTTAATAAAGCATTGTTGAGTACTAGCTAGTCATAATAAAATATATTTCAATAACTTTGCAACTATATGCGACTAATTAAGATATTGGGAGAGACTAATTAAGACAATGAAATAGATATAGTTTGTGTTCGAAATACAGCCGAGTTCTCAAATAACTGAGGGAGGAAAAGGTTATACAGTGGCTGCAGAGGATGTTGTTAGAAATGTAATACTAAATGGATATATTTGTATCAATTAGCTGATCTTAATCTTCCTGAATATGGACCCTTTGCAAATGGTATTAGTAGTATGTCTCTCTTGGTGTAAACCATAGTTTTGATATTCAACTCATTGCAACATGAAAGCTTTCCAAGTTTGCTATGGATGAGTTTTTTGGTTCTGAAAATTTGTCTTGATGAATGATTCTAATTGCGGAGGTAACATATTTTCTTTGAAAAAGAATGATACTTATTTAAAATGTTTTTTAAGAAACAATCCGACGTATGCCCCTAAGAATTCTTATGCAGCTATCATGTCAATTGGCCTTGCACATAATCCTTGTGAGAAGATGCCACTAAGAGCATCTCCAACCGACTAGTTAAATCACAGGTACCATGGCAAACGGTACCAATTGAAGCTGCTTGGAGATCCAACCGAGTTGTCATTATTGACATAGAAAAGAAGGCTGGAGCAAAGACGTTAATATTGATGCCAACATACTGAGGCGTTATTTTCTTATTTTTAATTATTTATTTTCTTTGCCCCACTTAGCTTTAATTACTATTACTATTTGTTGTCTTTGATTGGTTGCATCGGATTTTTTTATTCTTCTGGCCCCCCCAGTTTTTTTTTTTTTTAAACCCATTGATAAATAATAATAAAATATTAATATTTTTTAATATTTCGGGTGGAGTATAAATTTATACAACTTGTCAAATATCCACATCAGCCATCAAATTCAAATTAGGTGTTTTGTCTTTGCAAAATTACACTGTGGGCTTTGGTGGATCATTAAGGGAAGATGGAACAAAGACAACAGAAATAAATATATAAATAAATTATCCAGTATATTTGGGTTGGGCTTTTAAATTTTAATCAGAATGTTGGGCCATGAACGACATGTGGGCTTCCTTGCTGTTTTGAATTTGATACTCAAAACGGTTTTCTATAAAATAAAATAAAAATTTCTTCTTCTTCTTTTGGTCGGAGAAGGATTTCTATTTGAAATAAAACTCAGAGAATCCGGCAAATTCTCTGATAGACGACCTGATAGGATATGTTCTCCTGTTTTCATTAAGGTTTTGCTTTGCCTATATATATAAGCTAGGTTGTAAACATACTGTGCAATTATTCACTCACTTCAAATTACAATTCTCTTTCCTTTTCTGCTCTCCTCTATCTCTGTTCCCGCCACCAATTCCGCTACATTTTTGACCTGCACCATCGGAGAAATGAGATATCTAAGGAGCTGTACGAGTTCTGCCTGAACCAAGGCTATGGGGATCGCAATCTAATTGCAAAATGGAAAAAGCCTGGTTATGAACGCCTTTGCTGTTTAGGATGCATGCAGCCTCGCGATCACAACTTTGCCACGACGTGTGTCTGCCTAGTGCCCAAGCATCTGCGGGAGGAGAAGCTTATAGAGTGTGTGCGTTGTGGTTGTAGAGTCTGTGCCAGTGGAGATTGATCACTGTGAAGTATTCATTTTATGAACCAAAACAGTATTGATTTTGTATTAGGTAACCCACTGGCTACTAAAATGCAATTTTCTCTATAAATAAATATAACATTACAGTGAGAATTTAAATATGAATAAAACAAAGAAGATGAGGATATTTGATTCTATATTCCAAAGCATCAAACAACAAATGTGAATAAATGAATAATAACTAAACTTTCAGTATAAAAAATTTGTACAAAAAATAAAGTGACTTTCTTAACACATCACTCTTAATCGAATAATTAATTGGTCGCATTATCGCTTCTGTTCCTCCTCCACAACTCCTTCCGAATCGAAAGTTCGTATCTTGAAGCGCTCAAGCTTCTTTGACAAATCCACAGCTTCAAGGCCACGGCTAGCAGTAGAACCCTTTAGCACAGTGGGTAGAGCTTTTGTTAAATCCATATCACGTAAGTGGTCTGCTAATTTTGCAGGAACTTTTTCACGAAGCTCTGAGATGATTTCAAGCAACCCATGAAGAGCTTCCTTGTCTTCCTCTTCGGTTGGCGGTGCCAGATTTACACGATCAACAAATTGTTGTGGAAGTCTGGCTTCTGTTTTGGGCAAGTATGGCTCGGAATTCGTACAAGTGATATTGTCTAGGCTAATTGGCTTTGTGGGTTGAGGCAGTGCCATTGAACTCGTCATGTCCCTGTAGCTGTTTATTGGTCTTGTGGGTTGTGGAAATTGAACCAGTCCTGAAGTTTGCCCTGAACAGTTTTGTGAGCTCATGAATTTGTTCGATATAGAAGCAGCTCTGAACCAAGATGAAAATCCCTTATTGATTTCTGAAAATAGAAAGTAGGGTTTGAAGTTTGAAGCAAATCTGATAGGTGAAATATTTGGTGGGTTTGTTTGTAGGAGACTTGGAAGAATGAAGGTATATATATAGGAACTGAGACGTACGGGAGGCTAAGGGGTTGAAAAATTCAAAATCGAGACGTTGGAGTTTGAGCATGCTGAGTGGAGTTGAAAATTTCAAACATTCAACTTTGAGAGGCAGTCTTTCCTTCAAGCTCACGAGACTAATAATCTGCTTTCTATTTGCGCAGGTGTATCAAATAATTTTTTTTTTTTTTGGGGGGGATGAAATGGAAATTACCATACCTGATAGGGTTGGTCATGGTCTTAATAACACGGTCGCGTGCATGACATTGGCCGTACCACTAGCCCATGTCAGAACAGTATGATATCATAGTATGCGCCGCCTTGGTTGAGAATCAAATAGAATTGTCCATGTAGAGAAACAATTATCCATAAAGGAGTATAATATTAACTTGCAACTCTCTACCGAGGGAGATTCCTAATTGGGTTGCGGCTATTTTTGACGATGATTTGTTAAGAATTTCTACCACTCATACTTTTTTTATAATTTAGATTTTATGTATTTAAGGATTAATCTGCCCATTTCACCTCACCCCCGAAAAAAAAAGGCACCGAGCTCTTCATGGATAAAATTCTACACCTTGAAGTTCAGAGCACCAAGCCCAACATATGGGTAGATATATAGGTGAAGTCTAAATAACAAAGACAGACTATAAAAAAAGTCGCCTTTTCTTGTCAAGTTTTCCACTCATGCTATGATTTGCGTCGAGAAGATGGATTTGGTACACAAACATATAACACTACTAAGACTATTAGATGGCCTAACCTGCTCACAAAAAGACGTGATATCATAAAAGCAAACAGAGTTGCAGACCATTAGATGGATTTGCTTTTATATATTATAAAAGCAAATTCATGGGACAGCCTTGTTTGATTTTGATATTTTCGTTCGCAATTTAAGTGATTTTTTGCGGACATGATATTTGAGGGAATATCTAAAAATTAGACGGTTCGAATCGTTGAAATACATTGTGTGAGAAATTATTGACCCATCTAATACCCAAATAAGTATGTAAATTACAGGCTTGCCAATACTTTGATCTATTAATAATTGTCGCACTTTTTTCTTCCCTGAATTTCCCCTTGTCTTCTCCTCTTATAGATCTCCCTATTTTCTTTCTTATATCATTTTCTCCCTTTTTCTTTTCCTTCTCTGTTTTCCCAAACAGAGCATCAAGGTCATATTTGCCTTGCATAAAATGCATGCTTAGTGTTTAGCGTTTACAATCAAATTATCATTTTACTCCAAGAATTTAGCATAGCAACGATCAACAAGAAATTATTATATCAGTCGTGCTCAGGCACTTACCGGTTAGTATTTTATCATGTTCTAAACCGTTTTCAGAATCAAAACCTCAAGAGTAATAGGCAAAGACTTATAGTAAATATGTATATATATCAAACACCATTTTCATTTTTCAAGTCTGATAATGACCTAGAACAGTGTAAAAGGTCTGCAACAAGGTCATTATCAACAAAATCAATGCAGCAAAGGCAGATATGCAGGACCATGGAGTGTCAAAGTAAGTGTACTTGAAGCTAGCCCATTGAACATGACAACTATTCCCGTAATAGTGGTGCACATCATTGAACAACTTAGCCAGATAGCATCTGTCCATATCAAAAGCCACATCTTTCCCCAAATTGTTAACAAATCGAGCAACGTCCCCGTCGTTCCCAAAGCAATTCTCAATGATGTTTCGGTCGCACAAGTACTCAACATCCTTGTATGTGTTCACGAGACAATCCAGCAATGTTGCATAGGTGGTGATGTGCTTGGAACATGACTTGTGGCACTGCTCATAGGCCACACAGTTGAGCAGGAAGGAGCTCATGAAATCGTCGATGGTTATCGTGGGCATTTCAATGACTCCGCGCTTGAATTTGATCACCAAGAAGCTCTCACCTTCGCACGGTCTGAGCTTGATCCCGGCACGGCGAAGCTTCGAAACACAATGAATGGTATGTGTTGGGATAATGTTGCCTCTTTGTGGTTCATCATGCCCTGGTGGTATAACACTTGCGCGCAACAAGTCAAGCAAATGCACGCCTACGAGCAAGGTGTTTAATTAAAATACAGAAACAAAATCTAGAGAAATTATGAACGAGTTTCAGGGAAAATGTACTAAACGAAACATCGAAAAAAGGGTATTAGTTAAAAATCGAAATTTGAGACCATACCTGTGAGATTTTGGTGATTTTGTATGACATGGTCAGGCCTCTGCATATGGTGGTTGAAGAATTCCAATGCAAGCAACGAGAGTGTTTTCCCATTGTCTTTATGTTCTGGCAAAGTTGTTAGATCAAACAAGACCTCAAGAACAAAATAGGGTATTTGATTCTCAAGCCTAAGCAAGTCCCTGACCAAAAATGATATTATCCAAACCATGCAGACAAGGGGGTCATATTCCTCAAACTTAACCAAACGCCCAAATTTCCTAAACAATTCAATTATAAAACAACCATCAAGAACCATCATTTCAATGAACTCATCTGTACTGAGGTTTATACTTTCTGAGTAGCATTCTCTGGCCTCGGCTTGCAGTGGCTCTAACGCCTTGAAATAATCGTTTAAAGTCAACCCTTTGGCCTCTGTTCTTGACAGCAAGGAACCCAAGTAGCGCCACTTGTGCTCTTCGATCATCTTGAGGCGTGGCTCCCCTCTGTGGTATGGGCCGATTGAGAGGATCTGGGGGTTGTACGACTTGCCGTTTATCTCGAGCAGGCTCTGTGGGATTCTGAAAATGCAGCAAGACGGTTTGCCTGCTGCATTGCTGAGGAGTCTTGGAGGCTCTGAGATCTTCTTGTGCATGGAGGCTAAGCGGTCCTCGTTCACTTCCCAGATACCGATCACATGGTTGGTTTCTTGTTGTATTGGATTGATGCCCATCTCCAGTGTTGTCATGAAGATGATGAATTGGGTTTTGAAATTGAAATTGATGCTTGTTTAATGAGAGGAAGATGTGAGACAGTGAGAGGTTGAACACCTGGGTTTTTTGGACAGCAAGACAAGGACTTCAGGATAATATAATCAAGAGTTGTATACGAATGCGCATAAAACGTCAAAGTTTGCTCAACCAACCAGTCAACCACCATTTGTTTCTGTATTATTTTTGTGGTCGAAGATTAAAACTTACTTATAAGTTGAATATCCTTATCTAAAAGATATGTTCATTAATGATGTCCTCATTCAACTTCTTCTTATGTTTCAAGATTTTAATGCTACCACTTCCAATTTCATTTTCAAACAAGTTTTGTAATAAATCATTTTGTTAAACATATATGTTTTATTTATCTAACTTGTAAATTCAGAATTTCAATATTTGATACCTAACTAATGGAACATGATTTTTATCCATCCTGTAGTTCTTAAAAATAAAAAACAGTAATATGTATATTCAATGGGTTCTAGGTCACTGAAAAAAGGACTAAAAAATAACTTTTAGGAACTCTTTTGTTTGGCGAGAAAAAACCTTAAAACTTTTTTTTCCAAGTTTTTCATATGTTCTAGAATCTATGATCGTGAATAGTGATACCCATGTAGGATTCACATCGATTTTTATGCGGAAAAGTCTGGAAGAACTTTGGACTCAATGAATAGTCAATACTCAATAGTATCTAGAAAAACAAAAAAATAAAAGTCAATAGTATCTTTTTATTTTGGGTTTTCTTTTTAAGAAAAATTAAGTATTAGACATAAGTAACTTTACTAATTAGTATTTGAGACATTGGGTATTTTTGTTTGGATTTTAATACTTAGGAAAGAATTGTTATTTTAGATTAGGCCAAAGAGGACTAGATTCATTTGGCCAGCTTAAAAATAAAAATTGAAAAGACAAGGCTATCCTTCTTCTTAAAAAGCATGGCCAGGAGCTTTACTTTTCACACACTACATAGTTTACTATTTAGGTAAATAGGAATTCAATTTCAGCTAAAGCCAAAAGCCAAAATATAGTACCTGCTTTTACCATAATATAATTAAAAAATATTAAAATTACAACATATGCCATTATGCCATTATTTTCAAATTTCAATATTTAGTTTCAAATTTACAAAATATGCCATTACCCATTCGTGTAAGTATTCGTCTTCACCTCGAGAAACCGCCTTCCACATTTTCACACTACTACCAAAAACTCAGAGACTGCACAGCGACGATCATTCACGGTAAACCACAATCAACGATGACCACCAACAGCGACAACCACCAACGATCGAAGTCGATTCTCACTCTCTTGGAAAAAACTGTATGAAAGTCAACGCTCTAACAAAAATTTGCCTTCGATTTTAGAGATTAAGGATTTTAGACATTTTAGCAACTGTTCGTTATGCATGCTTCCTTTGGAAAAATGGATGACTCTTTGGATCCACAACTACTCTTGGTTTAGGTTTTGCCTTCGTTTATAGGGATTAAGGATTTTAGAAATTTTACCTCCTGTCCATTCTTCATTCTACAATGTAGTTTAGGTTTTGGGTTTAGTTTTGGTTTCAAAACCTCTAAAAACCAAAAAATCACCAAAGAAAGAGAAAGAGCATCAAATATATATGTTTTCTGCACTGAAGAAAACGGAAATTGCACTGCAGTTTCCGGTTTAGTTTGTAGTTCTTGTTTTGACTATTCTAATCTTTCCATTTCATGTCAAGTTGCTCCTATTATATTTCTATTATGTTTGATGTTTTGCGTTTTGAATTGCCCCTTTTAAAAGAGGAAGAGCATCAAATATTTCTGTTTTTTGCGTTGCAAAAACTGGAAACTGCATTGCAGTTTCTTTTTCTATTTTCTGCTTAACTATTTATACTTCTTCCTTGTAGTTTATCTTTACTTGTCCTAATAGTGTTTTCATCCATTCATGTTTCAGATCACAAATGGCACAAGAAATGTCACCACAAAAGAATGAAGCTCAAAACCAACGAAAGTCAAGAATCAAAATAATGGCTCAAAAGAGAAAAATCAAAGGCAAACTATAATAGGAAAGCAAAGCACCCGGACTATATCCAGTTTTGGTGCAATATCAATGCTTTCAATAACATCATTATAGACGTTAAAGACAAACTCAATGAAATGCAGAAGAAACTGCTCAAGAAAACGCCTTTCTGGAACTTGATTGAGTTGTTTTACAACAAAAGAATTGACATGAATAACATGAATAAGTCGAACCTCGACTTAGTAAAGCTGCTCAAGAAGTTTAATCCAGATACAAAGTCCTTCAATTTCGGCACCAAATCATTCAAAATCACAGCCAATGCAGTGACTGAGATTCTAAGACTTCCAAATGAAGGAAACTCTGTCAAACTTGGCAATGATAGATACACTGCTACCTTCAGAACAAGGCACTTCGGAGGAAAGTCAAAACCATCAAAAGACATGGTAGAAGAAGAATTACAAAAGACAATTGCCTTGGCAAACCAACCGAAGAAAGAAAAGGCCAAGGTAAAGCAAAAGAAGAAAACGAACAGAGGAAAAGCAAAAAAAGAAGCTGAAGAAGAAGAAGGGGAAGATAAACAGGAAAATGAGGTTGTTGACTACGATAAGGATGTGGTCAACCTAATCTTGATTCTACTCTACATGACATTCCTCTTTGCCAACTCTTCATCCACTTTGCATTGGAAAATTGTTGAGCACTGTGAATCTAGACACACTTTCAAGCACTCCTTTTTTGGTTGCTTATCTTTTTTGTACTCATAGCAAGATGCTTGACGCCTCTTTCTTTCTCTGTTCTTTAGCCTTTGTATTCTTGAAGGAACATCAAGTGTACAATGAGAATGATTTAGAAACTGCACTGGATAAAATGCAAATTGCATTGCAGAAAACAGAAACTGCAATGCATAAGCCACTGTATACAAATTCAAATTACCTTGTCAACAGGATATTTCTCTTCTCTAATAGTTTTTCGCTTTTTAGGGGTTTTGAAAATACTCTGTACAATTAGAATGATTTAGCATGATTCACATTCAAGATACATTAAAAATAAAACATGGGATAAATTGCATACCTCTATGTCATTTAAGTCCTCTATTTGGTTGAATCTTGTGTGGAGTTCCACAAGACTCCATTTAAGAATTGTAGGAATTTCTTTCTCCTTGCGAAGGATTGGTTGTATGATGTTTGTCCTCTCACACAGTAGAAACTGCACAGTTCAAAAACAAGATATGTCAGAAATTAGGCTGGAAACTTCATTGGATAAAACAGAAACTGCAATGCAATTTCTGTTTCTACATTACAGTAAATGGAAACTGCATTGCATAAAACTCAAAATGCATTGCATAAGCCAATGTTTACTTACTAATATTAGGATAGTGCAACCCGAAAAACTCTTATAGAGGCTTCTCCTCTCTTCTTTGCTTTTACCTTTTTTATCAATGAGTCATTTATGTAGGTTGAAACAACTCTTGCCCACAAATAGCTTGAAAGTGTGTCTAGATTCACACAGTGCTCAACAATTTTCCAGTGCAAAGTGGATGATGAGTTGGCAAAGAGGAATGTCATGCAGAGCAGAATCAAGATTAGGCTGACCACATCCTTGTCGTAGTCAACAACCTCATTTTCCTGTTTGTCTTCCCATTCTTCTTCTTCTTCTTCAGCTTCTTATTTTGCTTTTCCTCTGTTCATTTTCTTATTTTGCTTTACCTTGGCCTTTTCTTTCTTCGGTTGGTTTGCTAAGACAATTGTCTTTTGTAATTCTTCTTCTACCATGCCTTTTGATGGTTTTGACTTTCCTCCAAAGTGTCTTGTTCTGAAGGTAGCAGTGTATCCATCATTGCCAAGTTCGACAGAGCTTCCTTCGTTTGGAAGTCCTAGAATCTCAGTCACTGCATTGGCTGTGATTTGGTGCCAAAATTGAAGGACTTTGTATCTGGATCAAACTTCTTGACCAACTTTACTAAGTCGAGGTCCGACTTATTCATGTCAACTCTTTTGTTGTAAAACAGCTCAATCAAGTTCCAGAAAGGCGTTTTCTTGAGCAGTTAGCTTGTCTTTAATGTCTGTAATGATGCTATTGAAAGCATAGACGTTGCACCAAAACTGGATGTAGCCGGGTGCTTTGCTTTCCTATTATAGTTTGCCTTTGATTTTCTCTTTTGAGCCATTATTTTGATTATTGGCTTTCGTTGGTTTTGAGCCTCATTCTTTTGTGGTGACATTTCTTGTGCCATTTGTGATCTGAAACAACAATGGATGAAAACACTATTAGGACAAGTAGAGATAAACTATAAGGAATAAGTATAAATAGTTTAGCATAAAATAAAAAAAAGAAACTCCAATGCAGTTTATGGTTCATTGCATTGCATTAACGCAAACTGCAATGCAGTTTCCGTTTTTTGCAACGCATAAAATAGAAATATTTGATGCTCTTCCTCTTTTAAAAGGAGCAATCCAAAACGCAAAACATCAAACATAATAGAAATATAATATGAGCAACTTGACATGAAATGGAAAGATCAGAATAGTCAAAACAAGAACTACAAACTAAACCGGAAACTGCTGTGCAATTTCCGTTTTCTTTAGTTCAGAAAACATATATATTTGATGCTCTTTCTCTTTCTTTGGTGATTTTTTGGTTTTTAGAGGTTTTGAAACCAAAACTAAACCCAAAACCTAAACTACATTACAGAATAAAGAATGAATAGTAGATAAAATTTCTAAAATCCTTAATCCCTATAAACGAAGGCAAAACCTAAACCAAGAGTAGTTGTGAATCCAAAGAGTCATCCATTTTTCCAAAGGAAGCATGCATAACGAACAGTTGCTAAAATGTCTAAAATCCTTAATCCCTAAAATCGAAAGCAAATTTGTGTTAGAGCGTTCATTTTCTTACGGTTTTTTTTTCCAAGAGAGTGAGAATCGACTTCGATCCTTGGTGGTCGTCGTTGATCGTGGTTTACCGTGAACAATCATCGCCGTGCAGTCTCTGAGTTTTTGGGAATAGTGTGAAAATGTGGAAGGCGGTTTCTCGAGGTGAAGACGAATACTAGAGCGAATGGCATAATGGCATATTTTGTAAATTTGAAACTAAATATTGAAATTTAAAAATAATGGCGTAATGGCATATGTTGTAATTTTAATGTTCTTTAATTATATTATGGTAAAAGCAAGTACTATATTTTGGCTTTTGGCTTTATCCTAATTAGCTGAAATTGAATTCCTATTTACCTAAATAGTAAACTATATTGTGTGTGAAAACAAAAGCTCCCAAATAGGGATTTATGTTTAGAAACACGAAATTATATTTCATTTCAACCTCTAAATCATAAAACAAACTGATCTTACTGAATACGTATATATGATCATGCGTATACTTGATTCGAGCTGAAACTTGATTTGAAGAGGAAGATGGCTTGTCTGTAAAATTTGTCATGTTAATATTGATGAAGAATCTTGGAGGGTTTGCGGAGGAAGGACATTTATAGCCAGCTAGATGGAAACAAAGATTTAATGAAAGTGACCATGTTTCATTTCATGCAGTGGCGTTTTAAACGTTGTTGAATGTTAAACGTGGATGAGGTTCCAGAAATATAAAAACCCACGTGGGAGAAAAAATGTTCTTCTTGTGTTTGCTATAAAATAGTTTTCTAATTCATGAAAGCCCTCATATTCATACTCATTTGGGAAGCAAACATTTATTTTCAAACATCCAAATCCCTTTGAAACAAGCACAGCCAGAGCTCTATGGCTTCCATTTGATTTATAAGGACACGTGTATCTATAATAGTGCTCCTATGATTCTTCTATATTTCTATTATGACTAAAAAGTAACACTGTTGTTATCGTGTTCTTATTCTATGAACCATATCTGACAGAAAATGTTATTTGCAAGAATCACTGTTCTTATCCTGCGATGACATGGCATTCTTGCATCATCAGTAAAGATCCCAATACATAAAACTTATACTTATCCATAAAACACTGTTTTGCCAGAACCACTACATATTAAATTCTAGAATAGGACAGGAGGCTGCATATATATCACACATACCTTTGGTTTAATAAGGAGCAGCATACTCTTTGTAGAGACCAAATAGAAACCCTGTAGGACTTACCAACAATTGTCAATCATGCATTCCACAGGCTTTAATCCAATAGAAAATAATACTTTTTTGGCAAAAAGAAAATAGAAAATAATACTTTGAAGAAATACAGAATGAATGACTCGAAGAAATCGACATAAAATACAAAAGCTCAGTATCAGTAACATGCTGATGCAGTATATTAGAGAGAGAAACCCTATCCCATTCAAAGCTGAACACTCATGGATACCCTAACCTTTTATCTGAGAGATGAACCCAAACCCAGACAAAATTGAACCCCAAATCCATCACAAATTGAACCAAAATCAGAGGGGGCAGACAGAAGAGGAAAGGGATGAGAATTTGTACCGTTCGTGTGTTGACTTCGTTCTTGGTTCGTGGTTCGTGGTTCGTCGGCGTTGCTCGTGGTTCGCGTTGGAGGCTCGAGCGTCTGAGGAAATTTCCAAATAACGCCGACAAACCAGGCTCGAGTATCTTTTTGTTTTGTTTTTATTGTTGTATTTTAAATTGAAAGCCCATTATTAGTAACCAATGGCCCATTTTTGTTAGCCCGATAAAACAGTTGTGGCTCATAGTTGAAACTTATTTGTAACTTGGAAGAACAAGTACGCGGCTATATGCAAACGAGCAATGCTAGGCATCAAGAATTCTGTAGCGAGGGCATTATATATTGCCCTGAGGTGAGGTCATATCTCTTAATCGTTGCATTAAATTAGTTAGATCCAATAGTTAAGATATAAGACCTCACCAAAAGGTCATAGATAAGGCCCTCACTATAGAATGACTTTGCTAGACATACCACATTAATTTGTATACCACATTGTGTACCACCTTTCTAATAGAAGTATATCTCACCTCTCTAATAGAGGTGGTACAATGTGGTACGACTAGCATTTTTGTATCGGCAATGATACAACCTGCAAATAAGACTCAGTGATGATATGCAAAAAACAATCCCAACTAACAAACCATATAATTGAATCCATCCATCATCAGAATCAAATGACCTAATCTATTGTTTTCTTTGGTTGGTAACAAAACACCTAACTTAGAAAATGAAATTATTTTCATTTTTATTTTCTTAGAAATAGGGATTTATGTTCAGAAACATGAAATTATATTTCAACCTCTAAATCATAAAACAAACCGATCTCACTCATTTTCTTGTTTCCCTTTTTCTTCATTCATGAAGAATCCAACATGGGATCACTTTGGCAAACATACTTTGCAATATTTATTTGTTTGGATATTATTATTTTTTTGTAAATTATTCCCAAACAATGTGTAATTAAGAATTCATTACAAGTCTAGCTGATAATTATTTTCAAAGAATCAATCACTCCACAAGGAAAAATCAACAGCATTCTCCATATCATCATCAAAATCATTCCAATTAAAACCTTTCTGCATGGCTGGTGGAGTGAGAATCAAACCCTCAGCCAAGCTGTCAATCAACCCCGGCATG
This sequence comes from Prunus dulcis, assembly GCF_902201215.1. NCBI lineage: Eukaryota > Viridiplantae > Streptophyta > Magnoliopsida > Rosales > Rosaceae > Prunus > Prunus dulcis. The sequence continues at coordinate 12,928,058 of NC_047656.1, read as the reverse complement.
TTAAACAACTCCTCCTCATCCAAATACACCACTTCTTCTTCTTCCTTCTCCTCCAAACCTGATGATTTAACTTCAACCTCAAAAAAACCCTCAGCAGCCTCCGCAGCAGCACACTGTAGGTCTTTAACAGCACACGTGGACGCAATGCGTGGCAGGGTACTTGCCTCATGAGGAAAGTTCAGAGCAGCAGACTTTCCCTTGAGAGCCAAAGCCGCTACATCATAAGCCCTAGCCGCCATGTCAGGGCAGGTGAAGGTCCCCAGCCATATCCGGGACTTCTTCTGATCAGGCTGCCTCAGCTCACAAACCCACTTTCCACACCTTTGCCTCACGCCTTTGTAAATTGGGTGCCTTGTCTCATTGAACTTCTTCCTCCCTGCCTTCCTCTTCTTAAACTCTACACTCTGCAAGTGGGCTTGAGCTGAAACTCGATTCGAAGAAGACGACGACGCGTCGTCTGTAAAATCTGTCATGTTAATGTTGATAGAGAACTTTGGAGGGTTTGCAGAGGAGGGATATTTATAGCTATAGCTATAGATCGAAACAAAGATTTAATGATATGAAAGTGACCATGTTTCATGCAGTAGTGTTGTGTTTTAATTTTAAACGTGGTTGAATGTTAAACGTGGAAGAGGTTCCAGAAATACAAAAACCCACGAGGGAGAAAAGAAATGTTCTTTTTGTGTTTGCTATAAAATAATTTTTTAGTTTGAAATTTATTTTGGTGGATGGGGGACCAGAGAAGTTCTCTCTCTGTCTGAATGGACAAGTCATTGAAGGTAGATAGGCATGGCCATTGCATTTTCATAAAATAATGAAATCAAAGAGTCCTTTGCTTTTTAGACTGTTTCATGGTTTTGAATTTTTCAAGGGTTTTGAAAGGACAAGGTCCGCACTAGAAAATGAGATATTGGGGACGGAGGACGGTGGTGGTTTTTCAGAGCAGTGGGATGATGGAAGTCAGATTGGGCTTTTTATATTATTCTGATTCTGGACACTTGGCAGTAGGATGATGGAAGTCAGATTAGGGACCATTAAGGTAAACAATTTCAATGCTGGGTCCTGGGTGAGTGTGACCATAACTGAACTGATCACGTGCATCAATTGTCGTATTTTAATACGGACACGTGTATCTTAATTATTTGCATCCAAAAGCAATTTGGTTTTGATTATTCTCCATAAATTATTGGGTGTTACGGCCACATTTGCCACATCATGGTGTACTAATTCACATGTTATCGTAGCATATGAGTGTTCGATAAAGTTATTGGTTATGTTTGTATCATATTATTGGTGATTTTTCTCATGAATTTGTATTTAATTTTTTATTTATTTTTATTTTATTTTTTATATAAAATTAAGGATATGAACTTCTTTTTTTGGCCAATTTCCCATCTGCCGTCTAAATCCAGAACATTTCATCTAATTTGCCGTTAAATATGAGGGTATAATGGTCATTTCATACGTTAAAAATAAATAAATAATGAAAAATAAAATAAAATAATAAAAATTGAAATAATATTCCTCTCTCTCTCTCTGAATCGCGAGTATTGATGGAAAATGAGGTAATTTTCAAGCTCTTTCTTGCTCTAAGACTTTGAAACTTCAATTACTGTTTAATGGGTTTGAGATTTGGAGGACTAGTTCACGTAGTAGTGGAAATTTAGCAAGAAAGCTCAATGAGCTTATAGTTTTCCTTACAATGAACTTAAGTTGATTTTGTGAAGTTGATTTTGGGTTGGTCTGGGGGTGGATCTCGCGTGGGGATGGAGCTAGAGAGAGAGAGAGAGAGAGAGAGAGAGATCTGAGGGTGGTGGAAAGGGAGGGTGAAGAAGGGGAAGAGGAATGAGGGGAAAGGGAAAAGGAGGAGGAAGGGGAGGGGAGGGAGGAGATAGATCATAGAGGGAGGGTGGGGGAGATGGAAGGGGAAGGAGGGGAAGGAGAAAGGAGGACTGGGTTCTTCAAGATGGGGGGAGGGAGGTTGGGTTTACTCTTTTTCTTCAATTTTTTCCACAAAAATAATTTAATCGAAAATTGGATGAAATGTTGAAGATTTAGACAGTACGGGGGAAATTGGCAAAAAAAAAGTTCATATACTTAATTTTCTAAAAATAAAAAAAACATAGAGGGTGAATCGAAAGCTACGTACAAGTTCAGTTAACCCTAAAGTTATTTACCATGGATTTTATTTTTATTTTTATTTTTTTGAAATTCTGGGATTGCATTCATAATACAATCAAAAAAGCCACTAGCCACAAAGAGCCATAACAATAGCGGAGTGATCTAACTATTCAATTGAGATTTTAATAGATTGTAATTACCTTATTTTAATGTAATGGATTTCAGCCGGATTTGTAATTATATGATTTTACTCATGATTTTAATATATTGCAATTACATGATTTTACTTATGATTTTTCATTCACTTAGGATTTTACTTATGATTTTAATATATTGCAATTACATGATTTTACTTATATTTCTATACAAGCTTGAACTCTGTCACCTATCATCAGTCACCTAAATACATAACCTGAAGGAATATACCCAATTTTTAGGATACATATACCCAAATTTTAGGGTTAATACAAAGATGGAGGCACAGTAACCATTAAAGGTTAGTCCAGGGAGAGTGCACCGACATCAACAATGTAACTCCCAACATAGCCACACATGGCCAGAATGAATACGTTAAAGAAACACAACACAACTGAGAGAAACCAACACTAGAAATACAAAAGCATAAGCAGATGCCAGAAGCTACATCCAAAACCACCAACACCTAATGCAAAACAGATAGCACCAGAAATGCAAAATAAAGAAACATACTGAAAACTCCTAACCCAACCCCATGACTACTCCTAGTTTTTGTCAAAGCTTGGACCAAAATTGTGGAATGAAAAAAAAGACCTTGCACCTTATCAACGTTTCTTCTAGATTGTGGGTAAGGCTTCTTCTCTTTTTCTTTTTTCTTTTTGTTTTGTCCTGGTCCCAAACATTTTGGGACACGAAATAAGAAAAAATATTTAGCCATGTGAGCTGTATGCGCAGCAGCTACGCATAAAATAATAATAATAAATAAATAAATAAAAGCCTCTTTGAGGCATTAGATCAAGCAACTTGTGGGCACACCGGTAGAGTTGTGGAGGGCTACAACTCCTTGCGAGGAAATGCCTACAATGAGCAGGAGATTCTAAAAAAAAAAGTATCAAAAATATAATTTTGCTCCAAATAAGCTTGTCTACAAGGAAAGAAGAGCTATTGGAAAATGCCCATGAGCTCTAGAAAAGGCAATATCATCTTTCTTGTTAATGTTTCTTTATCGTCTATTTTATGAAAAGTTTTTTTTATGTACAGTCAAAAGCATACAAACATAGTGGGGAAAAAAAAATATATATATATATATGAGAGCATATATGAGAATCATGCATAGGAAGATGAGATTTGTTATGTGATTTGGTATTTATATCACACACTCAAAAGTCTCACACAATACATCATTTAATGAAATACCTCAAAATCAGTAAGTTTTTTAATACCATGGTACTTTTTCTTATCTTTTAAAAGTCCTAATTGAATACCACCGGACTTGTATTGATTATTTAAAAATCCTAATTGAATACCACCAAATTTTTAAGCTTCAAAACAATCCATTTAAATCACAATTGAATACACCTCCCTCCCTTAGTGTTTATATCACACACTCAAAAGTCTCACACAATACATCATTTAATGAAATACCTCAAAATTGGTAAGTTTTTGAATACATGGTACTTTTTCTTATCTTTTAAAAGTCCTAATTGAATACCACCAGACTTGTATTGATTATTTTAAAATCCTAATTGAATACCACCAGATTTTTATTGATTACTTAAAAATCCTAATTGAATACCTCTGTACTTTTAAGCTTCAAAACAATCCATTAAAATCACAATTGAATACACCCCCATTAAAAATCCGAATTAAAATCACAATCTACTAACGATTGCGCACGATCAAAAAAACTCTGACATATGCATCCCAACTAAGAGTGCAAACTCAAAACAAAACAAAAAATACATATAAAGCTTAAAAGAATATTAAGCCATGACAATACAAATAAAACTCTCATAGAAGAGAGCTGGAAAGCTCTCACAAAGACGAGGTAAAAAACTCTCACAAAAGAATAGGTGAAAACTACATAGAAAATCCAAAGAGTCTATATGACTTATTCCAAATATGAAGAAACCGCTAAAAAGATGGTGGTAGATATCCGAAAGCGAAACTCATCCGCATGTGATGAGTGGATGAAAATCATAATAAAACGAAGACAAATAGAGAAAACTTTTTGTTTCTGAAAATGGGGGAATAGAGGAGAAGGGTGTAACACCCCGACTCCAATTAAATTCCCTACTTAAATTATTTTATTTTATTAAATATGAATTTACGAATTTACCTTAGAGTAGGGGTATTTTGGTCACTTTTTAATCCGGAAAGAGTTTGGGGCAGTGACTGGTAATTTTAGGTAGATCGTACTGAGGTGAGTCCGTAGACACGTAGTGAGCTCGAATCGAAGTTGTAACGAAGAAGTTACGATCAAAAGAAAATCAGTGGCACGATCGTAATTATTTTGAAAAGAGTTTGATACAAATCTGATTTCTTCTCTCTCTCTCTCTCTCTCTCTCTCTCTCTCTCTCTCTCTCTCGCTCCCTCTCCCCCTCCCTCCCTCCCCGGCGTTCTCACTCTCTCTCCCTTCGAAACTCATACCACAGCTCACCACTGGCCATGAGGTTGGTACCAGTCGAACGGCCACCTCTCCCTCTTTCTTTCCCGACCAGTCTCCGCCCTTGGAATAGCCGTATTCTATCGGAAATAGCTCGAAAATGCGCCGGCTTTGACAGAAACTTCACGGCTTCGATCTCTCTCCTCATGCCACCAATTCAATCGAGTAAGGTATGGATTTTTGACTATTTTTCATGCTCTAGCGTAAGTGGGTTAATTTTGGAATTATGGTTCTGTCAATTTTGGGATCGCGATTTCGACCACTTCCGGTCACTTTTTGGGGTAGGCCCGAGAACAAAAGTGACTCCAAATAGGGTGTTAAACCTAGGGTAGGAGTCTTGAACCGTGATTTAAGTTTTTCCAGTGAAGCGTTATCACTTTGGACACCCATGCATGTGGCGGTGCGTGGGACACTTTTTGGCCAGTCATAAAGTCCTATAATAATCCCTATGTCGACCCGAGCACGACGGTATGCTCGGATATGGTTTTGGGTATCGTTTGATTGTCGAACGGATATCGCATATTAGGCGTTATTCGAGTTTGACATGTATGGACTGTTAGATCGACTCCATTTCAATATATGTTAATCTAGGTATCCCCAGGATCGTGTAGGAATTCACAGGTCGTGAATCGGAGCCCCGGATGTTCCGATTCAATAACTTAAAGGTTGTGTTTTAAGATAGTCGTCTGAACGTCCGATCGTGCGATCGTTAGTGATCCGACCGTCCTATTTGGACCAGACTTGTAGGACATGTATCCTAAACCTTGTGGAACCCATTGGAATTTCCGGATTGTAAAATGGAGGTCGTGGGTCCCGAGGACCCGGTTACCAAGATTGGGTAGTTTGACCCCTCGGTTGACCGTGAGTCTTCCGAGATAGTTTCACCCTTCGAGGAGTACTAGAACGACCTTATTACCAAGTCTCGACCCTTATTTGAGTTATGTTGACTATGTCGGGTTTTTTAGAGTGTTTTATATTATCATATGAAAACTCTTGGATGTTATTATAATAATTTAAATTATGGAATATATGAGTATGGGTTAATTGATATGGTGAGTTGTGGAAGTGAGCCGTGGGCTTGGTTATGATTATTAGGAAGTGAGTGGACATTTATTTTAAATATACATTATTGTCAATGATTGAAAGAATACGCATGAAATTGATATATATATATATATATTTGGATTAAAGATTGAGGAATTAGTAAGTTGCGATATTAGTAGTATTTAATTGAGAACTTGGTTTCGATTGGAGATTTGAAGGCTTGAATAATTTGGTGGTGATTTTCATAAAAAGGCAAGCCATTTTAGTCTCACACGTAAAGTTGGAATATTCCAACGTCTGAGACACTTTCCATACGTTGCGTTGGAAATTTTCCGACTTATGGGAAGAATATATGATTATTTAGTCTCACATGTAGTGTTGGAATATTCCGGCGTGTGAGACATTTCATGTACGTAGCGTTGGAAATTTTTCAGCGTATGGGAAGAATATATGATTATTTAGTCTCACACGTGGCATTGGAATATTTCGGCGTGTGAGACACTTCCCATACGTGGCGTTAGAAATTTTACGGCGTATGGGAAAAATATGTGATTATTTAGTCTCACACGTGGCGTTGGAATATTCCAGCGTGTGAGACACTTCCCATACATGGGGTTGAAAATTTTCTGGCATATGGGAAGAATACGTGATTATCCGGCGTGTTATGGATTATCACGCGTGGCGTTGAAGAATTCCGGCGTGTGGTAAAAGAACAAGGAGATAAATAAAGAATTGTTACACTATATTGGGAAAGTTAGATGTTGAAAAAGATTATGTTTGGTAAGATGTGATTTAAAGAAAAGGAAAAATGATAAATTCTAGAATCTACTAATTTGTATGGCTGTAATTGATTGCATGTTGTTGGAACCGGGAATTTTGTAGAAAGAATTACGTGTGGCTTGATCCTTCATTAAGGGTACGTAGGTAGCCTGAGGTCCCATTCGGGTCCAGCCACGAACTAAAGATATTTCTGGAACTTTAATTTGGTAGTTGGATCTAATCTCATAGGTTTTGGTGTTTGGATGAGTTTAGTGTCGACAGTGTTGGTGGTTTAAAAGGTCGTTAGAAAACGAGGCTTGGTGTAAGGATTATTCTTTTCCCGTCGGACTAAGAGAGTTGTTAAAGTGTGGTTGCGGCCAAGACAGGATTGTAACCCGTCTTGGATTGAGTACAATTTGGGGCCGAATGCTTAAACTACTTGTGTTTGTGATGGGTTGTTAAACATTGTACGATGGATTTTTGGGAAGTTAATTTATGTTATTTACAGTGGTAGTCATAAATATGTTTGAGTTTATTACTTGCATTGTTTGATGTATTATTTGATTTAAGAACATTGTTGGTGGTTCTGTTTCAAGTTATTTGAAGGCCAGAGGCCTATTATGTGAATTGTATGTTTTTATATTGTGCATCTGCCTGTTGGGATATTAAATTGTGTTTGTTATGCATGTTGAAATTTTTGGGATTGTTCAATTTACAGGGGAGACTCTGCCAAAATTTCGATAGAAAGTCTCAGTTTTTAGTAAGTGGGCTCGGCATCCGGGTGATGTCAGAATTTCCACAAGATTCATCACGGGTTCTGAGAAATTCAGGGCGGATCCTGTCAACGGAGGAAGGGAGGAAGGGAGAAGGGGAGAGGGGAGGAAGAACAGTGGCTCCCTCCCCCTTTCAAAATGAAAATGGCTCTAGAGTGTTTTTGGCCATGAACTTAGGGTGTAATCTTAATAAATAAATATAGGGCTTTATAATATGAGTATATTTGTATTTCAATGCGGCGAGCTTCATATTATGCCATGTCATGATTTTCTGATGTGATGGATCTGATTAAGTTTGAGACAATATTGGTGCAATTCAAGCAATTGAGATGGAGTTAAGAGAACGTGGGCTGCAACAAACTTCTATCCATAAGAATCAGCAACAACTTTAGGCCTAGAAACGGAACCTAAGCAGTCAAATACTTCTGGCCCTAGAAGTACTGAACAATTATTAGGGGGAAGAATTGATAACCCTGCAGCCCAAATCTGAGTCCAATCCAAAGCACACATTCAAGACTATGGCTTACAACTTACAAGTTACAACAAATTCTCTCTGGATAACAAAGTTAAATAATTTTTAATCGACATGAAAATGACGAAGGCAAACCCCTGTCTTGGTGTTTGATCGTTCTCTAGCTTTTGCATATGTTTGTTTTTTTTAATTTTTTTAATTTTAGGGTCTGGTCAATAATAGGATCAGATAGACAGTCCCATCACTACTTATTATTCCCCATGAAATAAAAATTAAGGGTTTCAATAATGTGTCCATCATAATGTAAGTTACAACAAAAGGACAACATAACATATCCCCATCTAGACTTAATTTAATCTAACAATATAATCAAACACCAAGAACAAGAATTTAGGCTTATCAATTTGTGTTAAGTCATCTGTTAACTTTATTCGTTTGTTTAGGCATTCGTGAACTGAGTTCCTTGGCAAGTTGGCATGATACGCCAAAGAATGTGTGGTTGGTAAAGTGTAGGTTTCTACTTTATTGGATCCTTCACATTTTTATTGATTTTCATACTTTGGTGTGCTAAAGTTTTATGCTCTTAAACTTTTGGTGTTTTCTCAAACTATATTCGAATGTGAACGTTCAATTCAATTAACTGACAATGAGTGAAGCAGCCCAAGGTTATTCAAATTATTAGGCAAAACTCTAATACTCCGATGTGAAAACTGATTTGGGATTCACACTCTCAATCTTAAGATGACCTTGTACATTTTGGTTTGCAAAATAGTGTTATGCCCTATTCAACTTTATTCGTTTCTTGAGGCATTGTTGAACTGAATTCGTTGTCATCCTTTGCCAAAGAATATTTGGGTTGGTAAAGTGTAGGTTTCTACTTTATTGGATCCTTGACACTTTCACTGGTTTTGATCATCCCTTTGATGTACTAAAGTTTCATGCTCCTTTACTCAACATAAACACAAAACTCATAAGATTATGAAATAATATAAATATTTAAAGGCCCAAGAATTGTACATGTCATGTCTAAATACGCACGAATACGTCCGGTTCTCCTCCCCCCCTCCCCCCCAACTACATACATGATACATAATCCATATACATTGATAATACCATGTCACCCACCTAACCCAAGTACTTTACTATTTTAAGCCTATTTCCTCTGCCTCACAGTGCATGTCAAACTATACTTCCCAATTGTTCATATTTTAGATTTCGAAACAAAAAATTACAAGTTGTGCCAAAACTCTTTGGAATGGTCCCTTAACATCAAACCTTTCCCGGTTGTTCATTAGTTTCTAGTTAATAATCAAACTAGCTCCATTGCCAATTCATCCACCAGTAGGGCAAATATGGCAACCTCAATCTCCATTGCAGTCTCTCCCACTTGGTCTTGATTTTTCTTCCACCCATCAAGCTCCTTTCTGAAATCTTGCTCAACCATCATGTCAATGGTGTTAGATTCCACCTCTTTCCAGGACTCAAATCTCTCGCAGACCCTTCTCACCACCACTACTCTCTTGTCACTAAAAGCAGCTTCTTCTTCTTCTTTCTGTTCCTCAACAATGAGATCTGAGACTAACCTCTTCACGTCTTCCGGGATTCTTTTTCGGATACAATGGAAGTTTGATTGGGAAAGTATTTCTCTGACAAGCTCATCAAGGTTTTCTTCCATCCTGCTATCTGATGTTTCTGGTTCATCGTCGTCATATTGTTCTGATTGTCCTTCTAGATCATCCATGTTATATTCATCATCTTCTTCTTCTTCTGACATTCTTTTTTCGAGTTCAATTGGATCCAACCCTGCCAATTTCTCAAATCTACGAAGCTTCTGCAGTAGCTGATTCTTTGTTCCTGTAAATTCAATGCCGGAAATACCAAGATTAGTTATTTGTTTGAAGATTCACAAAATTGGCACTAGGTTTTTCCATAAACCTAATATAACCTATATCCTTGTTGGTTCCGAAGAATGCCAAGTCCGTAGATAGTAGAGAGAAAACCTTATTACTTAATTTATGGAAAAATAAAACCCTAGACAACCGACTAAAAAATTATAAATAAATAAAAACAGAAAGGCTGCAAAAACTAAAATATCCACCAAGTTTAACCCTAATTAAACCAAATCAGGAAACCACAACTAAGGACTGCAGAAAATAGATAAATGATTGCCATAAATCTATGATTCAAAACCATCAACCGCCAAAAACTTTCAAACACAAAATCACAAAATTGTAATGAGAATTAATGGTGATGAACCAAAGAGGTCTACCACATGCACCGTGACTTCTGCACATAACAATCTGTGGGTCACAAATGCAGTTATGAGACTGCAAATATACGTCTGTTACATCAATACAAAACGTCAGATCTTGAGATTTTTCACCTACACTTAACCAAAACACAAGGACAACTTTCACAACACAGATAAGAACACTGAGATGCAATCTTGCCATGGATCCCACAAAGATAAGCATGGTGTCTTTAATCAAACAGTCGTTGAGCCATGGCCCTCCAATTGGTTTTCATTTTGTACATAACATAACAGTAAGCTCATTGACAACGACCACACAACCAACAAAGAACAGTACAAAATTAAATAGAAGTTAGTACAAACGGAATTGTTACATACTCTGTACATTGGCATAGCTGCACTCCAAATCAAAACCGTCTTCATCGTCACCGTCACCGTCACGTCCCTCGTCATCGTCTTGGAATGGAGGGTCCAATACAGAAACAGGACTGCACTGCTCCTTATCTTCCTCTTCCTCTTCTTCTACTTGGAATTTCTTCAGTCCCTCCTCCTATTAAAAGTTTAAAACCTTAATCAAAACACTAATCATATATACATAGGGCTATAGAATAATAATTTCCAACTAAGCCTTTAACTATTTTAATCAACTTAGATTAATCTCAGATCCATAATTGCAAGGCTGCTTGACTTTTCTTCTAGTTTTTAAACTACAATAAAAAGCATATAATTTGGGGGATGTCGGGACTTCATGAATGGGATCGAACACTAAAAAACAAGACCAAATTTGTCTTTTGCTCTGAAAAATTATTTCTACACAGTTCCTCAAACAAAAAAGATTTACAATGCAGAGACTATACAAGTGACAAATGACATAGTATCATGATAACAACCACATATATACAAAAAGTTTACATGCTATGCTGAGCTTCAAATTGACACATATGACCTTCAATGTGACTCAATTTCCCTCCCAAATCTCTGAAAAGTGATCTTGTTGCCGACAATTCTATAAGTTCCTCACCGAGTGAACTCGGACCGTCTTTAAGCAGACCGAGTTACCAACTCACTGACTTTAGTATAATTAAATTACTATTAACAATAAAAAAAGACGATTTGGTATATAAGCTGGAGGAAAGGACAAACCTCTTGTTTGTGGCGACTAGGAGACGCCGCCGGCGATGAAAACTCAGGCGTCCGGTGGCCGGACGGCGAGGGTGTTGTTTGGAGCACGAAACGGAAAGGGCTATCACAGAAGCCATTGTTGATCTTCTCACAATTGCAAAGACAAGCTGAATCTACTCTTTGTTGGGTCTCAAACTCAATCACTTCTGAGTCCTCAGACTGGCTGCTACTTGAGGCAGTATCTAAATCTAAAGACTTGTCTTCGTTGGTTTCAGACCACACTGCACTGCTGGGCCTACCAGTGCAAGAAGAAGAAGAAAAGCACACCTCACAACCAGTGCTCATCTCAGAAGCAGTTTGCTCCTCAACAGCCAAACAAGACTCAATCTTTTCCTCATTGGAAATCTTTCTACGCCCAACTGATGAATCCCACCTAAGAATGTCCTTAACAGAGACCTTAACCCCATCCCCTTTGATTTCTCGCTTTTGGGTTCGATTTCGATTTGTTAGTCTCTTCAAAAACGAGCCAAATAGCCCAAAGCTGTGATTTTTGTTCTGGGTTTTGGGTTTTGAAGATGATGACTGTTTCTGAATCCTCATAGCAGCTTCGACAAGCAGAGCTGCGGTTCTATTTGGGATTTGAAGAAAAATGGCATTGGGACTCTTGCATGGGCTTCTGGCTGCTGGTGATGGAAACTCAAAGAGTGGAGATTTTCTGAGGTCCGGAGAGTCATGGAGAGAGAAAAGGCAAGCGTTTTTGCAGAGGTTTCCGGGAAAGTTTGAAACTTGGGAGATGGGTCTGCGTTTTTTGACCTGCAAATGGGTTTTTGGGGAGGGTCTTTTCAGCTGGCAACGTTTATCAGCAATGTAGTTCTTGAGAAGAAACGGCTCTTGATCTTCTTTGAGCAGCTCATGTAAATGCTTCTGAGCCATATTGATCATCCAAAGCTTGCAACTTTAAAACGAAACAACGTAAAAGGAATGTATGCAACAAACCCAACAGGCAACAAAACTTGAAAGAGTATGGTTTTCAAGTTGCGTGAGTTTCAGCACCATCAAAAAGAGTTGAAGAGCTTTCAACTTTCAAGCTTCAGCTGATAAATACAGGGGAGGTTCAAAAAATGGAGGTTTGAAGGTTGAGAAATTGGATGCTAATATAGAGGGGAGAGAGAGAGAGGAAGGAATGAGGAGACTCATGATTCAAATCTGAAATGCAGGGGGGTAGAAAACCGAGGCCAAGATGGTGATAAACAAATTATTATAATATAATGGGTGCAAATAAATAAAGGTTAAAAATAAAAAAATAAAAAACATGGTCGCAAATTGGTAGCAGCACAGCAGAGTCTATGCATCTAACTCAATAGCAGAGAAATTTATGTGTCTATAAAAATAAATTAAAATACAAAATTGTTTACAGTTTCTTTCCAAAATCCAAAATACAAATTGTACATACATGTCTCTCTCTTTTCTGTTTTTTATGTATATTTATATACAATTTGATAGAATACATATTTGGTATTTACAGAGTTTTTGTTACTGTGTTAGAGAGAGAGAGACACACACACACAGAGGATTCGTGAGAATAGTGCCAGCTGCTTAGCTGGACTGAGTAGACCAGATGAGATGACCAGGTGGAGCTTTCCTGGTAGCTCATTTCTTTCCCGAGATCCATAGCCTAATCCGGTTCTTGCTTTTGCTTTAATTTTAATCTATTCAATTGAATAGCAATGCTCCTTGATCTGACTCTATCTTTGAGTCAATCAGTTTGTGAAATAGTTTGTGAGTTTTGGGAATTTGCACTACTATAGTTGACTAGTTTCTGTAAAATTCACTTTAAATTTGATGCCAATGTTTTTCATTTAGTCCATTTTACTCTGTTTGCTTTTTGACATTAAGTTTGGCAGATTAATGATCGCTAAATACCCCTCAACAGGAGAGAAAACTTAGTTTCAACAGGAATAATGCTATTTTGTTATTTCCAATCAATAATATTATGTCACATAGAAGTGTTATTACGAATTTCATAGCATTATTGACAGAAAATAGCAAAATAGTGTTATTCCCGTTTCATAGAAGTGTTTCTCCTTTAATAGCTCCAACAATTGCACGATCGCACTTGAGTGGGGAAAATATATTGGTCTCTGTCACTTTCAGTTTTCTGTTTATAGAAGAAGTATTAAATTGAGAAGTTGAAATTGTTTATTTTTTCAGTTTTCTGGATGCAGGAAAGCCTTTTTTTCAGTACAAATAAATAAAACCTTCTTTTGGTTTGAACCCAATTGCCCAATTTTGCATCTTGGTTCTCACTTTCCCTAAAATTCAATTCAAAAGTTGTAGGTAAATCCTAGAACCCTAATTTTATGCTAAAACTGCAACACCAATAATTCCACCAGTATTCCTTAACCCCTAGCTCTTATGGGTTTTCAAATTGATCCCCTATATTGCCTACTATTATTAGTACTTGCAATCAATGCAGAGAAAAGCAGAGCAAATTGAGGCAAAAAAAAATTTAGATGGGTTTGGAGTTTTGGAGCAGAAAGGCTGTGAGGCTATGACATCAAAATGGAAAGGGCTTCTCTTTAGCCACAGTTGTTCACTTTTGGCAGCAACAGGTGTTTGTTGTACTAGTGCCATAACTGCAGTCCAATTACTCCCATGCCTCACTTTACAGCTGGACACATAATATTCACATAGAACACACAAATGCATGGTCCCTATGGGGGCCAAAATATCATATTTACATATACATACATTTTATATATATATATATATATGTATGTGTGTGTATTCTTCCAAAATTGATGGAAATTATAAGACATGATGAAATGACTGAGACTAAGCAACAACCTTAAATCAAATCAGTCCTCTTCATTTAATTGTCTTTTAACGAACTAATCATAATCAATCCCATGAATAGTGGGAGGTATTAAGGGAATTTGGACACAAATTTTTTTATTCCTTTCATCTACCATACAAATCACAACCAAACAAAAGAATTTAGTTCTTGATAGTTTATGTGTAATGTTGGAAAATAAGTGTCATTTTACTAATGTTGTGTTATGGGTATGTGTTGAAATATGTTTCAAGATTGAGTTTCCTTTACTTTCTTTTTTTTGCCAAAATTAGGAAAGGGATGTGGAGTTTTCTCACAGACATACTATATCACGGTATTATGGGGTTCGAATCTAAACAAGACAATATTACCTACTTTAAAACAAGGCAATTGGTAAACAAAATATATCTACTCTCCCAAACAAGGCAGTATTGACAAATTCAAAGTGAAAAGGTATATTGAGCCCCACTTATTTTTTATAATAAAATAGCATCTTCACTCTCTCACTTATTTTCTATAAAATATAATAGTAAATATAAAAGATAAAAATAAATAATATAATAATAATTTGTAGACTTGCATTGCCTAGTCCCTTGGAATGACCAACTTTTTTTATGACCTAAATTGTTATAGTACAATTTTGCCTATTTCATTTGCATACTCCCTTAAAGATGCTCTTAAAATCCCTCCTTTTTTTTTTTCTTTTTTTTTAAAGACAAGAATATCAAATTTTGATCTTCACTCTTACAAGCCTACTAGGGAGCATAGTTGTTCTTGGTAATTCACTTTTTTGTCTCTTCAATCAATCAGAAACACCTCAAAAATGAACCATTTATCCTAATTTAGGAGAAAATTTTAGTTATAACGGAAATATCACTATTTTGCTATCTCCACTTCTCCTAATCCAATCAGATGTCCATTGCATATTTTGGCAGGTGATGATTTAATGGTGGTTTTGATCTAGGTGGCAGCGGTGCCCAAACTGCGGTGAAAACGACAAAAGATAGGAGTAAGAGCATGCATGGCAGCCGTTGATTTGAATTACTTGATGTGTTTGTGATTTTGACCAGCAATATGAGCAGCAGAATTACTAGGGAAAAATTGGCAATAAACATTTAGAAAGACACAACACAATTACAGATATGCATGTCTCGTGGATATGTGTGTGAGTGGGTTAGAGCGGACTCCCTCTTCTGTGTACTGTCCACTTCACTAAGAAATCAACTTTAATTTAAATTTTTGAAAACTTTTCTTTTTGTTATAATTATTTATGAGTTTAATATCTCTCATTTTTCTCTTCTTTTTTTTGGGTTGCTGCAGTCATTTCGAAAAGAGTGACGCGTGACCAAACTTGATTGAACTCATTTGGAGCTTTGCTTTTTGTAAGCTTAAATCAGAACTGAACCTTGAGAATGTCTTTTTCACGCTTTTATATACTTTTCACCTTTTTTCTGATCAACAATAAACTTTTCACTTTTCAAAACAAAAAACTTACTTATACAGCAACATCGATATCCTCGTTGTATTGAAGTTCCTCTTATTTAGAAAGGATTAAAATCATTTACGTGTATCGTTAGCGCTTGTGGATATATTCAAACGACACCGTCTCATTTTGGGTTTGAGAATCCTTGAAATAAAAAAAATAAAAAAGGTGTACGCATGCAAAATCATTCCTCTGTTTCCCAATAGAAGAAAAAAAGCAACAGATATAATATATATACTGCATGCATGAGATGAGACAATAATACATGAAAGTGTATTTATTTTGATCCTTCATGTAAACCAAGAAAGAAACTCTGTGTGAAAAAGGTGGAGGTTGGTCTGCGTGTAACTTTTTTTACTTAAAATTAAGTACGATTATGGGTTTTTATAATTGAAGTAAAAACAAAAAGTTATTAGTCAAATGGCGTATTATTATGCGATTTGAAATTAACATCGCCAACAGTAAAAATATTAATAAAAAAGACAATTTGACCAATAAATAACAACGTGCATGCTGATGTTAGGGTAAGAACAAACAATTGTGCATGCTCAAACTTTTTACCTGCTTTGAACAATCCCACCAAATTAAAATCACACATATGCCAATGGGTAAAGCTGTTCATCCTTTATTTTTGGACAAACTGTTCGTCCTTTTCCCTTACTATTTACTAAAATTCATGCCTTTTGTCTTTATTTATCCCAATTATTTTAATTCAAATTACACTTCAATGCGTAACGCGTTGAAACTAGGAAAAAAGGTCCCCCCCCACCAAAAAAAAAAGCCATGCAGCACAGTCCTTCAACTACAGTTTTCTGTCTTGTATTTTCTTTAGTGGAGATTTCAGGATTTGAAAGCCGACCGGTCAAAACTTATATAATAAACTTAACGAAACAAGTGAATTTCATTAATAAACGTAAAAAGATTACATAGTGAGGGGAGACGTAATAAGCATTACCCTCAAATGCATTTATATCTACAAATACAAAAACTAAAATAAAAACCAAAAGAAAAATGAAAAGAAAAAAATTATTTCATATTAAAGAGAGAGATAAAATAGGGGACTACATTAATTTTTAAAAAGCCATGTTTATATCGAGAGAAATGGAAAGGAAGAAAATTGGCGGAGCTAGTTTTTTTTTTTTAACAAGTTGTGACCTCATTTCTCCCCTTGTTTCTTTTTATAAACGTCTATTAGGACATCCGTTTTGGCTTTCTACCTCGAGCTCCATAGCCCTATCAATCATGTTCCGTAATTTCTGAAATAACTATCTTTGTGCGAGACAAAAAAATTTAATAATCATAAGTAATGTAGGTAATATTTTTCTAACAAAAAGAGAGAAGGAAAATGAAGAAAATAAGAAAGGGAGAGAAGAAGAGAGAAAGGAGAGAAGATAGAAGAAAAAGAACGGAAAAAAAAAAAGAAAAAAAAGTGGAGAGATGAGAGAAGGAAAAGAAAGAAAGAAAAAAAAAAAAAAAGGGGGAGAAGAGACAAGGAAAAGAAAGAAAAAAAAAAAAGAAGAGGGAGAAGAGACTAGGAAAAGAACGAAAAAGAGAGAGAGGAGAGAACTAAAAGAATAAAAAAAGGAGGGAGGAGAGAGGAGAGAGGAGAGTGTAGGTAATATTTTTTTTTAACAAAAACTTGGACTGGGCAAAGGAGGAGAGATGAGAGAGAAGAGTGTGGGTAATATTTTTTTTAACACAAATTTTGGCCGGGAATGAACCTAGCCTGCCATAGGCTAGAACCGCCACTGATTTTCTTAATGGGTTTTTAGCTTCAATGGTTTTTGAATTTTGACCCAATTCGTATTTTGGATCCCTTAATTTTCAAAATCATTCTCGTAATCCTTCAACTTCAGTTTCGTTAAATGGTCCTGCAGTCAATTTTGTTAACTTTTTCTATTAAATTTAAGCATGTGCATGACGCATAATGTACTGTTGATGGTCAAAATCGAAAATTGCTTCATTCCTTGAGCACATGGGCAATTCCTGACACATCCACTCCCCCACCGCTGCAACTTAACTCTCCCCATCCATATATCTCCCTTCGTTGGAGAGGTTGTGGCTACTATGGCGAGGATAGGAAGAAGGTTTTTTAGTTTTTAGTTTTTTTTTTTTAATTATTCTTTGGGTGAAAGGAATATTTTGAGATGGTGAAAATTAAAAATAATATAAAAATACCATTTTGCCCTTGCATTTAACAGAAAAAATAACAAAATTGACGGCATGATCATTTGTCCTAACGAAATTGAAGTTGAAGGATCACGAGAACGATTTTGAAAATTGAGATACCAAAATGCGAATCGGATCGAAATTCAAAGACCATTAGACCTAAAAACCCTTTCTTAATCTTTACTTTATATATAGAACTTAGAAGAATCTTCTGCTACTTGAACATTGTATCATTGTCCTTAACTATTTGATTAATTGATAATTTAATCACTCCACTAATTCTTGCATAAGTGGGAGAAGATTAAAGTAGATTGACTCTGTAGCCAAAAGTGTGGAAGATAATTGAGTTCTAATGAAGAATCTAATCCGGACTTGCATGCGAGGAAATGATTACAAATTATTTCATCCTTCGGCCGAAAGCTCACTCATGAGTATATATATTCGACTCTAGCTGTCTGTTTGATCCAAAATATTGATAAAGCGAAGCCTGTTTAAGTGTTTAGCGTGTGGGGCTTCCTCTCATTCCTCAATATGCTCTCCAGTTAGATAATCCATAATTATATTAAGAAAGTGTGTGTTTTTATTATTATAACTTTTTGGAGTATAAACCAATTATTTTCTCATAGATTTTTAATTTTTCAAATAGTAATTCATCATCAATATTTATTTATGCTGTAGCAAAATTTAACATAGTTTGGAGAGGGAAACAATTTTGAATTTCATGTGTTAAATAGTAGAAAAATTTACTTGTGACAGAAATAGTACTGTTTTTTTATCCCTATTACATGAAAGTTTCTCTCGTTAAGTAAAAGTGGGAGAATTACGCATGACGATTGAATATTAAAATATACAACAATAATTGTCTAACAATATAAGTTTTTGTTCATTTTAATAATGATAAACCAACAAAAATGATTGGATATTGGTGAAATATATATATACATTTTCTAGAAAGTTATATTTTTAGATGATTAGCAATCATTAGCAGTGTGACCTTGAGGTTGGCAGGCACAAACCTTTTCCTATATACAGGTGGCAATTTCATCTTACGACTGCTGTGTCACCTAATCCCAAATGCATGAAAATCCTTCACCAATACATTTCACATCTAAAAGATGCTCGAATGGTTTTCACATCTAAAAGATGCTCGAATGCTTTTCTCTGCTTTGGGAGGATATATGGAGCATGATTAGCCATTTAGTTGTAGCCAGATCAAATTGGAGTTTTTAGTGCACGTCTAGAAATAGAAACGGTGGTTGGGCAGACAAAGATGATATATATGCACATATGGTTTGCTACTTGGACACCAAATCAATAGAAAAACTCTAGGAATTTAATGAGAAAATGTTGTTTGTGACAGTGTCACATATGACATGTTAACGTGGTGTCACTTAATGTCATAAGTTCATACGAATATAAAAAATAACTAGAGTTAAGGTACGTAGTTAACCTCCATAAACTTGAATTCGAGTTAAAATTGGGTACTGTAATCGACCTTAGTGAGAGCTGGAAGTTGCCCCTCTAACCAACCTATCCATCCAATTTGCACCCTTATCCAAACCACATTATTAAAATGGAGACTTCAAATACCAAATAATGTTCCAAAGTAGTTGTACTTTTACTAAATCATATCCTTCTTGTAATGGGTTTTCTTTGGAAGACATATAGGTCGGATTAGTTTGAAATTTAAACTAATTAATTAGCTATTAGGTCTGTCATCACATGCTTTTGCAGTGTAAAACAAGCATTTTAGAACGTGTTTATATTTTCTAGCAGTTAGCTAAAAGTTAAGGAAGATGCATGGGCTGCCTTCCCAACAAAAGCTCTACTGCTGCCCCTAGCTAGCTACTGTTGTGGATTGTCCTCTCCCGGCCTCTCACCATAAACAACGCTTCCATTATTGATTGAAGGTAGGCACTTCAAATTAACTTATACACACTGTCGAATTTGAAGGGAACATGTAGATATTTTATAATACCTCTTGGTGGTCCTCTTTTAAATTGTTAATTGATGAAATGGCTAAGGTAAATTTGAACTGAGTGAAACAGTAGGATTGTGTTCTCTATGCCAATTTGTTGGAGAATATCTTTAAGATAACTCCCGTGTAATGCAATCATCTGTAAATCACATGTTGGAATAAATTAAACAATATATTAATATATTAATATGCTTAAGGTAGTAGTTAGGGTTATTATCTTTTGTTTTTTTATAAGTGGGGTTAATTTTTATATCTTCACTGCTGGTTGGTAGAAGTGGTGGCTTAGTGGCAATCCTTTGTATGTCAACAAAATCCTTGTTTTAATTTCTTATATTGAGGAGGCCTTTTGTGGATGCTTAGTGGTCTTTTTATAATAAATTTCTTTTTGGCCTTCATCCATGTATAATTGATCAAAAGTGCTGGGACTCAGATTCTTGCTTTTTCTTTTTTCTTTTCTTTATGTGTTGATTCGAAAAAGAATTATAAATGTCAAACGCTGTCAAAAGGGCTTTTAGCCCTTCACTGCCAAACAGGTTAATTAACAACTGTCAAACCCATAAAATAAATTAGTTGCCCATCTTAGCAGACTTCTTTAATCACTTGGATTATCCACTTAATCTAGGTTTAACTTTGGTATGGTGTTTCTTGGGTGCAAGTGGCAACATGGGGGAGTTTTGGACCATAAAAATAGAGGCAATTGACCTCCAAATTTTGTCACAAAGTCCCAACATTAAGCCTGAGTCATCGACATTAAACATTTTGTAAATCTACATGGGGCCCCAAAAATTCTTCAACTTTTTCAAAGAGGACAAAAGGGAGGGCACGGTCCCTTTAAATGCACCGTCAACTTGGTGCCTCCACATAATGCAGCCAGCGCCAGCAAGTCCATTTCGCACGTGCGGTTGCGGTGGACGAACTCCGTGGACTGTATGTTAATGCATCTTCTTCTCTCCGGTCAAACGACATTTCGTTTGCCCCTCCTCCACGTGGCGCTTTCTACGTTATACATAGGATTCCCATGATTGCAATATAATTATATTCTCATTTTTCCTTGAAGTAATAAATCTCATTTTTCTATACCTATTTTCCGGACCTTTCTCAGTTTTGGTTTTTACGGTCTCATGCAAGTTGATCATCATAAACATTTATATATATGAGATTTGGATGTATATTGCTTTGAATCCCATGCAACTTTGCATATCCATGACATAAATTAAACATTTTACCATTCAACATGGTAAATATTTAGACTTATAATGTGTCCTCCTAAACTTCTTTGGTGGGTTTTTTAAAATAGTAAGATATTTTGAATTTATAATGTAATATAATGAACTCGAAATGAGAATTCAAATCGCAAAGGACTTGTAACTCAAATAGTTAAGAGCAGTTACACAATCGATTAAGAATTGTAAAAAGCCAATAACAATCATTTCAGAATAAAAATAAATAGGACTCGTTATTGTGTGAAATTTTCATAGAATATCATTACGGTGAGACACTATGAGTGCGGACACTAACAAGAATTGCTCCATTGATAATTGCCGATTGTAGATTTTAGGGTGCATAGTGTAACAACGTATATCTCTAACCACCTCTCATTCTCAAGCTCACAACAAAGACGATTATTAAAAAAAAATATTTTCTTGTTTCTCTGCCAATCACATTTTTCTCACTTCATGAACATAACTCTTTTTGGTCGAAGAGAGCCAAAAGAAAATGTATACAAATTTGTATGCATCATGCGATGCGAAGACTCAAATTTTCTATCATAATTGGTCGCTGTCACAGGAGACATCCAAATCCAAGAAAAAGACAATCAATCTCTCTCTCTCTCTCTCTCTCTCTCTCTGCAATTAGAGGGTAGGACCAGAAAAGGGTAAAGAAGAAAGAAGTTAGGAGGGTTCTAAATGTTGGGTTCATCTCATGTAGTCATGAGGTGCTTCTTCATGAATATGGATAGTGTTCCAAAAACATATATAGCAGACGTAAGATATACATGCTTCAAAAGGGCACATAGGATTCTCCTTATATGCTTTAAATTCAATAATGTTTGGCTTGACCATTCAAATTGTTATGGGACAATAATGAGCATGTCTCTCTTTGTTTTCATGGATCAAATCAGGGATATATGTTCCTCCATGCTCCATGTAATGCCATTCATTTTATGTAGCAGCATGTCTGCACCGTCGTCGCGTTTGCATCTTAATTTCCTACCAAAACAATCTTGATTTAATTAACATAGAAATTTTGGATTTATCCCATATAAACCACACTTGGTGTGTTAATTATGCTATTTTTTTTGTTATGAATAATGACTAAGAAACATCGTGGAGGCTTCATGCAAATTGATTATGGATGAACAAATGTCCGCATTAGACAAACAAGATTTTATAATTGATTTGATACTCCTTTAGAATAATATTATGGATGTCAATTGTTAGGATGTATTCAGTGTATTGCAACTTGGTTTCTGCTTTCAAGGAAGAATTTGGACCCCGATTTTGTATAAACTAGTACAATTCCTACCCATAATTGATCAAATAAATGTAAGATTTTAGGCGCAACCACATTCCAATTCACAAATGCAGAACACACTCCTTCGTATGGGCCAGCTTATTAAAAGATTTTTAGAGGACCAAGTTTTGGGCTAAGAATGGTCTGGGCTTCAACGCCTTCATCCATTTATATGCCTTTTCAGTGATTCAAACCCAAAATTAAATGCACTGATTTCAACAAAACAGAGCAGACCTAATCTCTTAAGCAAAACTAGGCCTGTTGCTTGGGTTTTTGGGGCCAATTTGCCTAACCCTTGTCACAAAGAAGTCGAAAAGTGAAATGAAGCGCCTTTCGGGTTAGCCCAAGTAGCGAGTAAGGCTTAGGTTAAGTCAATGATCCGAAACTCTGATTGAAATTTCTATAAACAAAGTAAAATGTAAGCTTGTGAAATTAGCCAAGCTACGTTAAGGTTCGATTCCTTTCAATTGTAGCAAAAAGAAAAGAAAAAAAAAATAGTGAAACAGTTTTGAGGCAGCTGTATGATAGCTAGATGTAGTTGGCAAAACAGTTGACCTAGCCATGGCATGTTTAGACAACACAGCCGTTTTGGGGGCACAAAGAAAGACGTAAACAATCTCGAGATAATAGATTTCTATACCAAATCAGGTCAACTAATTACTCCTTTTTGGTTTCTTTTTCGTGTTTGGTGAGCCATCAATTTTGTATAGCGGTGTCCAAACTTAGCGTGCTCATGCTACTTTAACTATATATAAAAGTACCACCCCTCTTGCTTATACAATAAGGAGAATGTAGTGGACCATATGAATTTATGAACCCTCCCTACATGCTATGGAGGACGACGTTAATGGTGCATTGATATAATGGTTAGGTATGATACACGATTTGCGAATGACTATCGTCATATTCGTTATATAACCGGTACATACAAAAATTTATTAATAATAAGGTGACACGATTCCTATATGTTTGAACATTATTGATACTATCCAGAATCCAATCTTGCATCTTATGGTGAGACACTTATGTGTCATTGTCATCCAATTCTGTAGTTTTCTTCCCAAATTTTAGTTGACTTACAAACTAAAATTTAAAATTTGTACACTTGCGTGACAATTAGATTAGATTTTTGTTTTGGACGTGGTTTATGAAAGATAGGTTTGTATTGATTAACCTTATCCACAAGCCAACAATGGGTGAAAAGGAGACTGATACAAAGAAAAGTTGGTAGGTTGTCTCATAAAGCATGCACAATCTGTATATGCTTTTGTAAACATATGTTACTGATGTGAAACTAAATTTGATATCCGTATGCAGAATTGTAGACATAAGATTATGCACGATTTGTTTCATAAGCATAACCCTTTAGCTAATGCCGGTTTCTTTTCTGTTCTTTTATATCGAAAGAAAAAATACAAACTGAAACCTGAGTGAGCAACAATTTAAAAACATTAAGAAAAAATCAGTATTCAAACTTGAAAAATCTTTCGGTATTGGGAAGATGAATAGAAATCACTAGATCAAAGGCTAATTAGTCGGGTCAAATCACTTTGATTAGGAGGAGGCACAAGTAGCAAAAGTACCCAAGGGATATAGTTTTTCTTTTTTTGTCTTGGCTCAAACGAAAACCTTCTCTTGGACCAAATCCTTAAAATAAAAAGAAAAGCAAAACTCAGTATATGCGAGGAACAGCCGTTTGAAAAAAGCGCAGCCATCTTCATGATGACAGAGGGGACAAAAGTTGAAAAAGTGATGTCATTTCCCCTCCTGAGATGCTTAAACCTATGCGTTTATTTCTAGGAGGATGTCAACACAGGGTTCACTGAAATCTGACCGTTGAGGTTTATTACTGTTCAATCCTACCGCACCTCACCTCTCTTCTCTTCCTGAATTTGCATTTGCAAGAAGCTTCAATTTGGTGGGTTTTTTAAAGGATTGCAAAGAGATTTACTGGAAATGGCTGTCTTCACAAACCAGCTTTTCATGGCACTGGTGTTTCTAAACAAAGCGAAGCCCAAGCAAAATGCACTGTAAGTTGGTCTCAACAACATCACTCAAAAAACTTTACATTCTGATCACATAAGCCATCCAAAACTAAAACAATAAACATTTCCCACCAAAACAAAGAATGGAAATAAATTTAAAGAAAGAAAAAAACCCACATTACACTAGAATGGACGTTACAGTGTTTGGATACATGGAAAAATGAGAAGAAAATGCGAGTCCAGACACGTTTAGTTACAAACCTGTTTAAATTTAAGAGGGTATTTCCTGCCTAAATCAGCTAGTGTTTTATCAAATACTAAAGAAACAAACCAACTTAGAATACACCAAAGCCAATCACCACCCATATATGTAAACATGAAAAAAGTCATCTTAAATACATCACACAGACCTAATCAGAGTTACCAATAGGCTATTTCACTGTAAAGAATCTACGTTCTTGCTCAGCTCCTCCAGCTTCTTCATCCTCAACTTCTCACTTTCACTCACCAGCTGCATCAAATGTAACATGACAACAGAACAACTTCAGACACAAATTGAAATGTAAAAAGACTTTGTATGCTTTCACTAGATTGAAATATAAGAACTTTAATTAGTATCGGTTGAGAGTTTGGACGAGTTGAACTCCTAAGCCGAGCCAAACCAAAATTTGAAGCAGGCTCAACTGCGGACAGGTTCAAGTTCAACCCATCCAAATTGCACACCTAGTTATGCAAGTAAAAGCAGTTTATTAGACTAACCTCCATTAGTTTTGTAATAAGCTGCACTTTTTCCCTGTTCTTTTCATTGAAAGCCTCAAGCGCGTCTCTGTATTCTTTTTCCTGTGGCCAGTTACAAACCGAAATTCATTATGAACATGCATATGCCTAGCAGTAAATATATTCACATCAAAATGTAGTAAAAGTCTTAAGTTGTGTTACCTTCTTCTGGCAGGTGTGTCCTAGTGGCTTTAACTCTTTGTTAATTGAATCGATCTTCTTACGGACCTGTGAAACTTCCTTCCTCATTGGATCTGCAAGGCCTTCAAGCTCCTGGAAGTTCCATAATTTACACAAGAAGGAAATTAATGACAAAAATTACCGACAACAATTTTTTTACTTTACATTAGATTGCATGAAATTGAAAAACCTAGACCCACATATCTACATTAAACATCTTCAACTAGCTAATAGTACTGACTCAACGGCTATTTTTTCTAGTTTAACCAGCAGAAGTCGATGCACATGGGATACAGATATTTTCAGCAAGACATCCTTGGACTGATATTGTTGTGGCAAGCATAAAAAAACTGAGAAGACCTGACTATATGACAAATTTGCGGTTATTGAGAACCAAAAAAAAAAAAAAAAAACTATTTGTTTTTGCCATCTCAAGGCTTATGTCTGTGCCTAAAAGGATTAAACTTCGTTGTCATAATTCCTCTGCCAAATTTCATATTTTGTTGTGTTTATAACATTTGGATCAACATCTAATCTGCCAAATAATTCAGACTTAATATTCCTTTTAACCAAAAGCTCCAAGGAAAATAGTAATAAAGTTGAAATTCCTTACATCAAAGTGTTCCATGGCATAATAAATTCAGACCCTTGATAATCTACAACCCAAATTTTTGCAAAGAGAAAAGAAAAGAAAAAACAACACAATAATTTGAAAATAGACCCCCAATTTATTTCCTTTTTGTTTTTTGGGGATCTAGCTTGCCATCAACTTTTCTCAACCTTAAATTTTCAGAAAGTTAAATTCCCTTGTACCCAGAAATTTCTTTGCATAAAATCATCATACCCATGTTTAGGTAAACCTTAAAAAAACAAAAACAAAAATAAAAATTGAGTCTTTGATTAAGCCCATAATTGTCATGTAAACCTTAAAAACTTGTGTTGGGGTGACCAGAACAAACCTCACGAATAGTGGCCAAACGCTTGGTCTCCTCTTCAACACGACCCAACTGGGCTTGAACCTTTTCTCTGACCTCCATCTTCTTCCTCTCGATCTCCTCCTCTTTGGCTCTGAAAGTGGAAAGAGCCGACCTTGACATCTCTTCATCCTCCTTGGAGAGATTGCTGTTGAAACTGAGGCTTCCAGCTGAGTTCTGCACCACCAGCTGCTGCTGCTGCTGCTGTGGCTGTGCCTGCTCTGTCTGCATCATCTCTTCAAGCTCTTCTTCACACAAACAAAGAGCAACCTTTTTCCTGAATTTCTCTATTTCTTACCTTCCTCTTTCTTTGCCTCTCTTTTGCTTTTGCTTTTCTCTCTGCTTCGGTATGATGGATTTTGGAGGTGTGCTCTGTATTTTCCTCCTCTGTGTGTTTGCAGTGCTTATGAATAAGTCTGTGGCTGTGGCTGAGGCTGAGAGGCTGGCGTTAAAGGTTTAAAGCGTCAAGCCAGCAGCTTATTGTTCTTTAATGAACAAAACAATAAAAAAGAAAGGAGAAAAGAAAATAAAAAAGAATTGGAAAAGCTTTTGGTTGAAATGACCCAACTGCCAACCACTGATAAAGAGATATTGTGCAATTCTACTTTACTGAATGAAATGCGGTGTGTC
This sequence comes from Prunus dulcis, assembly GCF_902201215.1. Classification (NCBI taxonomy): domain Eukaryota; kingdom Viridiplantae; phylum Streptophyta; class Magnoliopsida; order Rosales; family Rosaceae; genus Prunus; species Prunus dulcis. The sequence continues at coordinate 12,901,352 of NC_047656.1, read as the reverse complement.
TTAAATTTTTTTAAAATAAACTTGTCTCTACCCGTTTATGTGCAGCCCACCTGCTAAATCCTAAAATCCTCCCCCATTGGAATTTCAAATCTTTTGTTTTTATTGAAATCCCAATTTGAATTTTTTACTGTGCTCAATTATTTCACCAATTGTAATGGAGTAGATACTATTGTTCTATAGCAATTCTAATGAACTAGATACTGTTTTTCTTTTTGATTGGGAAATGGAGTTGCCCATGAGAAATGAGATGGTTCTATTTTGTGATTTTTTTTATTTTTTTTATTTTACATATTTGACAATGGAGCTTTAACCCAATGGACAATCAAAATGTGATATTTCACGACCAAAGATTGTTCGAAATTATCAATCAAGTATAATTTTCTCCCATCAAATAAGAAATTGTCTAATATTAATGAGTGTATTAAGTGAAATATCTTTTTAAGTTGTATCGATATCTTTTAAGATAAAACCTAACTAACAATTCATAACACATATAAGTTCCCCCGAAAGTGCATTTCATGAGATGAGAGTAGAAATAGAACTTCTTGCATTTTCTTCATCATATAGAGATTCGAATTTAGGTCTATTTTGCAATGTTGCAATGTTGCAATGTTGGTAGACGGACAACTTCAACCCACCTTTTTTAGTTAACCCATTCACATGGGCTACACGCAAGCACATAATGCACTGGTAAAAAGAGAACATGATTATGCATAGTAGAACACATATGCCTATCTTTTTCAACCAAAAATATATATATATATATACATATGCATATGTGTCAACATATATTTAGGTTATTGGTCATTCTATCGAGCACCTTTTTGCCGAGTTTAATTTGTATGTGGAATCAGTTACAATATTGGGAAAAATGACATTTTTTTTAGAAGGGAAAAATGGCATTTTTATGTCAATATATTATATTTATAACGCAATCTTCATTGCACATATTGGATTTTCTTAATTTAACATCATTTTTGTTTGTAGTTACCATAAATTTTAGCTATAGCAAGGAAATAATTAAAATTCTATTTAAAATCATATTAAGAAAATAATATTATAATAGATCACTTATTTTAAAAATATAAAATAAAACATTAAATTAAATATAAATCTTGATAGAATCCATAATTGATACAAATTTCCTCAATCAATATGAAAATCTCTACGATACGCATTTCTTCTTTTCCTAACTCCATAATTGATGCTCAAACATGCTTTTCCTTATTTGAACCCAAATTTTCTGATTTTAGGTTTTTTTTTTTTTTTCTCTTTCTCTTTCTTTCTAAATTCCAAGAGACTCAAAAGACTAAAGAGTGTGAGAAGGTTTCAAAGTGGTGAAGAATTAAATGGGAAATTTAAGCCCATCCGTTGTCCTTGTGGACAGCCAAGCCACAAGCCAGGGTGGTGGTGCTTAAGACTAAAGTTTGGTGTGGAGTGGACAGAAAGGGTCACCTACACGCACACACACACTTGACCAGCGAGGCTGACACAGAGGCGTAAGAGCCAAGGCAAAGTTGGACAAAGGCCACTGGCGGCAGCTTCCCTACCCTTTTGACAAATTTTACCTCCTTTCCGATGTGGGATTGGCCCTTGGAATCTCCCTTTTTCTTTTCTTACTTTTAATTTTTAAAATAAAAAAAATCATTTTAATTGTAGAATAATTTGGCTTTCTAATTCTTATTTTACTTGGTATGATTGAGTCAAGGTGTACTTTAAATATTCCAAAATGACATAATCTCTTGCTAATGGATTTCTACTTTTTCTCTTGCTTTCCCTTCTTTCTCTGTTGTGTTGTGAGGGGTGGAACCGCGGAGGGGACCAACTCAACATTTTGACAATTTCAAACCTTGGAAATTAGGTTAGAGAAAATCAGATATCTGAGTTCAACGGTTGGGATAATTTGACAGAATCCTATATAGAATCTCATTGTGGGTCCAATCCAATGGTGGGTGATCAGTGCACCCATTAGCGTACCAAGCATGCCTAGTTGCCAACTTTTACCTAATGACAGCATAAATAAACTGTGCATTAAGCAATTGTTTTAGTGAACTCCTCAAATGATTTGGGTCTCAGACTCACAGGTTCATGTTTTTGCAGGCTGCCTGTTATATTTTGTTGCCATCTAACAAAAACATGTTGGCAACAATATATTTTACATCACTTGTCTGTCTTGTATTTTTCTTTTTCTGTCACCAAAGAAAGAATCTTTTGTGGTGTTGGGTTGGGGTGGCAGTTATATGCCAACTGTTTCTCTCTCTCTCTCTCTCTCTCTCTCTCTCTCTCTCTCTCAGCCTGTGATCAATTAAATGGCTACTTAATTTAGACAAACAGGTGTTAATTACTTAAATATTTTTCTTTCTCTTCTGTTGGCTTTTGGACTCTTATAGCTTTTCATGGGTTGCTTGGCCTTTCAATTTGGAATCTTGTAGGAGGCTATGAATTTTCTTTTCTTTTGTTTATTTTTCAGAAAATAATGAGGCGTGAAGAGAAAAGGCCTAATGAGGAAAAGAAAGAGCTACTAGACTAGAAAATGTATGGACTTGGGACGGTTGGACCGACTTGTCTAAGTTGACCAAAGCTTTCTTTCAGGAACTCGTAGATCCACAAATATGCATTCTTAATTCAACTTGGTGACAAAATATATACACTCTCTTATTCTCTCATATTTGGTTAATTGGAAATGGAATATATAGGAATGTTAGGAACAATAATTCCAATCCTGCAAAAGTTTACATTAGCCTAATAAGACTCCAAATTAAATGTACGTATGCCTAAAGATTCTGAGTCTCATAATCATATCATAAAATTAGAGAAAAACTTGTCAATCTATTTCTCGTTTTATACCTCGTATCTCTTTCTCTCTCTTATTAGTAATTACACAATATATACAATCATGTGATAATATAGAGAGAAAAGAAGACTATTAAACAGAGTATAGATAAATTATTGCCCTAAAACGGAGCTTGAAATCCTAAGAACCCGAACCCCTAACTTGAACCATCGCACTACACACGAGCCACATGGTTCGAGTCTCAGACTAACACTCTATACCAAACTTTAACTAAATTATAAAACATATCCCATTTTTTACTCATTCTTATTCTTTTCCAGCACAGACACCACTTAATATTAAGAAACGGAATCGTGCATGTAGTTTTTGGATTTAATACGATATATGGATGCCAAATGGATGTACGTGTGGCATGACAAGCATGACAAACACCTTTGTGTTTGTATATGAAGTGGAGGTGGAACACCGCAACCACCATGAAGATTAAAGTAGGCATTGCTCATGTCACGGTGACAAGAGATTTCACGTGGCCTTCTTCCTAATTTGTCCCACTAGTATAATGGTTTGGAATATTTACTCCCTCAAACAAGATTTTGAGCTCGAGTCCTAACATTCGTGTAGTATGTGTGAGTTTAGTATGTTATCGTCCCTCTCAATAAGAAAGGTTCTCAAAAAAGAATCTTTGGTGATTTCTGTATCTGAGTATTATATATAATAATCTACTCTGTCATATATCAATGGCGTCTACTCTAGTGAAAAATGACATTAATTTGTAGATAAGTGGTCTCAGGTTCGATCTTCGATGGCACCTTGATAGAATTAATGTGTGTGTGTGAGAAAAACCATCATCCTTTTTTAATTTAGATTATCGCTTGTATTTATAATAATAAAAAGTTCATATACAAATTTGTACGAACCGTATAGGCTTGTATATTGATATTTAAACCATAAAACAGAAAATAATAAATATATACATCTCTATGTTAGTCTGAATTTATATATTTAAGTAGAATACTCCTGTAAAGAAAGATTTGGTGTGGGCTTCCTTCCTACTTGGCCTTTGAGTATCTTTGCTGAATCTCTAAGTATTGGATTACTCTATCTATTCTGTCATCATCAAACAAATACATTAGTATACAATTGAGGGACCAAATAAATTTAGCTGAAAATATCCTAACCAATTTGTACGAACCATATTGTTTCTTTGTTACAATCGCAATCATGCAATATATTTTTTGAGCCTGTCAATTTCTCATCATTTTGAGGCCTGTTGCGATCTGTAACCTTCGGCATACTGATGCTCAATGATGAATGCATATGTTTTGCAATGAATTAAATATATAAAACGACATGGAAAAGTGTCCAAATTAACATTATGTCACCCTAAATTTCGTTTATTACTATAAGGATAAAACACATCACACACGTAATATACGTCCTATTTTTAAATATCACTGTATTGAGAAACATATGAGATTTTATATAATCCCATGTAGCTAAATGGTTCATATCAGTTGAAGATCAATACTATAATCAAGTAGCTCTTAGTACAGTAGTATTTCTCTTTTCAATGTTCGAAAAGATCGGTGATATGATTGTTAAGCAATAATATTCAAGGAGAAAAGATATTGAGTGCATAATGTGTTAAGCATCTATTGGTTTGATGAGTGACTAAATTTCACTGAAAAACAGTCTTGTAATTCTTTACTTGAGCAGCCCAACTTGTGTTTGGGATTTCAGGGGTTACGATATTTTGAATTTGGCTGGCCCAATCGTTCCATCCAAGCTACAAATTGTAAGAAGCCCACATTTTTGTACTAAATTACGAGTAGCTTGTTTTATTGGACACTCAATTAGATAAACTGTTAATTCTATTTTGCGTAAGGTGCAAATGGTGCGCTTTTGAACATAAATCTTTCTTAATTTACTAATAAAATTCTGAATAATAAATAAATATTTTGATATTGCCTTCCAAACAAACATTTTGTCTTCCTGAAAGTACCCAGAAATTTATTTCCTCAAGATATAGGCAAGGTAAGGTGATGAAATCAACGGTAGCGAGGAAGGGAGAGGGTGTTGTTTCTCTTCCAAGTTGCCCTGCGAGAAGGTCGTGCCTTGTGGTACAAGTGTCCCTTTCCTCCCAATCCCCTGCATTTTTTCCCAGCAGAAGTGAGCCCGCGAAGCTCCCTGTGCTTGTGAACAGGGTTGCAGAGCCAGTTGATTCTTGGGTCGTTTCTGATAGCATTATGAGCAACATCAACCAGGATCACCTCAAAGTACTTGTAGGTCGAATCCTGCATCCACAGATTGCAAAGGCAGAATAAGACACATGAAACAAAACCAACACCAAGCAGAGCACAAAAAGAAAGAGAAACAAAATCACATTCTGAGTCACAAACCTCATTGATCCAGTATGAATTGAGAACCCTAAGGCCTCCCAATCTCCGGCCAGCGCGCTCCTCAGCAACAGACCTCTTGCTGCGCTGAAACTTTAGCTGTGTCACACCTTGGTTTGTGGGCTTCCCATATACAATGCCCTTGGCAACAGGCCTCTTGCGACCGCCACGCCTTACACGGATACGATAGACAACATAACCCTGCAACATATTTTACTAGAATCATCAGCAAGAAGATCATCAACTAATTTAATTTAAACACGGCTGGGGCAACAAACGGTGCATAAAAACAGACAACAAATAACAAGTCCAAAACCCAACTATAGTATATGATGTAGGTCAAAACAGTGCAATGCATCAGAATGCTGCTTAACCAACACATATTGGTGCAGAACATGAGAAAACGCATGCTCACTGAAACAATAAGCAAGGGCATGAAAATAATAGACCTGATCTAGATATGCATCAGATAAGGCTGTTAACATAGGCATATGTGCAAGTCAACAGCCTATTAATTAAGTTTGTTCATGAAATTAGAAAATAATAATTTCAACAAGGAGCAACCTGCTTGGCCTTGTAACCCAAACGACGAGCCTTGTCAGGGCGGGTGGGTCTTGTGACTCGAACAATTGAAGGATGCTGGCGATATTCCCAACAGCGCACCCTCTGGACGAACCTCATCAAATCGGATTGCTTCTTCCTCCATATCTCCGACTGATACTTGTAACCTCCTGATAATTTATCACCAAAACAAAACAAAACAAACCAAAACCACTTGTTACATAATTGATCATTCTCAAATCAAATACATGTTCATATTTTATACCAAATATCATCACAGTCTCAAACAACACCCAATGTTGTACTTTTTCAACGAAACGATTACCGATCGAACCAATATAAAGCAACTAAAAACCCTAAATCATTAAGCCAAAATACTATCGATAATTAACTTCGTGGAAATCATACAAAACCCAACTTCAGTCTTAAACCACATCACAAAAACTATTTAAACCTTGAACTGTGGTGTGTTACCTAGAAAATGTAGGACACGACACAACGCTAAGCATCAGACAAATACCATCCCATTTAGCAAAATTCAGCTTCTATTTTTCTGCTACCGTCTTGCGTACACATAGTTATGAACAACTTTTCACAAACACATATGCTCATAAGCCATTACTGGGATTTGGCAAACCAAAATGGACGCCATGTACAACAGTTCAAAAAGAATTTAAGAAAGTGAAAAGTTTAATACAATCGAAAGCTAAAAACCAAATACATATAAAACAGAGATTCGGCTGAAGTATCAGTGTCTCTGTAACTTGGAACAAACCCATGAAATTCCATATGAAATGGAACTCAATAATCTAGAGAGAGAGAGAGAGAGAGAGAGAGAGAGAGAGAGAGAGAGAGAGAGATGTACCCATTGTATCAGAAAGGAGCTACGACGATCAATCTTCAGCTGTTCGTACGTGAGGGTTTATGAAGAAACCCTAATATTAAATTGTCTGAGGATGGCGTGCCGGAGGAAAACGACAGCGTCCCATTTTGGCTTTTAAACAGGCTCTCAATTTCAGCTGGCCCAAAATTGGAAGGCCTTTTAACTAGCCTTCCATATTTTAGAATTTGGTTTACCCCATCTTTCTATCCAACAACCTACCGGACTTCTTGGGGCAACCGAGTTAGAAATTTGCGAAAAAAGGCCTGATTTTGTTCTAAATTATGAAGAGCTTATTATGGCTGACCTAGAATTCTATAGTGAGTGTTTTATCTAAGGTCTCTTAATTGTTTGATCAAATTGATTAGTTGTTGGATTAAATTAATTAGTTTGATCTAACAACTAAGATATAAGACATCATCTAAGGCCCTCACTAGAATGACTCTATGGTTGACCTTCCAGTACAATTGTTAACTGGGCTAAACTAATGTGAAGCCCAACTTGTTTTGTTCAAAATCTTTGGGTCACAAGGATGCTGAGACCAAAAATACCTACATCTTCTCAAAGCCCTAACCCCATCTTAATTTTTGACTCGATTACTCATTCCGAGTCTTGATGTGTTGTTTGTAGTGAGACCGAATCTCCGATAGTGTAACACTGAGGAGGAGCTGATTTTACATTTTTTTTCCTTCCGAAATCAAGTGGTGACGACACTCTTTTTGGTGTTCGGAGGTTGTTGAGCAGCATTGTCATTCCTCTTGGTGCTTCCAATCCCTTGTTTGCTACAACGTTGTGTTTTGTGTCGCGTCTCAGTGTCAATGAGCCATACTCTCTTCCTTTCGAGGTTTTGGGAGTATGACTTACCTTTATCTATTGTAAACGCCTTTTATTTTGACCTCTTTGGACCTCCTTACCCATGAAGGTTTTCTCCTATGCAAATGGAAGGTCCATTTCAGATAGTTAAAAAGCAAACATAGAGTTATAGACAACACAAAAAGATAGGCTTTGAGCATCATCTAACCTATAAGGCTACAACTGAAAGTTTTAAGCTATATCATTACCTTATTCAGGTTTGCAGTCTTTCAAACCCATGCAGCAACTTCAACCACCCAACACAAAATAAAGAAGACAGAATACATATGCGGTCCCATTTTGATGATGAGCTATCTGTTGTCGGTCCATGGAAAAAGTTATTAACATAAAAAACTTGTTTTTATTTTGTCATATTTTAGGCTGAGATGGAATTAAACTAAAGATTTCAAACAAGGAGATTTGACTGCCTTTGTAATGCACTAATGGCCCTATACTCCTATGCTACAGATGTAGAGTCTTTGCATTAGAATTCTGCTGCCTTGTTGCCACGTCTGATTCTGATTAATTAGTTAGATCAATTCAAACCCACATGTTTTAGAAGATAATTAATCAGTTCGCAAATTATTCTAATTTAATATGGTGCTAGTTCAGATAATATTTTTCTAAAATATATATACAAATCTTCGTATCAATCTGAGATTCTGAGAAGTGTAGCTATGTAGTCCCATTATTTGTTACAAAGAGAGAAAAACATGGTCAATATTATTATTTTAATATAAACGATAATTTAAATTACATGGAATAGGGATTTCTCACACACACAATTATGATATCGTAGAGATTCAAATCTAAGACCTCTAAGCTAAACCCCATTAATGAAAAAGTGGTCAATTTAATAGACGATTTTATATTGCATGATTCAATGATTTTCTCATTAAATAGCAAGAGAGAGGATATTCCACTAAAGAAGGAAAAGAAAATAGAGATGATTGTTTTTTTTTTTTTTTTTTTCCCCATAATTTTGTGTTATGTAGGTTCGGAATAAATGTCACAATATCACAAGTCTCACTTAATAACTAGGTTCATAGTAAAATGCTATTTCAAGTACAAATAGTAAGTTTCACATACGAACTTTAGATGTACAAACTACGAAAATTTTAATGAACAAAAATCTTTTGTACAAATATCATGACTCTCACTTCAATTGATAAAGTATCTTCGTATTTAAAAATAACAAAATGCTATTTCAAGTACAAATAATATATTCTCTTACAGATCTCATTTATGAAAGTAATAAGATTTACAATAAAGAAAAGACTTGCTATAGCTCGCTAGGAAATATATAAATTGAAGCGTGACAACTTGTTTTTTTTTCCAGTTTTAGTGAAGAATAATTCTTAGAGTAGATAGGTAATTAGCAATTTACTCATACATTAGATAGGTACGAGGATATATACTGAAAGCTTTCTGGAAAAACAAGAAATAAAAAATGAAAACAAACCTCGAGAAAATAAGTCACGTGAAGGCACGTGAGATGAGCGTAAGCCTCGCGTGCCGGCGTGCCCTGCTTTTATCCTACAGAAAATGTTGAAAAAGCCTGGGACCCACGTGAGCAGCTGTCTTTGAAGCTTTTTCTGACATTGGTGTCAGTGACGTATGTCTCCTCAGACATGTGACCACTCTTTTTTTTAATTATTTTAAAGTTTTCTAATTATATTATAATTTTGGATTATATTAATCCCTAATAAAGACGAAGTAGCTGACGTGGATTGGTCAGGTGGGCCCCTGCCCAGATCCGTACGTGCAGTGGATCCAAGATGTCTTTTTGGCCAGTGGGTGGTCTCGTGGTAATTTATGTGGGTTGACAAATGTGCCCCCTAGAAACTGTCAAAATTCCCAAAATTAATTGCTTTGGGTTTGGGGGTCCATAATCCAAAACCCATATAAAGACAACACACCCCCACCCCACCTCAGTTTCCGTTATCCGCGTTTTCTACCTTATTATTTAGACTTTTTTTTCTTTCATAAAAATAAAAAAAATAAAAAAATATTTTTGGGGGTCTAAATTAATAAAAACATTTTTAGAACCTAGTTATTGTGATCTTTTTGTTTCACGTTCGTATCGTATATCACTTAATTTTTTTTTTTCATACAATCGATATTGGAGTAAGGAAAAATCAAGCTTACGATATCAGGTGCAGCATGTTTGTATTATGTATCATTTAATCTTTTTTGATACAATTGATATTGAAAAAAAGAATAATTGAATCTATAATCTTAGATGCATCAAGTTCGTATTGTATATCACTTAATCATTTTTGATACAATCGATATTGGAAGAAAGGAGAATCGAACCTATAACTTCAGATGCATCAAGTTCTTATTATATATCACTTAATCATTTTTTATACAATCTATTTAAGTAAAGAAATCCACTCCTTAAGTTGACTGGTTGGTAAACCACAGCAACAAAAAGCATCACTCCATCCACTCGAGGCTCATCATTAACTCTGAATAACTCAGTTTAATTGGCAACGTATGAACAAAAAAATGCCTTGTACTTGATAGTCTTATAAATAAATAAAAACCCCAAAAAAAACACACACGTTGATGAGTGTGAAAAATACCAATGAACACCTGAAAGTGCTCAGCTCGATCACAGTTTTAGATCTGACAGTATGAACTTCACTCATTGGTGCAAGTATATAACTGTAAACACAAGTTTGATTTTGGTCGTATAAAGGAACACAAAAGTGATTTGTGTTCCTTTCTTTAATTTGTGTAAATTTAAAAGTAATAATGTACGAAAGAAATATGTAAATTTGTGGAGCATTTTGGTCAAAGGACTAGGAGGCTATGAGTAGAAGTAGGTGCCAATGGTGTTGGAATTGAGTTGTCATGTCACTGCAGTAAATAGTGGTTGGTCAAATCAAATCCAACACATTAAAACAGAATAAGAGGAGGAGGAGGAAGACAGCTTGGTTGGGTAAAAGAGAAATGCCCCAACCCACCCCACCAGTACAACTTTCTGGAATGTTTATGCTCAACCATCTGCCTTCCACCGGTCTTTTCTTTCCCAACTTGTTTCGTTGCTTGCTTGCTCCCATCTTTTTTACCTCATTGCCCTTTGGTCAGTTTTTTTTTTATTTTATTTTTTTAACATAAGCGGTAGTTTAAATTACTACTAAAGTACTATAAGAATTTGAATCTAAGACTAAGACTATTTGTCTACAAGTCAAACCCTTTTTTCACTTCCCATTAGCCCCTTTGTCAACTACTTAATTGGTTTTCATTAGGTTTGTGTAAATACTCTAGGTTTTAGAACATGTTCCTACGTTCCCTTTATTCTAACACTTTCAAAAGAAAATACCAAAACGAAAAAAGAGAGATTGAGTGAATGGAGATCTCTTTCATGTGTAAAAAGTGTTATTAAAGGACAAATGCCATAGATCTGTACTATTTATAACGAGTACTTGGTCTCATTGTCAAAAAAAATAATTATATTTTTGGTTCTCATATTTTGTTTTTTGTTTTTTGTTTTTTTTTTTTTACAATGTTGTTTCAATTTTGACAATTTCAATCATGTGATCTTCTCTCATTATAATCCCGTCCAACTAAGATTTTGCATAACACGATCCTCTCTTCTTTTTATGAAGAAGTTGTTAACAACGAAGAATATGTTTTACAAGAGGAGGTTACTCTTGACTCATGTTTAAAGATGTCAAATACTCATCATATTAGTTTTTCATATTTCCATCCAATATTTTAAAGTGCATTAAAACTCCTTATTAAGTAATACGAAATCCCATTTCATTCCAATACTTTTATTACTTTTTTTAAAGATACCTAATAGTTGAAATTAGTTTATTTTACACTCCTTATATATAAGTAAAAGTAAATGAGAAATGCTAGCAACCTTCTCTTTAACCTTCTCCTTTGGACCTTCTCTCTTTTTTGCTTGACATGTGTCATTCTTCTTACACTAAAAACAATGTCATTAATATATTATACAAGTTAACTTTTGCTTTTTGCTTTCCAAGTTTACCCTTATTAAATGTATTCAATTTATCCAAAACAATTTCACAACTTTCTTACAATCTTTTTTTTTAAAACGTCAATTATTTTTTAAAAGAAAATGTCAATTTTTTTCAAAAAAGAGGAAATGCCTTTTTTTTAAAATATTTTTTATAACACAAAGGATTTTTTTTTTCCTTGTGTTAAAATAAATAAATAAAACCCAGACATTTCCTCTTAAAAGCAAATATTTTCTTTAAAAAAAAATAATTGACGTTAGAAAAAAATTAATAAGACGGTAAGAAAGTTGTGAATTTTTTTTGGATAAATTGAATACATTTAATAAGAGTAAACTTGGAAAGCAAAAGTTTACTTGTATAATATATTAATGACATTGTTTTAAGTGTAAGAAGAATGACATATGTCGAGCAAAAAAGGGAGAAAGTCCAAAGGAGAAGGTTAGAGAGAAGGTTGCTAGCACTCCCCAAAGTAAATACATCAAAAATGCAAATTAATGTAGGTAGGGGAAACTGCGTCAGCGGAGCCCACTTTTGTGCCCTCTTTACCAAATTCACTACTTGTATATGGCTTGACTTGAGTGGCTTCATTTTCAATCCCCTCCTTAGCTAATTCATTTAATTCCTAATATATTATTATAGATTTCATTCTTTAAATAATGATGAGAATAATAAGTAAAACAAGAGAAGATAGATATTGTGAAAGAATTAGACAAGTTTCTTAGTTGAGTTGAGTTTAGTTATAGAAAAGAAAAGAGAAATGTAGAACTCATACACAATTGAAAATACAAATGATGTTTTGCAAAATACATTCTCACATGTTATATATTGACAAAAGTCAAATTTTTTTATTTTATGGAACTTTACTTTTTTAAAACGTGGACATTGTTGGATTGAGAAATTTGAAAGAGAAATTTTGGATCCGTTAACAATATTAAAATTGCTACAAAATAAGAATGAAAAAATAGTTATATTCGTAACAACTTGTTATTTTTAGCATAAAGTAACAAAAGTGGGTAGACCACATTGATTTAAACGAACAATGAAGAAAACATGAATGAAGATTAACTTACACTTGAAAAACGACTATATATAATGCATCATTTGAAATCAATTTACTTATTTTCTTTTTTCTTGTTTAAATTTTAGCATATGTGAATTGTGGAAATCTAAACAAATAGTTTTGCCATATTAATTCCTAAATTTGGAATTAATGCATCCAAATCAACCTTAGATGTCAATCCATAATAATATCATACTGGAACTGGTGAAGAAAAGAATATTAGCCTTGAAAGCTGAGTGATAAAGCCTGAGCTAGGCTGCAATGTCGGCTGGACTCTCTCTCTCTCTCTCTCTCTCTCTCTCTCTCTCTCTCTCTCTCTTATTATATCATGCATATGCCTCTAGGGTCTTGGGTTTAGATTAGCTAGCTTGATTAAATAAATGGAAAAAGAGATTAAGCCTAATAAAAACACACTTCTGCTATTTCCAAAGCAAAGCAGAGAGACAGAGAAACTGCAGGTTCTCTCCTCTCTCTCTCTCTCTCTCTCTCTCTCTCTCTCTAGCTCTAGCTATCTATTTGTTGCAGTTTTTTTAAGCTCTTTATTTAATTATTAGTTTTCCCTCAACTGTCTTGTCTGAGTGTCTTTTTCTCAAGTGCCTCAGGCTTCTTCACTGGCCTTAAACAAACTTTGCAGGCTTTTCTGTCAGAATGTGAGGTATCTGCCAAAGCTATAAAAGAACCACAGAAGCCTCTGCCTAAAGCTTTCTCAAACTTTCTCTTCACTTAAAACCCAATTCATTTCACACCCAACAAGCATATTATTAAAACTCAATCAGAAAAACAAACCAAACTTATTAAACCCCACCTCTCTCTCTCTCTCTCTCTCTCTCTCTCTCTCTCTCTCTCTATGGACTTTCACCTCAAGCAATGGAGAAACCAGCAGCATGAGTCAGAGGAACAACATTCTGCAAAGATACCAAAACTTCACCTTGAGCCCCATCCACACTCAGAGCCATCTGGGCATGCTCTCCCTCTGTTTGTTCCTGAGCCCAACAGCAAAATGATCAGCACCCTGTCAGCGTTTTCTGAATCTACACCAGCATCTGCCTCCACCAGATTTCCCAGTGAGATTTTCTTTCCCTTTCCCTTTTCTTTCTTCTTTCTTATGTCACAGACGCAACAACCCACAAAGTGTTTTTGATTCTTGTTATAGAAAAGCTCATGTCTTTCTTTGGTTTTCTCCCCAAGTTTTCTACTTTAATGTCATCTTAATTTAATTCTTGTTCCTCTCCTTTTTTTTTTGTCTGTTTTCTAGAAATGGGGAGCTATTTCAGCTTCTCCCAGTTGCAGGAGCTTGAGCTGCAGGCTTTGATATTCAGGTACATGTTAGCTGGTGCTGCTGTTCCTCCTGAACTTCTTCAGCCAATCAGGAAAAGCCTTCTCCACTCTCCTCCATATTTCCTCCACCACCCTCTTCAACAGTACCCTCATTTTCAGCCTGCTTGTAAGTATTTACCTCAACATGAGTAAATCAATCATTGTAGCAAATTTTGACTCTGATCTTTAACAAATAGTACCTCATTTAAATTGCCCATTTGACATATTAGTACAAGTAATGTGTAAGACTAGGACTGAGATTTGTTCTGCCTAATTTGAAGGACCAAATGTCACATAAATTTTACTTTCCCTAATTGGTACATATATATATATTTATGCAACCTAAGATTTTGAGTCACTTGAGCTTGAACATTAATCGATGAGGATAACGATTTTGGCACTCCTCTTTTCTCTTTTTAACCTAATGCACTCCAAACTGAATATTTTACAAATTTCTCTGCACTCTCGACGCAGCGACAGAAGTGCAGAGGATAAAAATGGTGCTAAAAGAATCACTAGCTAGCCATGGTATTGATAATTATGTGCTGCATTATCCAGTGTTGCAATCAGGGTATTGGGGAAAAGCAGCCATGGATCCAGAGCCAACAAGGTGTAGAAGGACAGATGGCAAGAAATGGAGGTGTTCTAGAGATGTGGTGGCTGGTCAGAAGTACTGTGAGCGCCATGTGCACCGTGGCAGAAACCGTTCAAGAAAGCCTGTGGAAGCCGCCACTGCTGCTGCTGCTGGTGGTGGAGGAGGGACTAGTGATATTGCTACCAACACCACCACCAAGACATCGTCTGGTGGGGCCCATTTTACTCTTTCTGGGTCATCATCATCCCCTTCAATTGATCTGCTTCATCTCAACCAGAGGTGAAAAAAGAATTAAAAGCCAAAGCTTTATGGGTTTCTTTTATTTGGATTTATTGATTAAACTGTGCTAGAGATTTGCTTTTGGACATGTTTATTGGGTTTATTATGTGGAAGTTGGTATAGGGGTTGATCCTCAACTGGTATGACTGACCAGAAAAATGAAATTGAAATTAATAGCACTCAAAGCAACCATTTAATTAGGTGATATGTTTTCCTGAGGCCCCACCTTTTTCCCTTGTCTTTTTTGTTGATGTTTTAGAGACATGAAATTTGAAAATGAGAGAATCTCATGGGCCCTGTTGTAGGCATGTTCTCTACTTTGAAGTAGAGGATCTTAATATAAAGGCAAGGTTAATAATGTCTCAAATCTGACAAAGAAAAGAGCTTTAGCCTGTGTTGAGCTATTGCCTATGCTCTTGTAGTCTTGCAACCTTTTCTTTGTTATTTGTTCTATTTGTGGAACTTGTTCTTATTGGTATTTCTTGCTCTTACATGCTCCTCTTCCATGTCACATGTAGTTCCTCAGAGCCCAAAGCTGAGAATAGGAGCCTCTTTGAACCCCACAGTGAGGTCTCCGGGAGTGCTAAATCCGACAGCCATGTCTTGCGGCCTTTTTTTGATGACTGGCCGGGGAAGCTCCAAGAACTGGACAATGCACGAACCAATGCTGGTTCAATGAACTCTGCCACCAGCCTCTCCATTTCGATACGGGGAAATTCCTCCTCGGATGTGTCACTGAAATTGTCTACCGGCAATGGAGTTGAGACAGGGCGCCAGGACGGCCATGCTGAGCGCGTGCAGCCACAATTGAATTGGCCTGCCGGATGGGGAACAAACCAAATGGCTTCAATGGGAGGGCCGCTTGCGGAGGCCCTTAGGTCCTCCTCCAACTCCAATTCCTCACCAACCAGTGTTCTACATCAGTTGCCCCGTAGCTCCGCCTCAGAAACTAGCTTTATCAGCACTTGAATATCAGCATATCAGAGAGTCCCGCCGAGCTTCTCTTAGTTGCTTGTGTAAATTGCTCGCATTATTTTTCTTAACTGGATGAGTTCTGTGGATGTTTCACCATGAACAACTTTGTTGCTTATTTGTTGAAATGCGCGATTGCAAATTACTTTGGTTAGTTCTGACCTAGAATTTCGGTAGAACATATTTTCAAAGTAAATAACAATTTGAGCGTGAAAGATTGAAGACCCATCATATTGCCGAGAACAAAATTTTGGTGAGTGCCAGATGTTTGGTAACTTACATAAATTAAAATGTAACACAACATTCAGCTACGTGGCTATCTATACATGGAAAATCTCTACCTTCGTCATCCACAGAGATTAACTTCGGAAAATAATTACACAAGAAATTGTCACAAACTGCCACATTAGTCTACGTTATAGGCCCAAGTAGGGAATGGTCGTCTGAACACTGCTTAAATTCTCTCAATTTTGCAGTTTATGTTTTGCGTTTTGCTTTGTCAAACCTCTGATTCTTCTGACTTTGGGTTTCTCATTACTGCCAAAGGTGGCAAGATAGTTCAACATGGACTGCACTTTTATTAGCCAATGTACCGGGCGTCTGCCTTAGGAGTGCAGCAAGATGTAGACATTCTCAGCACCAGATGTATATTAGAACCAAAATCAGTCTTTAGCAGGTCCCGCTACGAGAACGTAGGCCACAGCTGTTCTACAAGGTGCATATAGCAGGAAAGAATGAGGCCGGTCATCAAACCACCCATCCTGCAGATCACAATGAGGGTTTAGCATCCAGAAGTCTTATATGATAGCACTAGAATGAAGCGCTGAGATTCAGTTACTGATCAAACGAAACTTTCTTACAGTCGTGAAGTACTCAGCACTGTGATCAATCCTATTGAAGCCTCCAAATAATTTTTCATCTGAATCCAAGACAATCTGCAACAAGGAACACAGCAAACAATATCAAGATGCTGAAAAGATCTAATCAATGCTTGAAAGGAAATGTGAAAGCACGGAAAGAACTAGTGTATTTGGCAAGCCAACTGCGTGTATAATATAATTTTATAGGGGATATACCTTATACTTCCCTGGCTTTAAGCAGCCAACTCGGTAGTCTGAATAGCTTTTACTCCAATGAAAATTGAAGACAAACACCAGGTTTCCCCTTTCAAAGACAATAACCCTATCTCCTTCATCCTTCCGTGATATATATTGGTGCTCAGAAGTCATGAACTGCATCAACAGTTGACCAATTTTCATACTAGAATTTATCAGATCACAAGTGGCAAAGTAGTATGTGTCTGCCACAACTGCAAGTTTCACATAACTGATGGAGAAGAATATTTTAAATCTAAACGGAAATATAATCATATAAGGCAATCAAGCAAACTGTTATTACTAATTATATAAAGGATGATCTTAAACTTTGACTACCATCATTGATTATTAGTTTGTACAAGACATGCTAAAGGAATAGGATCCTATGGTTATATTTTCTTTACTGATATTGTGCTTATACCTAAAATGACGTCTGATTTAAAGTTTCTAGGATTAAGCACTTCGAGTATAGGGTTTGGATGCCAGAGCTTTAACATCCGACTTCCAAGAGAAAGAGAATAGTAACAGGTAGCAGATGCATTTCTTGTCTTGCATTTTACTATTCCCTGAACTATAAGGAGGCATGAGAAGAGAAGAAGAAAGCCAGAAAAACCGTAGTTTTTCCTGCTGGTTAATCGAAGGAGAACCAGGGTGACTCTTTTCTGCAAGATCTGTGTGAGTACACTGATAAAATTGTGCCTTTAACAATTCATAAGCTACTGAAAATAATTACAAGAAATCAAGAGAGTTTTAAATCCATCGAAAATAGAAATAAATATATGTCATTTTCAGTAATCCATGCCCTAAGCAACCGGCACATATAGATGTCATAGCAAAACTTACACAATAGGTTTCTTCAAGATGCTGCATTGCTTGATCAAATTCTTGCAGCCCATGATATCTTAGATAATTTGCATCCCCCTGACCATGCAGAACCAAAAAAATTCATAAAAAGTACATTGTAAGCAGAGGCACGATGGTTACACAGAATTTATTTGTTGCAAGGTCAGCATACTCGTAAAGAACCAGGAATTTTAAAAAGGATATGCAAAGTTTGTAATAGTTCAAGAACTTCATGTGCAGCATAAATGGCAAAGAGATGGAAAAGGGCTGGATCCATGCCTAAGGCGCATGAACAATTATCAAAGAGGAAGCCCTATGGGCATCAAAAAATTCGAAAGCGTGTTAATGGAGGATATTCTTACTAAAAGAATTGAGAGGGTCCGTGAGTTGAGATATGAGAAGTACAGGAGATATCAAGTTGCTATTGGGTTACCTTTTTAATAGTGTCTCATATTATATCTTCGCTTCGGCTCATAATTTGCCAGTAATAGCAATGTCAAGATCAAAAATATCTTGATATTTTTAATAGCACAAATATGTTATTAGGTTACTAATCAAATTGACTTTGGCTAGTAATTTTATATTTCCTTTACAATTAGCATTTGATTGTAATATGTTATCTTGTTCTTCAGTTTCCTATAAATTACTATGCCTCCACATATCATGCATTGCTTCACTTAGTCACCATCAGAACTAAACACCCTTCTTGTTACATAATTAACCAAAAATTAGATCCACAAAAGTGAAACATCTAATAGGCATACTGTAATGCATATGGTAATGCACACTTGTATCATAAGAACTTACAAGATGTATCATAAGAACTTACAAGATCAAATCTACGTCGGCATTTGTCAAAACTGTTATTGTTCCCAGGAACTATTTTTCCATTTGGAAGCTGTTGAGTACCCCTTGGAAAATCAATCCACTCTGAACAGAAAAATAAACCGAAGACATGAAACTGAGTGGCAGTTTGATAGAAATGATGATATGCAATATAACCAATTAGCCTAATCTTACCAGGATGTCCAAATTCATTCCCCATGAAGTTCAGATATCCTTCTCCGCCCAATCCCATAGTAATAAGCCTAATCATTTTATGTAATGCTATTCCACGATCTACAAGGGGAGTAGCTGGCCTGTCCAGAGCCATGAAATCATACATATCCTGAGAGAAGCATAAAATATTCTAATATAAGAAACAAAACTACACAATTGTTGTAATCATACTTCAAAAGTAATAACAATAGCTAAAAAATTTCCAACATTTCTTATGCTTGCATGCATAAATAGATATATAACAGGTGAATTTGAATGCAGACCAGAGTTACCAGGATAGTGGCACATTTGGGTTCGTGGTATGGGAACATGATTGAGATTCATTTATCAATTACTTCAAACAATAAGAACAAGTAAATATTTCCAGATGTGTGTCTTCAGAATACTAATCACGAGAGCAGTTTCCTTAGAACAAAGGTCCAAAGTCATTTTCAATATCTTGCTTCATTAGAGCCAAACAAAATCACCGCACAAGATGGAAACCTATCAATAATAGCCAAAACAATACAACCTCTTTTTTTAATTTTCTTTTCCTAACAATTATAAACTCCTTATGATCATATATATCATATAACAATCATTAAGTTTATCAACAGTAACTGAGGAATACATGTTTCTGGTAATAAAAGAAGTTTGAAATTATGCACATACAAAAGAGTTCGCAACTTCATCAAGTGTTGTTGCCAACCAGTTAATAATATATAGTAACCAATTTATCAAAATGGGGACTGAACAGAAAAAATGTATTTGAAACAAATTCAACTGGGTATGTGCACCAAACAACATTAGCATGTTGTTCAATCTTTTCATGTGTATGAGCCCTTAGAGTTGAGTGATATGCAAAAATGGAACTTATATAACCTTGTCCATCAACCAGAACGCAATTGTTTTGTCACCAACAAGAGCTTGGTCATGACTTTCAGCATAAGCAACACACTTTTCCTGCCACCTTCTGTTGGTGAGTGTGTGAACGATATCACCCATTTGCCAGTCTTCATCCATTTTCCTACATAAAATTTAGTGTAACAATATGGCAACAAAAGATTATTGGTTTTATTCACGAATGCCACCTACAACAGAGATAGATACAAGATCCTCTAACTTCAAAAATGGAGCAGAGATTTGTTTATTTATTTATGAGAACTTACCGGAGGAGCTCAATCCATTTATCAGCAATAGCCATATGCAGGCGATAATCAAATCCAACACCACCATCTTGTACAGAAACACAGAATGTTGGCATTCCACTAACCTGTAATGATACAAATATGCAAAAGAAATATAACAGTCTATAAATAGGGCATTTTCATCATCAATATTTTAAGACCAGTTGGACAGGATTTATTATACTTGACTTTTACAATCAGTTGATGAGTATAAAACACTGCAGATATTTATGGCTGTTGTTTCTATGCATAAGTCAGTAAGCTCCTCTACTAAACCCTCCTCAAACTCGAAGAATGAGAAAGATTAAAATGCTCATCTGAATAGAAATAATGGTAACAACACAGGAAATTCTATGTGTTAAAGATCAGGCAAAAAATAAAAAATTTACGAAAAAAGAATGTAACATGGAGGTAAAGCCTTTTATTTTTCTTATTTCAAGATACCAAATCCAGTGAACAGGTTATTTTCAGTTCTGTGCACTATGAAATCTAAATTTATTACTGAATAACATATAATTTCCAACAGAAAGGATGCTCAACACTACTTCTGAAAGGGAATAGATAACATACATCTTCACCAATGGTAACAGCTTCAGGGTAGAGCCCGTGAATCAAATCGTTAACCAGCATCAAGTAAGTCACAGCATCTACATCTGTTGCTAATCCAAAGTACTCATTGTAATTCCCAGTAAATGCCACCTACAGCAGCTCGACCGACAAACAAATAAGTATAAGAACCTGTCATAACTTGAACTATAGTAACATATGTAGAATCGTAGAGAAAATACATAAATTATTATCTTAACATGGAAGAACATAGCATGGGCATCTTCTATAACTTTCATATACATAAAGTCTCTTGTGAGATCTTGGAACATTAAAGATATATCAACTCAACTGAGCTAATCCTTTATCCTAAAAAGTAAGTATCAAAGACACAAGTAATACATCAAAAGCTTATTTAATACCAAGCATTAAATAGCAAAATATCCTGAATATCAGATATGTATTCAGCCTTGCATGTGTTAGCTAAAATGCTTTCATGTGTTCCCAGAACTTTCCACTCCTTATATGTTCTTTGTAACTATTATTCTCCTGAACTCTCTCTCTCACTCTCAAATATACACACACACTTTCCACTTATTATGCGCGGGAAATTTTTCTTTGGGGTGGACAAACCTCCACCTGTAGTTCTTAACAACTCACTTTCAAACTCCTAAAAATCAAGGAATTAAATGTTTGCATACAAATATATCAAGGTCCCCAAATACAGAGATGTCTATGGGAATACCGACGCTGATATTGGACATCAACATTATGTAAAATCATGCTGACAATAGGCAAGCATGAAAGTTTTCCATGAAAGTTTTTAGGGCCTTAAAAGTAGATGATGATAATAAATCATGTGAAGTCATAACATAACCAAAATAAATGGCACAAAACTATGTGCTCTCCTGTTTCAGTGAAACTTAAGAATGAATGGCATGCAATGCAAGTCATTCAGCTAAAATTATTAAAGAAGGCAATGGAAACGAAAATGGTACCTCCAATCCATGGTGAGTGTACATCATTGAAGTCACACCATCAAATCTGAAACCATCGAACTTGTATTCTTCTAGCCACCATCTTGCATTGGAAAGAAGATACCTCAAAACCTAGGTAAAAAGTTAAAATTAGTACCTAACAAACATAGAATAAAACAAAAGGATCAAGGCCAAAATTCTTATAGTACACTATTTTATTTTAAGAAAGCATGCAAGAAAGTACTCACCTCCCAGCTTCCATAGTTAAACAAGCGGGAATCCCACATCCAATGATATCCCCGGGACCCAGAGTGGAAGTAATGACTATCGGTTCCATCAAACATGTTCAACCCATCCAACACGTTATTTGATGCATGGCTGTATGTGTTAAATATTAGTATTCAGATATTTAGAAAAATAAGTTCATAGTAATTAACATATAATATTAAGTACAAAAGCCTGATTCATGGAAAAATATTCCAATAGCATACAAAGTAACAAATAATTTGACAGTACCAAGCCAAATAAAAATGAGTTTAGTGATACATTAAAATATTCGAGGAAGTCTGTCACATCAAATAGACTAAAGATAGTACAATGAGTACATAAAACAATCGTCGAAACTTAATCAGTATTTCTGTTATGCCCCATTGCTTTCATAGTCAGCCACAGGGAGGTGGGGATAAATTCATATATTTATCACATGTTTATTTTTGTAACCTCAATTGCACATGTGCTGTTTGTCCTATCAGTATTTAGTTACAGAAAGAAAGGAAGCCCGACCACAAAAACTTTATAAACTTATGTGCATGCAAGCACATGAACAAAAAATTAACGAATCTGTCATATTGTTGGCATGGGCAATCTATCAACAAATAAAGGGGAAAAAGGCACATCAAATGTGGAATATATGATTAATCCAAAGATGTCTCCAAGAACTTATGACCTATTTCCTATGAACAATTAGTTATTACCTGTGAACAATATCCATGAGTACAAGAATACCAAGCTCATGAGCTCTATCTATTAGAGACTTCAGATCGTCAGGGGTTCCACAGCGACTGCTAGGTGCAAAAAAATTGGTGACATGGTACCTGCATCACAAAAATAGAAAATTTCTGGATCATTTTTTGAGAACAAAGGGAATGTCAACCACTCACAAACAAGCACCACCTGTAATACTGCCTACTACCAATCCATTAGTTCATATAGAATAATTTCCCAAAAGATAAAAGGGAGTACATATAGTTGGAGCATATGTTAAAAGGACAATACCCAAAGCTAGCATAGTAGGAGTGCTCTTGAATAGCCATGAGCTGAACAGCATTATAACCAAGCCTTTTAATGCGTGGTAGCACATCATCTCTAAATTCAGCATATGTGTTGATTTTGGGCTCCTGCAACTCAATGTTAATAATACTGTGAGGGTAGAAAAATTTAATACATAATAAGAAATCAAAAGGAAGAAGAGGTCTGAGACAGGTTTATGGCACATCTCAGGCATCTGTTAAATTTTCATTAAAAAATAGCAATAAGACATATCCAATTAATAAATGAAATACCCCCACCCCTCTTTTTCCAAAAACAATGAAAACTAAAAATGCCAAATCAATCTCTCTGAAGGCATAGGTGTTGGGCAGTAATAATCTAAACTATTCTGGTGTTCTTTTGCATTTTTAATATGTTATGGAAACTTCAAAGGATTAGTGGCCAAGTGAAATTTTCCCTGGACACCATATCTTATTCATGAGTGAAAAAGGGTTTATGACAGAGCTTAGAGTATCCCATATTTCATTCCTTAATGTCACATGATTAATAAATTCATGGTAAAGATTTAATATTTTCCTTAGTACCAAACCTTGGAGATATCATGTGCACCTTGACATATCAAGGAACAAAATTTTCAAATAGAAGAAATGCCTCATGGCAGTGCAACCCAGCTAAGCATCTAGTCTGCATCTTCCTCTATGAGAATTAGATGGATATGTCACATCGCTTTCAGCTGAAATATCATATCTATGGTGAGACTTTTTTTATTAAAAAAATATATATATATTTTTAACACAACTCTATAGAGAATTAAGAGATGTAGGCTCAGCCCTTCAGTAATTAATTACAAATTTTGTTCTACCCTAACACAAAACATGGGTCATACAAAATTTTCAGGCCCAAGGGAGGTATAGCAACTACAGCATAACTCCAAACTTAAGGCACTTAAGTTAAGACCACCTACACTAAAAAAAGGAACTTTAAAAGCAGATTCTAACACACATCTCTAACTGTTGACCTAAGGTGAGTTTTTTTTTTAAAAAAATAATTTTTTTTAAAAAACAGAAAGTTAAAAATAAAAAATATCGGAAACATTCCACAATAATGAGCTACATGAGCCAGACAGAAGGATGACAATGCACACCGTGCTACTCATTCCAACATGTGCCTCATAAATGCGAAGTGATTTTGGTCTCTTTGGCTGAGAATGTTGAAATACATAATTTTCCTGAAAAGAAGTAGATGAGAGTACCATTAGCCACTGAAAACTGAAACAGAAATACAAAACATGAACATGTAAATGAAGCAGATTGAACTATTTATCGTCTTAACCATTTCATAAAATTAATAAAACTATAACCTATTCATAAATAAATGAACAAGTATAAGAATCCTAGGCAATCATTAATGACTTGTGGATCATTCCCACTCCAACATCACAAAGATTTGCCAAATTGAGATTCCATAATATCGTTTAATTTTTTTTCTCTTCTTGAAGTTGTTACAGTGCAATATTATGAAATTTAAAGATAATTTCTACAGAAGTTCTTCCTCATATTGACTTTTATTATTGCAAATACCAATGCTGCTAGCTTACTGCAGCCTGTATTTTACCCAGAGCCGATATCATTGTTATCAGTATAAAGCATAACTGAAATATTTTCCGAAGAACATACCTCTTCTGGTGGATCGTAGTATATGCCATTGTATGGAATTTCACCTGGAGCCTGTACAGAAAACTTGATCCAAGCAGGAATGGAGTCCTTAATGCCTGAAGGAGTATCCATACGGATCTGCAATTTCACATAACATACTGAATGAACAAAAAAAAACCAAAAAACAAAAAAAATAATAATAATAATAATTAAAAACAAGCAAAGTCCTCCACTTATGGCAATAACATGACACTAGCAAAACTTGCAACTGAATCATGTCTTATAACGATTGTCTCATTCTCCACAGAAAAGTTCTACAAGAGACAAATTCCAAAAAGCTAAGTGTATATAACCAAACTTTTCCCTAAAATTTTCACTATGGACAAGTTAACAGAAGAATTAGTTTACGGATTACTTTAACTGATAAGGATGAAGAAGCTTCTTTTTCTTCTCTGGGATCATGATTCATGAAGTAATGAAAAAATAGAGAAGCACCAAGATCCAGCAAAACCAGACTTATAATCCTCAAGAATGTTACCTTCACTCGAGAACCATGCGGAATCGGAGGTGAGCCATCTGCATTGTTTGGCAAAAATATCTCCCAGACTCCAAACTCATTCTGTTTACATATGGAACATGAGCAATGTTGTTGAAAAACAAATAGTAATCATGTAAGCTTGATGTAATTCACGCATTTTTTTGTTCACTATCTGGGCATTCCCACAACTAAAGTTCCAAAAACATACCCGAGTCATAACATCTGCATTCGTATTCCAATTGTTGAAATCTCCAATCAACGATGCTGACTGAAAAAGGCATCCAAAAAAAAAAAAAAAAAAGCAATGAGACCAACCGAAACCCAAACTGAATATATCATGTCCATTACTCTTGCTCTTAATAGGTCACCCTTGCACAGAGTAACTAACAGAAAAATGTAAGCTCCTTAAAATATCAAACAAGGCAAACAAACCTTAGCTCCAGGTGCCCACTCCCTATAAGCGATACCCTCAGCACTGAAAATCCAGTACAGATAATTCAGCATTAAAGATTTGCCGATCATAAAATGGATTTAAACCAAAAACCGAAGTTATTATGATAAAATAAATCAATCCCAAAAGAATAAACAAAGAAAGATGTTACCCATGGAATAAATACAAAAATGTAAACTAAGACAGTAATGAGCAAACAAGCTCAAAAAGTGGAAGAGACTGTATCTTACAGATATATGGGCCTCATAACATTTTTTTCAAAGGCCTGCTAGCCTACATGGGTGATATATGATAACCATACTAACCTGCAAGTTGCTTAGAAATATCTATATTGCATTCTGCCACAGGCTGTGCACACAGTTACTACAAAAATTGATCACAGGAAATTTTTCAAGAGCAAGCTTTTCATTTTCTCAAGCTTGGATCAAAATATATTGAATTGTCCTCCAATCAATAAAAAGGCTATAGGAACACATGTTGTTTTATTTAATATGGTGAACTTTGTCATCGTTCAAAATTTAATGGGTGTAATCACCAATCAGTACTCAAACCTTTTTTAGTTTTAAGTCCAGTATATGCAGTTTGAAATAATCAACTCCAGAGAATCTGTTTTGAAACACTAGAAGGTAAGGTTTGAGACACAAAAATAAAGCAGAATGACAAAACTTTTCTTTTTATTCTGCTCTATTTGACCTTATACATCACCTCCCTATTAGCATATTGCTGTTCCATCTAAAAAACAAAAGCAAGTAAAGAAATGGTGCATGTACATATTAAATGTTGTAAACTACTAGAAAACATGGAAACATGGAAACATGGTTGGACTCCTGCAGATATCAGATAAAAGTAATACCTGCGTGTGAACCCAAACTTCTCATAGCCACGGGAAAACACCTCCAAGCCACCTTCATACTTGTCAATCTCCTCACGCAGCCTTTTGTATTGTCCATAACTGGGCATAGTAAAACACAATCAGTTAAAGCCTTATTAATCTAATTTGAATATAAAGCTAGCAAGAAGGATTTGTAAGGGGGAAAAAAAGAAAGAAACATAATTCAAGCAGCAAAAAGAATCTTGCGCTTGCTACATTAACCAGCTAGCAGGTATATGCCATTTGCTTGAAAGGGGCAGGGACATGATTGTTAATCCATTGCTTTAATTTTATCATTCGTTGAAGTTGTTAATGTATTTACTACTTAGAAATTCAAATATGAAAGGGCATCCTACCGGTAATCAAGATGATCACGGAAACCCACCAAAAGTGGATCTATTTCATATATCTTTTTCCCATTTCCAGGTGGTGGAATTGACTTTTGTGTGGCATTCTTTTTAGCAGTACTTACTGTCCCATCTAAGGGATGAGGTGTTTCCTCACCCCTGGCTTCAGTGCCATTGACATTGCCTGCATCTAATGAAGGAACATCACTTTTCTTCGCTTCATCCTCGACCTTCTTATCATCTTCCATTGCAACATTATCTACATCCTCAAGCACCTAAACAAAAATCATCAATGCTCAGTAAAGTAATATGTTATGTGGGATCTAAGAAGTCATGTAGAAGTTGACTATGCTATGGCATTCTCCACAGAACATAACTGTTATGCATATACAAGGGTATCATAAACCTGAGGATCCTCTGAAACTGTGCCGAGAGCTTCCAATTGCTCTGTCACAGATGAAGAGCCATCACTCTGGCTATCAGGAACAAGAACTTTCTTTGATGCAGCAACCGTTAAAGACGAATCAGAATCATACGAAGACTTTCCAGCAAAGATCTTCCCTACAAACAAGCATCAAATTAGCTTAACATTATATAACAAGACAACAATAACATGTAGACAATCACTGAGAAAAGAAATCATTTTTAAGATAATAAATTCATCTTTTAAGCACACGTGATTGCCAATATAAGTCCAATCGACCAAACAAAAGATTCAATTGGAATCGCGTAACCCAAAAGGAGAACCCTAGAGAAACAGACAAAAAAAAATCCCTTTTCTAAAATCCCATTTGGTACCAGAAAGATTAGCTTTGCTTTTTCAACAAATTAAAAAAGAGAAATTGCTATCAGTCATCGTAACATAACATTACGTCCATATAATCCGCATCAAAATTGATATGCTTTATTCTTTTTCTCTTCAAAAGCATACGTCTCCATTACAAGTACACTTTTCTGAGCTTCCAAAAGCTCACGGCATATCCAAGCAAGCTCCAGACACTGACCGCTAAAACAATCAACCTAGCATAATTTCAAAAACTAAAAAGAAAAACAATATAATATTAACATATTAAAAAATAAATAAATTCGTAATCTCTTGACACAACTTCCAACACGCAGAGAAACCGAATCGAAAGCATACATTATTGGAAATGAAAAATGAGGGGAAAAAGAAATAGAGGGAGAGGGGGTACGAGAGAAGGAGCTGTTGGTGAGGAAGAGAGAGAGGCTGGAGGTCCTCCGATCGCCATTGAAGCTGGAATGCAAGGAAGCAGAGTCGTTGTTGTTGTTGTAGGCCGAAGGTAGAAGCGGGAAGCGAATCCCCGAGAGAGTCGAGACCATTTTCTTTCTTCTTCTAGGATTTTCTTTTTGTTATAACCAGAGAGAGAGAGAGAGAGAGAGAGAGAGAGATAGAAGAATCGAGAAGAAGGATGGATCGATCTCGAAGCAGAGTTTTTTTTGGCCGAGTTTCGAAGCTCGTCTCCCGGGAGAAACGTGAGTGAGTGAACGAACAGAAAAATCGGAGAGAGAAATAGAGAGGGTGTAATTTGTGTTGATTATTATGGCGCTGGATGCCACGTGTGCAGTTGAGAATTGCATGGGGATGGGTGGGTGGGACCCAGTCGCTTCTCCTCATTTTCGATCGTCCATCGTCGTTGGCATTTTAATTTTTTTAAAAATAAAAATGAAATAATGGGATTGCACGTTGGAGAGATGAGGAACGAAAGGCTCTTGTGGGGATGTGGGAAGGGAGAGAGGGAGGGCCATAGAAGGGATATTTTTGTGTTTGTTGCTTGCTTGTTGCCTTTCTATTTGTCTATCAAATAAAGGTCCTTTCCATAGTCGAAAAGACCAAATAAAGGTCCTTTATGTGATACTATTTTTGGATGAAATTAATTTCTTGTTATCTTTACATGAGTTACAATTTGATTGGACAATGGTTAATACAAATTTAGCTAGTTTATGTTGATTGTTACTTTACACCAAATTGGAAATGACACAATTTGCTACTATGGAATTGGTAAAAAGTTTACTTATTTATTTTTAGTACAAGCGATTGGAGAATGAAAGTTTACATAAATTTTTATTGGGTGCCTGGGTTTTGAATCTCTGCCCAAATGGGTGGAGGTAGAAAAGCTCAACCAATTGAGTTATACCATATTGGCAAAAAGTTGAAGTCATTTTTTTGGACATGACATAGCCTATTTAACTCAAGAAGGGATTTTCACACTCCATTTTTCTCTATTTTTCTTCATGTTATTATAGCCGTTGGTCTAGATTGAATCCGAATTGAAATCCAAAAACAAACAAAAAAAGATTATCAATGTAGAATTAGTTGCACGTCTCTGTAGTTCGAGATAGTATCGATGTTGCTGATAGTCCGTCTCTTTAATTGTGATAACTACTTTTAATTACTCATACTATAAGCCCACTAGCATATACTATTAAGAAGGGAATCAACTAGAAAATTTTGTAGGTAAATCAAGAGGAGCATGTCATGCATTAATTCCATTTCCCCGCCGAGATATATAGTCACTCCCCCTCTCATTATCAAGTACCAAAAATGAAGTCCCTTCATCACCTAACCACCACAACCGACAGTTTTGCTCTCACAAGAGAGATTGTGTTTCATTACTATAAGTATATCCTTGAGGTTAGAAAAGTAAATTACAGCGTGCCTATATATATATATATATTGGCATGTAATTTCAGCCATTGTGTGATTGTTTCTCTCTCACTGTCTCTCCAGTCACTCTCATGGCCTTCGTTTTCAGTTGATTATTTTTGAAATCCCATTGGCTAACCTATAGCCCAGGCGATACCCCACTTGCAAGGTAAATTTAGCCCATTATATTTTGAAATTCAGAATCCGTCCCTTTGCTATGGAGATTTACATGTAAAGGTCATATTTTGCTGCAGCTCGCACATGCAGAAAAGGAATGATCCTCGGAAAGGAATATGCCTTCCATCAAATCATTGAATCAGATTATTGATAACAAGACACTAGTGGCAAGTGAAGTGTAATTCTTTGGTTCCTAGTGTGATTTGTCACTTGTCAATGTGCTTTTTGCATAAGAATGGGAATAGCTACAATAACAATGTTACCTCTACCTCTACCTCTACCTCTACAGTAAGGGTCTGTTTTGGAAGGGTTGTTTCAGAACTAAAAGCCCTTTTGAAAACATTTGACAAAAAAAAACTTGTTTTGGGGTCATAAAAGTGTTTTCTAAGGATGCTTCTTCATGAAGCACTTTGATTTTTAATAAAATTTTCAATGTGCTTATAATAAAAGCACTTACGAACATTAGTGCTTTCTACAAAAGCAGTCCAAAACGAGCCCTTACTTCCATCAAACTCTTATTGTAACCTTGCATCATGTGTGTATGATCCATTCTAGTATATAACTGCAACATTAGTTTCTAACAACGTTTGATGCACCAACTATCTCTCAAGGAGATTTCATCTCCTATTTAAGCTACATAGTTTACAATTTTATCATTTACGAACTGATGTGACATGTGCACAAAGAAAAAAAAAAAAGACAGATACGATCGAGTATGACAGGTAATGTTCAGTTTCTCTGGTTTGGTATTGAATGGCTCAAGCAGGCAAGAACCTAATAACAAGAAAATGGGAAAAAGGCAGGATTTGGAACTTGGAAGGCGGATAAGGTGAGGTGGAAGAACAAAACTGCAGTGAAGCTTCAATATCTTCCAAAGGTTCACACAAATTATATCATTATAAAATGATGCAACTGAACAATTTCTGATATACTAGCTGGTAACCAACATGTTCCATGCCTTGATTATAGGCTTTGCCAAAATGTTCTAGCAAATAGATAGCTTATTATGAGTCTATGACAATTTAGTATGTACCGCAGAGTTGAAGCTAGTTTGCCAAAACATCGGTATTGCGGACTATCTTCATGGTGGGGAGCACAACTGCAGCCACTGGTCTTTCCTCCTTACCACCGCCTTCATCAATGATCAGCCTGAGCCCTTCAATATGAAGTTTCCCGTGATGACCGCTTACGACAACAGTTGGATTCTCTGTCAGTTCCTATGAGACACAAAAACACCAAAAATCTACAGAATTCAGTTGCATTCCATTGTATGAGAATGTATAGCATATCTCAGTTAAGCCACAAACATGAAATTTTCATCATTGAATGTAAGCAATCTATAGAACACAAAATCATGGGATAATAAACTGGGAAGGTTTCATTAAAGTGGAATGCTGATGTTAAGAGGTAGAGAGCCATCACCTTTGGTATATTCCATACATTTTTCCTGTCACTCAAAGCCTCTACCCTAGGCACCCGGGTGTCTCTGGCTCTCAAAAATTCCAACTGCTGTTTGACGTCCTTATCTTTCTCTAAACCAGCGTGCACTGCGATCAATTTGCAGTATTTGATTCCATCCTCAGTCTCTACACACACATCATCCTGGAAAAAATGCACATCATCAAGACACACTAAGCTTCAGCATGTATTCCTATGGTTCTCAATTACTGCATTCTGCTCCAGGACACACAAAAGAATGGGAAAGTGAACCAGTTGAAATTTAAGTTTTCTTCTCACGTTTTACACAATGACTCTAGTTCAGATGCAATTGAGGGTACTGAAAAAATTAAGATAAGAGGAAATAAAACAGGGCTGACCTCTTCATGGACCCAAACCATATCAGCAAGAAACTTCTTATGTTCATCAGGAACTGCCTTAACCAAATCTGTCCACAACAATTGTTCTTCCAATTTAGAAAGTAACAAAACAAAATCCTAGCACGGAATTAACTAATAAAGCACACAATCCAGTCCAACTCCAAGTATAGACAGCTAGCTGACCACATAAAATTATTGAATACCATTAAGTTAATAACACAATTGTAAGCTCATAGTTTAGCAAACCCAACTTGGCATTTGTCAATTGCTATTGAAGAGAGCTGGAAATCACATGATTTGAATACGAAATACTTGAAAAATTAAGAGACCCATCAGCTGCCTTCAAATAGCTAAAAGAACATGGATCAAGCACAACCATTTCATTGCAAATTGAAATAATAAAAAACAAGAGATATTTAGTTATATATCCATTCTTAGCACTAAAACTATAAATAAACCCTACACCATTTAATTTCTATAAACAAACCCCAAAAATAACAGCTGGTCCTATTGAATTGAATTTTAATTATTAAATTACTTTGATGCGCTATTAAGTGTTTTGGTCTTTTTTTATGAGGTTTTTGGGTTAAGTTTGTTTTAAGAAATCAATGGCAGTTTTGTAATTTAAAAGAAGTTAAAAACTTTTTTGTTATGTTGTAAATGAACTTTGAGTGTATTTCTAAAGTCCATTTCATATAGGGTTTTTTTTATAATTTGAGCTGGGTATTATAATGAATCTCCCAAAAAACAATCATAACCACTCAAAACCAACAAACAGAGAATCAAACAAAATCAAAACACAGAGATCCCATCAACAACAAAAAAAAAATCCATGAATCAAACAAATCAAGCAAATCAAAATTCTTAATATTGAAACTCATACCAGCAGAACCATGAGGAACCCCATAAGACGCAAAGGTGGGCCCAGCATCATAAATCGAACCTTTGTACTGGGTATTTTTGACTGCATTAAACTTGTCCTTCATGCTACCAGCCCATCTCCTACCTTGCAAGTGCATTCTCTCATACCCATCACCCTTAAACCACCCTTCTCTCTCTTCATTGGCCTCATACTCCTTCCAAGTCACAGAAAACTCAGAGCCATCCAAAGGCTTAGGCAGGACCCCCACAAAGGCTGCAAAGGCCAGGTCATGGTTCCCAGACAGAAACACGTGTCTCTGATTTGGGTACTTGGAGGGCAGAGAGATGAGAAAATCCAAAACTTTTTTGGTGTCTGGGCCGCGGTCACAATAATCACCCAAGAAAATTATGAGGGCAGTGTTGAAATCTGAAGGGTCGATTGTGGTTTGAAGATTGGACCAGAGATTTTGGAGCTTGGTGTAGAAGCCATGGGTGTCGCCTATGCAGCAGACCACTCTGGGTTTCGTTGTGCTGGCTTTTGGTTCAGACATATTTTTTCCCGTCTTCGTCTTCTGTAAGATGCCTGATGCATCTGTGTATGTGGAATTTTGAGTTTTGAGGCCAACGGTTGTTGGGCTGGACTTTTCGGAAGTTGACAGGGAGACTTTGGAAGAGAGACTTTGGAAAAGGCCGAAGAGAGAGAGTTTTAAAAGAAGCCAAAATGGACAAATTGTCCTCATTTATTTTTGAATTTTCTAAGAATCTTTATATTTGCATATCTTTTGTTTAAAAAAGTCTTTCAGTCTTTCAATCTGACACTTAACTCCTAAAGTCTTTCTGTCTTTTTTGAAAAAAATTTTGAAAAAGTTTTGGCTTTTTTCAAAAGTAAAAGTTTTTTGTGGTTAAAACCTAAATTTACTTGAAAGGTCTTGAGGTTATATACGTGGTGGTGTTTGTTTAGCAGGCATGAACCTGTCTGGAAAAAATTACCATATTTATTAACCACCATCTTTTATAAAAGTAATTTACAAAAGATAAATGGTAAGGTCCGTAAATATGATACAAGTGGCATTACTTCTTGTGATTTACGTAAATAACTTTTATTTATATAAATTGTATAATTAATAATTTGATAAGTTATGACCAATTGAGTGTTAGTTGGATTGGTTTAGGTCTTTGGTGTGCTTCAAAGTGGTCTAGGTTTGCCCTCCTTTAGGGTTTAGGGTTTAGCATCTCAATGAGAAATTGCTGTTCAATTTGGCTAATTTGTATGGTTTTACAATTATTTGGTTACTTATTATGTTGGTAGCTTTAGGGGTTGGATGGGAGTGTTTACACTACATTGAAAAGAACAGATTGTTTAGAAGAAAAAAAAGAGAGAGAAAAAAAAAAGAAAAAAAAAAAAGAAGAAACATTCATGATCAAGAAAAAATAATACATCTCATTTTGGATACAGTAAATTATATATTACAAACAATACTCTGTTTACATCAAAGCATTTTGCCTGTGCCTATTATACCTGAACTGTAGCCGCTCATGTAGAAAAACCAGGACAAAAGAATACCATAATACACAAAAATGGGCAACTGTTTTGTTTCCCTCATCCTTGACTAACTGAAAATGCTATCCTATTTCTCTAAGACTGAGAATTGTAGAAGTGAAGCTGTTTATTTACCTCCTTTGGAAGTTGAGGAACTTGATTCCATAGGCAAACACAAAGAAGAAAAGCAGAACCCAGCCAACGTGTGCCGCGGCGACAGCTGGCAGGAAGTCATGCTCAAAACCCAAGTTATCCTTGAGGAACTTCTTCAATGGCATGGTACCATATCCAGGTAGCACAAGATCAGCATTTTTGTCACCCACTTGAGAGGTCACAAGGCCATAAAGTGTCCAGGCCACAGGTGAAGCCCAGTAGTACCACCTCCACCAGATAGGAATTTGCTGCAACAGATTGTAAAATATAAGCTCTTGTTATGCAAACACAAAATAGAGATTCAAAGTTGCTGTGGAACTTTGAAGTTTAATTTATATGTCCCGTACCGGCCTAGGAATGAGAAAGCCAGAAAACAAGTTCCAGAAACTGAGGAAGAAGGACATAACAATGGCAGCAATCTGGTGGCCTGGAGTTAGTGCAACCACCATCATACCATACATTGTGAAGTAGACGAAGCACATTAGAATGTAGTAGTAGAACCACAGGAATTTGCCTACTTTCCACTCAAATCCAATCATAGAATAGAGGAGAAGAGTGTAAATAAAAGTTTGAATTGCAACATAGATTGTCTCTATGGCCACCTGCAAAACAAGGGAGATAAGTCTTCAATGAAGTAAACAGAATTGAACATATCTGCTAAACTCATCAGCTTTACAAAGAAAAAAATTTCTAAACTATTTGCCAATTGTATATATTACCTGAGCAAATGCATAAGGCAGTTCAGAATACATCCCAGCAGCTCTTTCGCGGTAGAAAACTGTTCTTTCGATAGCAACAACAGATTGGACCGCGGAAGCATTGGTGGCTCCAAGGAAAAGCACAGCAGCATACATGGCTCCCAAAAGGTTCATGAGATCTTGCTGTTGGGTTCTGTTATAAGATAATTTTAATTTACATCAAATCAGATGCCAATAATATGATTTTGTTAATTATGCAGTTCGAATCGATCAATTGTACAGGGTCTTCAAAGGCACATGATGCATTTTCTTCGAACCAAAAAACTATGGAATTAAATGAATTAGTCCAAGGAAACCAGAGCTTACGTCTGCTGTCCCTTTTGCCAGAAGATAAGACCAAATAAACAACCAATGACTATTGTCATGAAGAATCGAATGGCATTGTACTGAGGGTTTCTCCAATAAGACCAATGCATTTTCCAGAAAGAGGCTTTGCACTGAACAGAGAAAGGTTGGGAGTATTTGGTTGGGAAGTAGAGATCCTTGGACCCTGGCGCCGCAGTACTAAGATCTTGGATAAGCTCCTGGTTCCTCCTAAAAGAACGTCGAGAGGAAGAGTGAGAATCATAAAACTAGAAATCCGAGGCTACCTGAGAAAGCAATTATCATTCAGAGAAAAGAAAAAAAAAATTCAGGCTTACTGGTAAAGTGAGGACTTGGCATAAATGTCTGCAAAGTCCACATCAAGTTGAGCCTCAACTGCAGGAGCAGTGACCTCAAGCATCCATGTAGCAGGATTGTAACCATCTTTGATCTTAGTGACCCCTGGGACGGCCTGTAGTTGGTTATAGATATTAGTCCATAGTGCATTAAAATCACTAATGAAGGATGTATACAAAATAAGAACCAAAGGAAAACTCACTTCAAAATATTCTACAAGCTTGTGAGATTGGCGACCGAGAGGTCCAGCATAAATGACTTGTCCTCCACGTTTCATCAGAAGTAACTGTGGCAAGTACAAATCAGGTTGAAAATATGTAAGATGGATTTATAGAGAGAAAAGAGAAAGACATTGAAGTAATAAGAGTCTCGGAAATTGAGTGACACCTCATCGAAAGCTTCGAAAATATCTATACTTGGCTGGTGAATTGTGCAGACGACAGTTCTCCCCGTGTCCACTGTGTTTCTCACAGTACGCATAACGATAGCAGCAGCCCTGGCATCAAGCCCAGATGTTGGTTCATCCATGAAAATGATAGAGGGGTTGGCAACCAGCTCCACAGCTATGGTTAATCTCTTCCTTTGTTCTGTTGAAAGACCATCTATTCCTGGAAGGCCAACGAGAGCATCTCTTATTGGGTTAAGCTCAACCAGTTCCATGACTTCTTCAACAAACATCTGTGTCCCCATTAAAAAGGAAAATGATCATACTTGGGATCATTGAAAAATAGGATTTCAAAGAAGATTCTGGTGAGGTCTAGCAAGGGATGATCATAGACCACACAACATACCTTTCGTGTTTGTGTCTTTACATCTGAAGTAAGACGGAGCCAGGCTGAATACAGGAGAGATTCGTAGACAGTAACATGAGGAGAATGAATGTCATTCTGTTCACAATAACCGCTAACACGAGCAAATGTTTCTTGGTTCTTTGGATAACCAGAGATGCTAATGCTCCCTTCAATATAGCCACCAGTCTTTCTTCCCGCTAAGACGTCCATAAGAGTTGTCTTTCCAGCACCACTAACACCTACAAGTGCTGTCAATATGCCTGGTCTAAAAGCACCGCTGACATCTCGTAGCAGTTGAAGGCGATCTTCTTCAACTCCTTGACTCTTCATTTCCTGAAATGAGATACCAGATGTTCACTTCAGCATAAACCCTTTAACTATTTGTATTAAAAGATAACTTCTTCCATTGAAAAGGAGACTGTTTCGTAATCGAAAAGGAGTATGTAAAACATCAGTAGTGAAATGTTTAAAATGAATGACTTACAGCAGGCATATCCACGTAGTAGTTCACATGGTTAAACGCAAGTGAAAGGGGTTGGAAGGGCAAAACCATTCCTTTCTTTGGTGCATGATCTGAACCACCAACAATTTCTGAATAACTTTTCACTGCCATATCTATATCTGTAATTATTCATGAAAAGGTCAGGCATATAACAATTTCTTTTCAATATTAATCCCAAATTATGATGTCCTTTTCCATCAGAATGCTCAAACTTTTGATGGAAAAGAAACCAAAAACTATAGGGGAGAAGACAAATGTGCAAACCTTCACTTGATGTCTTCTTTCTCTTTCCCTCGCTTTCATCATCAGCTATGACAGCTTTTGTATCTCCAAGAGCTGATTGATTTCCAAATATAAAAAAAGAAGAGGGTTGTCAATTGTGGAACTTCATTTCCATAAACGAAAAAGAGTAGAATTTGAAATGAGATGAACTTACGGTTCAGAAAAGTCAATGCTGCAATGAAGAAAATGTTGAAGAGAAAAGAAAACCCAAATAGTGCTCCAACACATATCCAATACCAATATTCATCTGTGAAGAATCCTCTAGACTTGAGGAGGACTCTCCCAACTGTAGTTTCATTAATTCTCGGATCTGGATTTGGCTGCGGTCAATAAGAATTATCAATATTTGCTTACATGTTTGAGAATTCAAAGCTAATACACCATACATATATGTGCAACATATGCATGAGTGTGCTTGCATGGAATGAAAAATCGTCCAATGATGACAATCAAACAACTGAGAAATCTTACCGCACTCCATCTTTTATCGAGAAATTCATTCATGACGATTGCATTCTGTCCATACATCATAGGAGAGACATAGTAGCCCCATAACATCCAAGGCTCAATGTCGTCTGCAGTCATAAGAAGAAAGATGGCTTAGATTGAATTCATTATATTGAACTACCATGAAAAATCTGAAACTTATTAAAACGTATTAACAACTTGCTTTAACTACAAGAAGGTGATTAAAGTTAAGATTGATCACATACTTTTGGCAACAATAAATCCTCCCAGCACAAATACCATTAGCAAAGTAAAGGTGCCAAGTGTATTTGCAACAACTTGTGTTCTTCCCAGTGCGGCAATGAACCGAAAGAGTGACAGAGCCATCTGATGTATGCCAAAGAATGCCAAGAACTGTTTGAAAAATCTGGAGCAGTGAAGAGTAAAGATGTGTGAGTAAGTAGAGCTCTAAACACACTAGTTGAAACCATAATCAAACTGAATTCCATAATTTAAATACGGTTTTTTTGGAGATGCTAGCAGCTGAAATTGATAAGATTTGGAAACTGAAAACGTGAACTTTATTTACCTGCTAGCAGCTGGAGCAAATCCAATGGTGTAATAGGTAAGAATGATCCATATCCATGATTCCATAAATGATAGGGGGATCCTGAGGACCCAAATAGGCAAACCAAAAGCCCATGCAGGATAAAACAAGAAATCCCTCTGCTTATAGAAAACAGGAAGCCTGAAAACTGTCATTGCCAGTTCAGCCATACCATTAAACATCACATTAATCAGACTGAAAAACAGTGCACCGAAAAATTTTCCTCCATCTTGTACTGTGCCCACCGGCATTTCTGTCCTAAGGAACACAGTCAGGGCAATCAGTGACATGATTGTTATCTGGGTGGTCTTGAACACGTATACGAAAGAATTGCGCTTCATTAGCAGCCACTCCCTTGAAAAACATGCCTTGAACAATTCCCAGTTTGAAATACCATATTTCTCAGTTACCAGTGCAGCTGGATGAGCCCTGGACTTGTCATAAGGAACTCCAAGATCAGCTGCAAGCTGTTGGCCAGTGCGAAAAAAGCTGAAGGATTCAACAAACTCAGGAACTGCAATATATCTATAAGGTTGGTCCTTCTTAAACCAATATTGTTCTTGGTCCTTCTTGGATGTTACTTCTTGCAAAAAGTCAGCAACTCCTTTCCTTTCAGGGCATTTGAAGCCCATGTATTCAAAGAACTCTAGGACGCTCTCGCGCGGGCCTTGGTACACAATCTGACCTTCGGAAAGTAAGATAAGGTCATCAAACAGCTCAAATGTCTCTGGTGCTGGCTGAAGAAGAGAGATGACCATGGTTACATCCATTATGTGAACCAATTGCCTCATGTATCTGCATATCTGAAAGGTAGTGGAACTGTCTAACCCTGTTGAAATTTCATCCATCAAAAGAACCTTTGCTGGTCCTACCAACATCTCCCCTGCATATTGTTCAAGCAAAATCCATTAGACTGGTATGTACAATTATAAATGGACCCAAATTGTATTAAACAAAAATTGATGTACAAAATTAGTAAAAATATGGTCCAAAGAACATACCAGTCGTCACACGCTTTTTCTGTCCGCCAGAAATACCCCTTCTCATATCATCACCAACCATAATATCAGCACAGATATCCAATCCAAGTATCTGTTGAAGATTTTATTTATTTATTAATTAGTCAGAATTTCTAAATTCATTGGCTTGCTCAAAGATGAAATACATGTATACATAATACCAGCAGAAAAAATGGAGGCAATTACAAACCTTGAGAACATAATCTGTGACCAAACTAGTCTTCTGGCCTGACACTGAGGTGGCTTTCATGAATGCATCAATCTCAGGGTCTGGCTTAATTCCTGCTTCTTTCTCTCTTCTTGAGAGTTCTGCCAACATTTGATATCTACTTCCCACACCCAAACACCGTCCCGAGAAATCTAATGTCTCTCTCACTGTCATTTCTCCATAGTGAAGATCATGTTGACTGATATAAGCACATGTCCTCTTAGGAACAAACTCATTCAACTCATGACCACAGTAGGTGATTTTCCCAGACACCTGTTCACCATTTTCAAGCCATCAGCAAACAAATGGTAAAAGGTAAGCAGAACCCACAACCAAGCTTAGTGTGCAAACTGATACAGTAAAGAGGAGATTGTAAGAGAGAGAGAGAGAGAGAGAGAGAGAGAGAGAGAGAGAGAGAGAATTTTACCCTTAGGTCATCATCAAGCTTCCCTGCAAGTGCCAGTAACAAGGTTGTTTTGCCTGCACCTGGAGGACCCAGAAGTAGGGTCATCCTGGAAATTACCAAATCAGGTAACAGTTAACATCATCAAACCAGTAGTAAAGTAAAGGACAAGCCAACACCATATACTTCCATGGAATGAAAGTACAAATCAATCATATGCCCAAATTTGAAAATAGTTTTTTGCATCAACCCCCAAACCTATACACAGCAAACATTCTGTTTCTTTGGCTGTTTGCTCAGTCAAAGTACCATTGACTGCTTGACAGCATCAACCCCATATCCTATCCTAATTGGAAAACAAAAAGACTTATAATTTCATATACATATACCTGGAGGGTCTCACTATTCCACTAACGTCTTTAAGTATCTGGATATTTCTCTTCTTTGATGGAGCAAGCTTAAGCAATCCCAGAACACTCTGCAGCCCACAAAACCATTTCAGTAAGAGAAACAAAATCAACCCCACAAAAATCTAAACCCAATAAAAAAAACAAAACAAGTAGAACTTTTATCAAGGAAAAGGAATTTATTCAAGAAGAAACTTAAAAGAAATTAAACCTCAATAGTGTTCAAGGTAGCATTAAGCAGAGTAGGCAGTGCTCTGCTCCCCACATACACATCTCCTTCGATGGACAGCTTCTCGAACCGAACTTCAATCTTCGGAATCTCAATCCCCACCCTACACAACACAAACCACAAAACCCAAAATTAAAAATTAAAAACAAAAACAAAAACAAAAAAAGCAAAAGAATTTTCCTTTTGCAAGAAAAACAAAGACATAGGTTTTTAAGACAAAGTCTCAAAGAGTCTCAGACAGACAGACCTATCAGTTCTGTCCCTAAGTCTCCTCAAAAACCTTTCATTGTCATCTTCCACAACCTTCAATATGCTCTCCATCAAATGCTTCTTATCCTGCATTCCCAGCTTGGTCACATCCACGTCATCAGTCACCACTTTGCCATTGTCAAGCACCTGCCTCAGCATCCCTCTTCTCAGCCGATCATAAGTCGGCAGCCGCTCGATCGCGGCCCACCGGAGTTCTTCCTCCTCATCCTGCCTCCCGCTCCGGCTGAACACGTCCGGCGGCGCCTGCCACACCTCCCGGAAGCTCGTGGATGCCCAGCTCCGCTTGCTTCCAGAGGCCCAGCTCCTCCGGCTGCTGGTCGACCTCGCCAGATCATCCCCGGCTAAAGCCGCCGCCATTTCGATCCAGATATTATCACGACTGTCGGTATAACAACTCCTTAAGTACTCTCAACAGTCGCAACTGTTTTCTAAAAACCGCCGCAACAGACAGAAGACAACGGTTTCTAACAACCGCGCCAACAAAAACGGTGTCGATCTAATCCGACACAGTCAGACTGTTCTGTTAATCACTTGAGGTTTCCCCACGGTTTTCTAAAGACGGCCGCCACGAGCAGTTTTCGTGACAGCTACGTTTTAGAGACGCTCTTGACCAGTAGAGAAAGTCGTTGTACGGACTCAAACGCCGGTACTTCGAATGTTATAACAACCTTAACAAAGCATCGCTGGCCATAGGACGTCGCATGTAGCTGTTGTGGCGGCCATGACTGGCCGCGTCACAAAGGAGAGATAGAGAGAGAGAGTGAGTGGTGTGGGGGGAGATTTTTGGGGAAGGTGATGAGAGAAAATGGACGTTGGGGGGTTATATTAGTGAATTCCATATTTATAGCGGCAGGGCTGCACTTCAGGTTTGAATTTAAGGAAGCTTCACATTGGTGCTGATGTTGAGTATTTTATTTTCTTTATTTCCTTTTGGTTTCTTTCTCGATAGATTTTTCTTTTTTCTTTTTTTCAGACACTGCTTCTTCTACAGCTCACTTTTGCTTCACTTTTAATATTAGGTACTCAATCTCATTGCTTATTGTTTTGTTTTTTATGTTATTTTATACAGTGTATATATGTTTGTGTACCTTTTTTTGACAAGTGGGTGAAGCAAACTAGCAAGATTAAAAACCAAGTAACTTAAACTGCAGTAAAAAGTTGAAGCATGTTAATTCTAAGAAGACGGAATAATTTAGTGGAATTCGGTTGATTCAAAGGGAAAAAGCTGACTGAGAAAATGAGGTATTCGAGTTTGAGTGCAAGGAGACGGATTCACTGTTCTAATCAACTGGCTTAATTTACTAAACAAATTCCCTTACCATAATACTAGGGTTGTTTGTTTTACAAGATTTAGAGAATCAAATGAATTTAAAAGTGACTAGATCTAAAGTGATATATTATAGAGAATGGGGTGGTTGGTGTGCAAATGTGTTAATAGATCTCACACGCACACGGATATGTAGACAATTATTTCTTAAACTAGAAATGTTTTGTACGATCATTAAACTAATCAAAATATTGGTTGTAAATTGCAGTATTGGCAGTGGACGACAACTGAGAGCAACCAAATATTAAGTAATTACCTAAATGCAAGTAATCTTCTCTCCAATTTTCTTTTTTGAACGAGGTCCATACACATGCAAAGAGATCTTTCTTAGCATCAGAGGTGGTGCTGATAGGGAGTCGAAGATCACCGGCTGAAACTTTGATCCCATGGCCACGGGGACAAAAAGTTGACTAAAGCAGTGGACATGTGTAAGAGAGACATGTCTTTCAACTCCTCGGCAAACCAGTACCACAAATATATAAATGTGAATTTAAACAAGCACGGAAACAATTTCTTTTCTTCTAGAAACTTTTTATTACATCATAAACATTATATAAACGGATAAGTTGAAGTGTTTAAGCTGGAAAACTGTGGCGGAATGATTTATGTAGCTTTTTGTGCCGTGGGTGACCTAAGATTGGATCGAATCTGCTGCGTGCCAGATGCTTTGTATCTGGATCTTCTAGTTCTAGAAGACCACAACATATATCTAGCTGGACCTTCTAGAAAGACACAATTATAGAATTTTTTTTTTTAGGGCAATCAATATATTTAGCATGATAATATCATCTAATCCGGGTTTTTTATGTGGAAAAAAGCAATAATTGTAATTTTTTTAGTACATGATAAGTATTCATAAATTAAGTAAGCACAAAGATCATCAGTTACAATGATACAAATACCCACAAATGGGTAATACAAATATGAAAGCATGGTAACTACATATATGCCACATTAGATCAAAGAAATTTTAGCATAAAAGCCGCATGCCTGAACAAATCAAACATGAATTGCAACGACTACCAACTACAACTTTTAAACTCTTACAAATAAAAAAACTTTGTATTAAGTACATTATCCTATTATTTCATAATAAATATTATTTTCATAGAAAAAAAGGAAGACGGTAATTAGATAATAAATAAATAATTTGTGTAAGGCACATAGGAAAATCATACCCAACGATATATATTTGTGTGTGCATTAATATATAAACACTAACGTTTATATATATATATATATATATTTGTGTCTGCATTAATATATCGTATGTGACAAACATTTTGAAATTTAAAACAAATTAATGTGTGAGTAGTTAAATTTTGCAATAAATTCCAAATAATACAACCACAAAATTGGGTAAACTATAATTAAGGGTACTTTATATATATATATATATATATATATATATTTGTGTCTGCATTAATATATCGTATGTGACAAACATTTTGAAATTTAAAACAAATTAATGTGTGAGTAGTTAAATTTTGCAATAAATTCCAAATAATACAACCACAAAATTGGGTAAACTATAATTAAGGGTACTTTTGGAATATAAAAAGTACAATAAATCAGATTTTAAGCTTAATTAGGTAACTTGCTGAGTTGCCATTGGGTTTTACTTATAATAAATTGGATTTTCTTCATAGAAAATTAAGACAATGGGTTGTAGGTAAGAAAAAATTAGTTTGAATGGGGAAAACTACATTTACTAAATAAAAAATAAAAAAACAAGTTGAGACTATAACAATCAAACACCCAACTCACAAGGAGTTGATGTAATTATTACAAAACAAGAAACATCAAACACACATCAATCAAAAGCCAACAGACCCACTATCATCGCTTATGCCTTCACCACCAAAATCGCCGTCATCGCAGCCTTGGAAACAGAGAACACCACCAAAATTACAGACAAGAGCCAAAACATATCTAACCACCAACATATCCAAGCAGATCTTGGTAAAAATAAATAAATTTTAAAAATTTTAAAAAAATCCAAGATCCAAAGCAAATTTAGGCACAAATAACCTCCTCCATTTAAAATCCTAAATCCAGAAGGTGGAAGGGAGAAAGGAGGAGGGAGGGAAGGAGAGAGAGGGAGAGAGGAGGATGAGTGCCTCCTCCCCCTCCGGAAACACCTAGTGCTGCCTAGAAAGAGATGGTTGAGAGATAAATTTCTAGGTTTAATCCGAGTTTAACATGCAACGCTTTTCTATTTTGCGAAGAAAAGATGATTTTATGCCTTTGATCATAATTTTCATTCATTGATTCTATTTTTCCTTTCATTGTAGTTATTTTGTTTTAAAAAGAAAAAGGAGATTGTAGAATCCCTATAATTTTCGTTCAAATAGAAGTACTCTTGTAATTACATTTTCCCTCAATGTTTTAAAAGGAGTATATATTCAGCTGTGAAATCTGAGCTTCAGCCTCGAGCTCATGCGTGCCTTTCATGCATGTCATATATGTTTATTTCTTTCTTTTTATATATATTCTAAAGAGTGCTACTATTTCCACCCATATGTCTTATTTTTTCACCTACCTTGTTTTCAATCTCTCTCATGCGCACACACACCCATATTTTTCTTTTGCTTTTTCTTTTTGTTTGAAATCCACACGCATCTTCATACGCAACCCACCAAACAAAACGAGGTCAACGTCTTTCTCTCCTTGTGTTCTTCAGAAATTAGGAACCAAAAGAAAACCTAAACTTACAAACTCATAACCCCAATTTTATTTTCAGTCACACATAGTCCAATCGTTTTCTTTCTTCTCTAACTCTAAAGCTCAAGTAGTCCCATAATTACATCGACTTTGAGCTTTTGGGGGCAACTCTAAAACTGACAGAAACCCATGGCCATTTCCTTTTCTTCCTTTGTCTCTTTCTTTCCTTTTAATTTCAAACTCAAATAACACATCTCTTGCAGTCTCTGAAATTAAAAATAAAATTAAGCAAATGTGTTTTCATTTTATGGAACTGATAGAGCAATCAATGTGAGTTTTTTTTGTGGGTGGTTAAATGTTTGTAAGGTCATGGTGTTGACTGTTGGGTTTTCGCCAGAGGAGAAGGTTGGGGTGGGGGAGGGAGAGGGCGATTGGGGTGGGGATAGGCTAATTGAAGAATTTTTTTATTGTTTTTTATATAAATTTTTTTATTGTAATAGTAAATA
Organism: Prunus dulcis; assembly: GCF_902201215.1. Classification (NCBI taxonomy): domain Eukaryota; kingdom Viridiplantae; phylum Streptophyta; class Magnoliopsida; order Rosales; family Rosaceae; genus Prunus; species Prunus dulcis. Next base: position 12,856,539 of record NC_047656.1, on the reverse strand, counting down.
TGAAAATACAATTAAAGGGTATTTTAGGAATAATGATGGGTGGAAAAATAGGTTTGTGTTTATTCAAATTTATAGGGTGGATGAAAAGATAAAGTGGGTGGAAAAATATGACACAGGGTGAAAATAGCAGCACTCATTTTAAATTATTCTAAATTAATATCTAATGTTGTTGAGAGTTGAAATTAAATTCATTGGTTTTATTGGTTTTAATTTCTTGGCATGTTGATCTGATGACCTAAGACAAGAGTGGGGGCTCAAACACTATGAACCAAAACCCTGTCCTTACCCACTCTTGGCATGTTGGCGTGTTGGTTTTATTGGCCTTCGGTTTCATACAAATTTTTCTGCAGGAATTAAAGATCAACTTGGAAGATGTCGTTAAAATCTACATCTAATTTGTTTCTTTTGACGTTTTCTTGCTGAAAAGAATACATTAATAATGATTGAAACTAACATTCATTGATTCGTGTGGGTTTCGTAACTCAATAAGTAACTGAAAAGTATTAGAAAACATTTTCTCCGTGGAAATTTTAGGACAATTGAAAAGACTTTTGACAATATGAGTTGTTGATGCTTAAACCATAGTGGAAACACTGGCCAATATGGTCAACTCTGCAATTTCGGTGGCGTATGATCAATGATGACATCTCCATGCTCCTCTTTCAAATTAATGAAAAGATGAAGATACACATTGTGTTGTGTGCTTGATGTTGTCGGTATGTTTTGAATTAAGCATGCGTGGTTTCTAATATGTCTCCTTTTTTTTTTCTTTTTTTCTTTTTTGTAAGTCCTCGTCTTGTTCAGTTGACTTTGCATGCATCTCATAGAGAACGTTCAACGGTTTGGACCGACTCCACTGTGTGTAGTCACTTCTAGTCCCGTCTCCATTAAAATATAAAGAAAACCTCAACTATTTCTAGTCAATTGGACTATACTGAAAAGAAAATAAAAGAATGTTATTGTTTAGAGTTCATGCGTTGAGAAATCTGATTATCCGGTATACATAAAATTGGTGTAAATATAATTCGATCATTAGGTATTCTTAATATTATGTTATGAGTGATACACTAATTATCAATTAATCATAATAATTGATGTATTAAGTAAACCCACTTATTACCTAATGTAATAATTGTTATCTCTCTATTATTATTTTATGAAAGAGAATTTGCATGTTACGAGGATATCACTATTTTTGTATTCACATCCAATCACGTTCCGTAATGTAAAATCATATCATGTATGGCGCAACGTAATTAATTGAGGATAGCCCCAAAACATTGCTACCCGGCATGTACAAAATTTTCTACTATTTTGTGTTGCACATTTCTTATACTATGAGCATCCACAATGATGCTCTCTATTTCTTAGCTAAAATTTAGCTAAAAATATAAGAAAGTTATTTTATGAGCTCTTTAAAAAATTTCAATTCCAACAATACTTTCTAATTTAGATAGTCATAAATGTTATAACTCTTTTTTGATTAATCCATCTTTATTAAAAAATAAAACAAAAAATAGTTAGCATTAAATAAACGTTTGAAATACTCATTAAATAAAATAACATTAAATTATAAAGAGCAACTATTAGTCGTTTTTCTCTCATCAAATTTAGGAGTTTCCAAAGAACTCCCCTATTTTAGGAGCTGGAGTTGCCTTTTTATTATTCTGCTTAAAATTTATCTAAAAATATAATTTAGAAAACTCATTATGAATGCTCTAAAAATGTCTTCCAAATGGGCAATGGCAACTCAGAACGAGAAATCAATAGATTGCCTACAGTTTATAGTCTACTCTCTTCCCAATGAACCCCACCCCAACAACTAACACGTGGCACAGAGAAGACAAAACTCTCCCTTTCATGCACTACGGGTGTGGGGCCCCGTATGTCCATTCCATCTATAACTTGCCAACAAAACCCATTGATACCCACCCCTCTCTTCACAAAATCTACCAGTACCAACTCAATCTGATCACACTAATGTTGTAATTAATGGCTACTAATTTAGTCACAAAGATTTTTCTCTTTGCCATAATGTCAAATCAGTTAGACAATTGGAGAAAAGAAATTAGAGGGAAATTATTGAACTCAACGAGTTCAACAAACGATAAATTATTTTGACTCAGAGTTTGTCAATTTCTATATTCTAACTCATTTTGAATGTAAAAGATTTAGAAAACGATTCGAATAAAAGATTGAACGTAAAGATACTTTTGTCTTAACGTAATTAATTAGTGTAAGAAGTTTGTAGTCGTTAAGAGTAATTATTTATGTATTCGAGGTCATGTGTCTAGAATTCTCCTCTCTCAATATCACATCATTTGTACCCCAAAAAAAAAAAAAGTAATCAAAAGTTAGAATAATTTAAACAAGGTCATTTGATGTGATTTTCTAAATTTTAATGAGAAGCTTCTTTGATAGTAGTAGTTATGTCTTTCGTTATGTATTTTAGACATAAAATTAAAATACGAATCCAGCCGTCACATAAAGTTTTTCTAAAAATGATTAAGCAGTGACATGTGAGTCTGTGACTGCAAATGCCAGGTGGCAATTCTCTGTTGGTCTTTGGTGGGTCCAATTTCTGAGATTGAATGCACGTTGGATACTTATGAATAATCATAGATGGATGAGCGAGATATACAAGAAGGGTATTATCTTTGTGTTTGTTGATGTACGCGTACGTATAAGAAAAGGATGCCACAGACAAACAGTTTAAATCAAATCCAAGCCTTTTTCTTGGTCTTGGAGGTTGATTGATTGCATGTTCTATTTTTTCCACAATCTAAGAAACTTTATGAATACAAAAATTCTCCAATGTATATATCTGAACGTTATTGTCGTGCAAATATTCGAGTAGAAATTCTCCTATATATATTTATATGAAACCCTCCTACAGCAAACTTTGTATTTGCTTTCATGGGAAATTAATTTATTTTTTCTTTTAAAAAAAGAGACAAAATCCAGCAATCTGCAGAAGGCATCAGTCAATTGAGTCAATGAGACTGATACAATATGAAGCAGGTATTATTTGTTTTTTCTATTAGTGCAGCATATCATACGTCAAGGCTCCAATTTTAAGGTTTTAATCTATTCATTTCATTGATATGCATGACATATAATTTAATCTTTTGTAACAATCAAGAGGGTCAACAATTTTAGTTTAGGTCGACTCAGGCCAGTAAATTTAATTATAATATAAGTGCAAACACATGCCTAAGATGCCAACTATTTCTCTAATTAACACACTATCTCATTCACATGTGTTTAAATTGCTAGATTATGAGTTCGTATTTGATTTCATAAGCACAATTTATAAATATTAATTTGACGAATGGTTCAAATTTACAGTATAACAAACTCGACTCGTAAAAGAACATTTCTAATCATGTTTCTGCCAAAGCTTATTGGCTGCTCCTGCTCTTGCTCATATCACATTTATTATATATTCTTTCTAAACAACAATTAGGTGATGGTATGAGAAAATATTGGGACAGATTATACGAACCCTAAATGAGAGGGATCGTATAAAAGGTAGAAGCTCACATGGTGAACATTCCCAATGTCTAGCTTGATCGATCTGTCATATTTGTTGTCACCATGTACAAGAGTGAAGGTATTTTAAATGCTCCTTGCATGAAAAGGAAAATAATAATACTAAACTACATGTTAGTTAAATAAAATCTGTACTAGTCCCATTTTATGCTTAAAATAATTCAAAAAATTTTAACCTAAGCTATTGTCAATTTTGAAAGTGACTTGATTCTAATATTCTTTCTCTTGATCCTCTCTCCTTTGTTTTTTGCTCAAAATAAAATATAAGTTTCTATAATTGGAATCCATGTGTGGGGTACTAGTATTTGAAATTTTGTTCCCACAATTTTTTTATTAAAGAGAATGGGTGATTTGTACTTAAGATCCCTTTCGAACACTAAGAAGAGAAGCACCATATGCTTTTTTTAATTTTTAATTTTTAATTTTTTATATACAAGTGATATTCTACTTAAATTTAATCTACACTACGGAGCGGTGGATTCGAACTCGGGTGTAGAGTGGAGAGCACATCCGCTCTAGTCAATTTGGCTAAGCCCATATATGCTTGTTAATCATGGGCTTAATCATGTTAATTAGTTTGTAATTAATTTGTAATAACTATGTGTTGTTTGATATGATATTGGGAAATTTGGGTTAAGAAGATTCTTCGTTGCCCTATTTTGGACTACATTCCGCAAGCAAGTGTATTCACTTCTAGTTAATGTCCGTGGGAGCGAGGACAGTTTTTAAATTCTAAACTAACCCAAACCAAACCCAACATCACCAAAACCATTTTTTTAAAATATGAATTAAAGCCATATTAAAAAGGGTGCTCATTTTTACTCTTTTTCAATCCAGCAGGGTCCAAGGTGTGTGTATTATCTGATTGCTTTTATTAGGTCATTCTCATTGGCAAGCAATGAGATGCTTTTTGCGATCCTCTCTCTTTCTTTTGAAATTTCATTTCCTGCATTGTTGAATATTCTTTTGCCCTATTTGATAAAAGAAAAGAAAAGAAAGACAAAAGAAGAAACTACAACAAACCATTAAAGTGGCATGAAGCTTTTTCATTGCAACCAATCTCTCTCTCTCTCTCTCTCTCTCTCTCTCTCTCTCTCTCTCTCTCTCAAGAAGTTCCTTCAAATCTAACCTTTTTCTATTTTCAGAAATATAGAGGTTCTTTTTCCATTTTTCTTGTTGTGAAACTTGTTTAGTCTTTATTTATTTATTTTATCACTGAATAAACCATGTTCTTCCCTTTACGTACAAATTGTAGGCAAAGGTTATAGATGCTAAAATTGGTCTGTTCGAGAGGATAGAGATATATACAACCCAAATGAAACTGAGAATGATTGTCATTATTCGACCAAGCTTGTAATAATAAAGTCTAAAAGAGTGTAGTAGACGTGAAGTTCATTATTATTAAACGAAGAAAAATAAAATGAAAGGAAGAAACACACTGGGTCCTGGGAAGTTGACGACTCCAATCATGATTAAAAACAGTAATCACACAAGCCGAAGTGTGATGCCGACCTGTAAAACAACAAAAGTCACGGGAGAAATTATTGTATGATATACTGGAATGCCGCTAGATAGTGTTATTAATTCATATATTGTAATATAAGTGGACAATATGTTTATACTATTAGTTACACCACGTAATGTTATCTTAGCGGAAAAGTGTTCGGTTTTAGTCTTCGGATTCAGATTCATCAACTAGCTCTTGTCGGATTTATGCTCTCAAACCATTCTTGGTCAGTTTGCACTAAAACTATGGGTTTAGGTAGTCATGGATACATTTTGTAGGGTCGGCCATGGCTGCTTTGTTCCCTCTTTTTCTTTGTGCGGAACAAGGAAAAGTCGAATTGTAAAAGCCCAACGTTTTAGTGAGAGCCGCATTTCAATGCTACAGACGATAAGCATCCAGTGTGATTTTCTTATGTATACTGTTGAGAAGTTTCTTAAAGCAGATTTTAGGTATCTGTCATTCTTATGAAAGAAAATATGCTCCACATGCAATCAGAATCATTCATCAAGACCAATTTTCAGAAACAAAAGCATTGCAAGGAATATTTAAACTCATCCATAGCGAACTTGAATCATGCAATTAGAATCATTCATCAAGACAAATTTTCGGTAACAAAACAAAAGCCTTGCAAGGAACATTTAAACTCATCCATAGCAAACTTGGAAGTTCCAAGGTACTGATTTCTTTCAGCTTTCAAGTTGCAGTTAGTTGAATATCACAACCGTGGTTCACAACAAGAGAAACATACTACTAAATTACTAATATCATTTGCAAAGGGCTCAGATTCAAGAAAATTAAGATTAGCTTAATATTACAAAGATCCATCTAAAATTACATTTGAAGAAGAACACGCTAATCAATCCCCACTGGCACAACCCTTACAGCCACAATGCACACACTCTATAACCTTCTCCTCCCTCAGATGCTTGGGCACACGACACACACATGTTGTGGCAAAGTTATGATCGCGAGGCTGCATGCATCTTAAACAGCAGAGGCGTTCATAACCAGGCTGCATTTCAAACACAAACCATACGTGATTAGATTTGAGTTATAATATAATAGATTTAATAAAAAGACACAAGGTACACGAGCTTGCAATATTTTCCTTATATATTCAATATACAGTCACTGTTATCCAATAGTTTTACATACAAGTTACAACCTGCAATTAAGAATGTGATACCAATACATGTAGCATGAGAATGTCATAATCAACTCAATCAGTATTTCCCTTGCATTTACTAATTTTCCAACAAGGCTATGTTTACTCCAATTTTCGTATCTTAAACATTCATGCTTATGTTCTTTCAACCTTATTTAAATGTTTTTCATGATATAAAGTAAAATCCAATAAACAAAAACCAGGCAACTTATTTCCAAGTTTGATGTATCATGCAGTAAGCTTCATACACAAATAAACCAAATTTAAATGAACAACAATAAAATATATAAAAACAAGCAGCAGATGAAGATATTAGAGATTCTGAGACGAACCTTTTTCCATTTTGCAATTAGATTGCGGTCAGCATAGCCTTGGTCCAGACAGAACTCGTACAACTCCTTGGATATCTCATTTCTCCGATGGTACAGGTCAAAAATGTAGCGGCTCTTTTGATGTGCTATTTTGAAGATAGGCCACAAGGTCTCACATTTCCTCTTACCATCATGAGTATCATTCTCAGCTGTCCAGAAAAAAAAGGGAATATACGTTTTAGTATCCTTTTGTGTTCTTAAACATATTAATTTTTCGAATTCAGTGGACAATGTAATAAAAACATGGAAGATTTATACCTTCTCTCATCTTCGCTTGTAGCTCGCGAATAGTTGGCTCAATCAGTTCCCAACCTTCTGGGTATTTGACTCGGTTGGTCTTCACCTTAGGCATTTTCTACCTGTCATCAGTGGAAAAATATGATGAATTAATAGTCTATAAATTCCAAAGGCGCCTTCCACATTTAAGCAGCACATCTTTCCCACCAGTTAGTAGAAATACATTTTCCTCAATGACATCATGCAAAAAGAACAATCAATCATTTGCAAGTTCCACAACATATAAGACGGTATATGCCACAATCTGTATTTCTTTCATATCTATTCATTATATACAGAATCACACAAACTCAAATACCCAACAATTACCAAACATATAAATCAGCCCAAGTGGAGTAACGTGAAATATATATATATATATATATATATATGAACCATCAATCATAGTGGAAGGGTAAGTATATCAAAAGATGCAGGAATAAAAGAAAAATTCCCATTGTTGAAAACAAGATGCCAACTCTGAATAGCAGTTGTGTAAAAATAACTAGCTTTCATGGCAGGAAAAAAAAAGGAAAAAAAGAAAAAAAGAAAAGAAAAAAAAAAGAGTAAAGGCAAGCTATTCATGCATAGCATGATTTAAATGTAAAACCCAAAATCTCACAATAGAAATAAAACCCAGGATGACCGCCAAAGTACCTAAGCGGAAAAAAAAAAAGTTGCGCAGAAAGTGCTCTCGTAGCCACAGATCAATAATCCAAACCCTAAATCCTTAATTTAATAAACCATTAATTTAAATTCAGAAAAATTGATATACCTTAGAAATTGAAACAACCTAAAAGAGAAAAATCTCGAAATCACAAGACAAACTCACATAATTTTATTTCGCAACAGTTGTGTTACGTACCTGACGGAGAGAAGAGAAGGCTGTGGAGACGATGGCGTTGTGGCAGGAGCTGAGGCAGGCTGAGCAGAAGGAAAGAGGCCCTAGACTAGAGAATTTGCCCAACTTTATTTCCGTTAATTTTCTTTTATTTCAAATAGAGATCCTTCTCCGACCAAAAGGAAAAAAAAAAAAAAAAGAAAAAAAAAAGAAAACCCAATCCAAAAAGGTCAATCCATGAAGCCCAACCCGTAGACGACATGTCATTCACGGCCCAACAATCTGATTGAAATTTAAAAGCCCAATCTAAATGTACTCAATTGTCGATTATTTTGTTGATTAACAGGAGAGTAAAATTCAGACTTGAGACATATTTCAGTATTGTAAGGAGAAGTATCACTACTTATTAGTTTGTTGAACTCGACTATTTCTAAAAAGTAGGACTATTTTGGGTTTCGGGTTATGTGTATTTTTAGCAAATTTTGCACTATGAAAGTTGGTGGTTGACTAGATTTGCTGCATTTGATCAAACTATTAATTAATGGAATGAAGTTGGCTCGGTCATTTGTGCTTCTCAAGCTGATAATTTGATTGAATTATTGGGTCATAATGCATCTACGTGTATATTTTACAGAAGAAATCTATCATGTTCATCATCACCACCACATTTTGTTCACTAGAGTCTTTCCTTCACCACTGTTCTAGTGACAGTGCTGCTGTTCCATACCAGTACAAGTGTTTCTTTGTGGACTTGCCGCCTCCTAGGAGCCTTAACAAATGAAACCTTGAGGCCCTTCTGAAGCTTGCATTTTGCGATCTTGAGAGTACTTAAGAAATGCCTATCTCCATACTGTACCAAACAAAATGGATTAGGCCATCTTAACCCTTTCGGTTGTTTCGAAACAAACACCTAGCAAAAATCGGTCATAATCGGTCATAATGTGTGCAAGGGAGATTTTTCTTAACTTACATTTGGAATGTCAAAATCACCTTCAGCTGCATCACAAAAGTCTAGCGACACTTTCCTAAGCATTGGCAACTGCATTCAACATGTAAGGCGCACAGTCGTTATTAACTTATTACCCGTTAAACTTGATTCATGAAGTTGAATACACCTGAAAACAAGAACAGTGGTATTACTATTACCTTCGAAGCGGCATCAAAAATAAAGCTTCTCTGCAACCCAGGACCCTGTATAATATGGATCAACATATAAGTAGTGGAAGGTATATCATGTTCCAATTGCAATATAAGTAGTGGGCGGCATAACATTAAGGTATTAACTATTGTCATTAAAAGGAGAGTCATTAAAATCTCACATTATGACGCAGCAAGAGATCTTCAAGAGCTTTACAGTCGAGAAGAGAAGAAACCCCCATTGTTGTTACTCGTCCACACTCCTAAACATCAAAACCGATCACATTTGTAAACATACATGCCACACTGATATTTATGTGTCAAATGAAACCAATCGTTGACACATACAAGAACAAGAATAATATGTAGATCTTTAAAATTTCTTCATACAGCCAGAGAAAGAAGATGATGAATACATCTTTATATAGCAAAACCATGCTAGTCATGCTTCCACTTATTATCATAAAACGTACGGAAGAACCAACAAAACTCTCATAACCAGCCATTAGAAAATTGAAAATGGCAAACCTCAAGATGGATAGACACCAAGCCTGGCCATCCTTGAGAAATTATTTGTTGAGACTCTGCAAACAAGACAGAACAGCAAGGTCAATGGCATATCAATTATCTTCCGGTTCCTCGAAAAAATAAAAGTAGCTACTATTATCAATTGATCTAGAGGTACACCAACACACAGATAAGACAAGGAAAGGAAATCCCCGTAACATGCTAGAAAGAAACCAAGAACAAGGGCTCCTTGTTATTGAGAAATTGGATCATGACTTAGATATGACTAAGGAAATGTCTACATGCTAGGCTCAAATGATACCCTTTGAAATAAATAACTCCTAACCTGAATCCAGAAGCGTACACCCTAGCAGCGAAAGCTCAACAAGATTTGCACAGCTTTGAGTAAGAATAAACAAATCATTGTTGGTCATCCAAGGGGTCACCCGCTGAAGCTTTAACTTCCTCAGGTTAGGCATAGGAAATTTAAAGCTTAAAATAGATATATCACCAAGACAGTGACAGAAAGCCAAAACTACCAACTTCTTCAGGTTTGCCATAATGTTCATAATGGTTCTATCAGATATTACCTGTAAAAGAACTGAAATCATTTTACAAATGACAGTATTTTATATTCTTGTGTATATTTTGATGCAAGAGAAACATATATTTTTGAAATTAAAAGAAGAAGAAACAGAATTCTAATTCAGTGAATTCTAGAATGACCAACATGCATGTACCCAACGAGACAACAGTTGACACATACTGATCGGATCATATAAGATCTTATCTGATAAGACTCTGAAGTAAATCCACAAATAGGGTCTGAATATAACTAGTCTCACTAGAAGATATCCCAATAGGTCATAACGAAGAGCCTGCTAAAGTACAAAGTTCATCAAGATCTATAGGGTAAGTGTATCTCTTGCAAAATTCAAACTTCAAAAATAATTATCCCAAAATCAAGATCATATGAGCATTCTATATTCCTGATGTCACAGCTAATGGATGTATAACAGAATAAACCACAGGGGAAGTCACAGTTATCACCTACGATTATCTCCAAATCCACTATCACGAATACCTGAAAATAAAGAATAATCAACTCTAGCATAGGACAAATAGTTGGTAGTTTTCTCAGTCCATCTTCACCTAACAATCCACCTAAGCCCACAGTTATTTTCCTCAGTGATGTGATTGCAGGTTTCAGAGCTTCCAAAGAGGAGTAAGAAAATCCCCATCCAAGTGCAATTTCTTCCAACATGCAAGTTCTTCCTATTTCATTATGCAGTTCTCTGCAAGAATAGGAGAAAGAAAATTCTCTCTTTTGAGGATCACTTTCCTGTTGAGATAAATTCCTACAGCCCCTTGCTTTCAGACACTTTAAACCTGGATTTCCACCGACAAGATAAGCTACAGCAGCATTTGAAACCTGAAATTTACAAGCCAATAATTACCAGAGTTGCAACGACAATAGGGACATAGATGATTGCCTGTTTTTGTTTAGTCAGCTGTGTCATCCAAACTCGATGTCTTATACCCATAAAGAAATTCATTGGATTTAAAAATATTACTATATGAAAATCCTTCTGTTGATTCCCCAATGATATAAAGTTTATCAACAAGAGATGCAAGAAGGAGTGTGTTGTCTATCTTATTACTCACAAGGATTATGTGTAAGGCCAATTGACTTGATAGATGCATAAGAACCCTTAGGGGCATACAGATTATAGTTGTAGGTTTAATTTACCCATTAAAGGAGCATAGCCATGAAACTAATAAATTTGATGAAATATGTAGGGGTGGAGGACTAGGTTCCGATAAATTTGATGACTCACCATAGTATTAGAAATATCAAGCATCTCCAAAGAAGAACCTCTGAAACTATATAAAGCACCATCAGAAAGGCGAGTATCACTTAAACAAAGACTCTTCAGCTTTTGCATTTGAGACATAAGCTTTAGAAGAGATGTTTCGTCAACACCTGAGAAAAAAAATGTGATCATACAAGTGTTCCGGTGAAATTTTAGGCATTTAAATTCCTAGGTCCATTAGAAAATGAAATTCATGCCACTTAGAAGCCATTATTTCAACTGACTGGAGTTGTTACACAACCATTTATCAACTTCTTAGTCTAACTTTTGTCAAATCACCATTAAATGCAATCTTTTCAGCACAGAGAACAGAAATTGTGTAACTGGTCAATGGTGAGAAATATATTTCATATTACAACAGATATCAGAAAGAGAAAGGCAAAGGGGCACATTACTAACCTAAAGTAACGAATAGCAAGTGAGTTAAGTTAATTTTTTGTCAAGCAAATGCCAAGTACTTCCAACAGTTCAAAGCTCTTTGTCTCTCAGGTTTTGTTTGTTGTATATGGAAGTAAAAGTAGTAGGTAGAGAAGCTATTCATATATTTTGCTGTGAACTATATAGATGAATGGTGCCCTATACAAAACCCTAGCATTTCTGCCTGTCAAAAGAAACACAAAACGGAAACATGTGTTTATTACTTTATTCATGCCCTTTAGCATCATTTTCGAAGTAGGGGAGAATGAGAATGTTCATGAAAATAAGTCTTCGAATCATAAAATTCGAAAACAAGAAAACAAGGGAAATGGCACTCACACTTGCAGCTGCCCATATGAAGTATTTGAAGATTAAGTGCCAGGGAATCCAAAAGCTCATTTTCAATTTGTTCGACAGCAATATGATTGGAGGAGCTAGAGCAAAGAGCTAAAACTGAATTTATCCCGAAAGAGGTATCACAAACTAAAACAGAATGTAGCTTAATACATCTGCGTAAAAGACTTGCTATGCCAACATCAGTTAATGAAGTACACCCCTTGAGGTTTACGTATTGCAAGGAGACACAGAATCTGGAGATATACTGGAGATCTGAATCTGTAATAAGCATAATAAGGAAGAGTTAGTGGGCCAACCAATGATGCAAAATCAGTCGACAACATAAAAAGGAAAAATAAGTATCTCCCAATTATGTGCTGCATGTGTGTGCAACTATGCATTCACAATATTGAACCTTTCCTTGGCAAGTTAAATGTCAACGAAAAATATTCAAAATAAGAAATCCAATACTTAGATACTATTTACTATTGCAGCAGTCATATATCAGTGAATGCTGTCATCAATAGCATGCTTTAGATATGCCAAAAATTCCCTTTTATGGACTTTTACAATGAACTCTTGCCTTATATGCAATAGAATGGAACATTTTCCCATAACTTTGTCCAAAAGTTTAACAAATGACAGTGACACTGCCAATCCCATCAGAGTGTATGCCAAACTATCTTTTTGAGGTGTGAAGCACTAATGACTCTATTCAATGCAAGTCTGGAAAAGTTATTGAAAACTATCTCACCATAGAGATCATTTCGGCCCTCCAATGTGAGTTTTGCTATCGATAGTCCAGAGTTGTAAAAAGAAGTCATATCCTGAACATTTAGGGACAAATTTGATATTTGTGGTGTTATAGCTGGACTTGAGGATACAACGGACACTTGTGATGATATAATTGGACTAGTGTCGGTGGTTAAGTCAACTTCACAGACCATAGGGCATTTCCGCACCAGTTTGCGCAAAGTGCTTATCTTGAATTTCAAAAGAAAAGCTGCCTTCAGTATTCTTAAAGATGGAAATGATTTGCGGAAGCACTCAATGGCAGATTGAAGATGCAACCTTGGACACTTGGAAATATCCACCTCTTGTACTGCTTCAAAAGACAAAGTTGGCAACAAATTCAGTACTTCCGAACATTGATCTCTGTCGAGACGTTCAAGGTTGAATGGTGACTGCCCAATACCCCTTAGTATGTAGTCGATACTGTTTGCAGAAGGAAGCAAAGACAAAAGTAGCACCGCTGACGTTATCTGTGAGCAACTTGAAAGGTTTACTCTCTGCACAAAGAGAAAAGACTTGAGTTATACAATCATGAACACTGGGCAGTAGGACCCTGAGATAAGCATGCTACATTGGGAAACTATTTGCCAATACTGTTTGCCAAAAGAAAACAAGTCCTATTTGTTATTCCCCCTTCCAGAACGTAGGTTTTGCGAAAACACGAAAATGCTATTTATTTATTTTCCATTGTATGATGTATCTTCAGCCACATGAACCCTCCTTAAAAAAATCAAAACAAAAGTTCAAAACTTTTGCCAAATTGCCTTTTTGAGGTCCTTGTAGAGATAGTGACAGGACTACCTTAGAAAATTTTGTCAGCCGAATGCGTAAATCATGCAAGTGACTAGCTCCTAAGGCATCTACTGAGCCAGTGGATGGAATTCTCAGTAGTCTGAAAATTGAATCAATGCTCTCATCAGCAAACTTAGAAAAATGACAAGAACTTCTTTTCTCTGAAAAAATAACCCAATCAGTTTATGTAATTAATGGATAGGACAAAGGCAATGAGTATGTATTAATGCCCAATGTCTAACATCAGAAAATTAAGCATACCTGCAGCAAACCACAACGGCAAAAGGCTTAAACGGATCTGTTTAACAGCAATAACAGAACAATTAATAGAAATATTAGACAAATAAATAATTCCTGATCAGCAAACCACAACGGCAAAAGGCTTAAACGGATCTGTTTAACAGCAATAACAGAACAATTAATAGAAATATTAGACAAATAAATAATTCCTGATAAGGCATACATAGAATCACCCAGATTACTATTTCAGATTTTCGGTTTATAAATAGATAAAATTAAAAAATTAATGCTACTGGAAACGACCTAAATCATCATTTACTTAGGTTTTTACCTAACATATAAACTCCAGAAAGCAAATTTACAGACAATAAACAGAAACAAGTTCAAGGTGCAAATACAGACGAGGTAACTTTTATGATTAACTAAATAATGGACACATACATTATCGAACAAATCCCCAACATATTTAATTACAAAAATATGAGGGATCAATTTGGTAGCACAATTAATGAACTTTTATAATATTGCATGTCCCAACTCAACATGTGAATAAACACATTACATGCAGGCTACAAAATCAGCTGTCAAATTTGTTATACCTCACATGACTGTGTTTTCGTAAAACTAGTACGGAGTTATGTTCACGGTTTAAGATCATGGACTATAATATAATAATGGCAGTATGAGATACTAGGTAAACAAGTCACCTTCCCAGGATATATATTCTATTGGTCCTCAACATATACACTGGAACATTTTCAATCTGTACCTGTTTCAAAATGCCAGTGCAGACATCTTCATTTCTGCTCAAGCCTTCCATGCATTCTGTGTTAGCATCGATCCAAACTAGAAGTGCATTGGAAAGATGCATCTCACTGTAAAAGACCACTAAGAGTCTAAGATATCAGTGTGCCAAGATATCTTACAGAAAATTTATCTAGGTCAGTCCAAGGATAAGTAACCTGTCTACTGTCAAATTCATGTGCTTCACGCAAGATAGTAATAAGTCGTATGGAATATCTACAAAACAATTCATAGATATGGCCCACATCTGGAAAACCAAACAATAATCGGTCAGCTTCACGTAGTTACTAGGTTGAGCACAGTGAAAACAAATATTGCACAAAGCACAGAATTCATAAGCCTGTATACGAGTCCCTAGGATCTGATGCAACTTAATTGATAACAATCTCCTATTCAACCATTAACAACAACCTGATCGTAAAGAAATATATGGAGGCATCTGTTTTCAGTTTAACCAAGATTAGTAGCCACAAATCCGTGTGTGCATGTGCGCATGTGCCACGTGGTCAGGAGACTATTAGGTCAACGTCATGGTGCTCTTTGATGTGTTTCATTATGCTAAAATCATATCCTCCATTACATCCTCAGTAATCATGTCATTTCTCTTTGCCTCTACCCATGCCCCTCTTGGGCTCACTTAAGCTCTTATATCCTTCTCATTTCCTAGCCATCTCTAAAAGAACCCTCTTTTTTCTTTTAGACCTTGCAAGTGCAATATTATGACTAAACACAAACGTTGGCAGTCAAGAGAAAACCCAACCAAAACAATCTAAAATGATATCATATGGAATATAAACTAAAATGGTGCCTCACAATAAAACATAATTTTCTACTCCATATCAAGTCAATATGAATCTACAACCCGCCACTAGCCTCTATGTGTGAGTTAATATTGAAGCATAATTCTATTTTCAACAATTAATCTGATTGTGCACAAGTCACTACTAAGAAAAATTGGGCACAAGAAGGCTGCAGAGAATATAAATACAAGTTGAGGACATACAAAATTTCTCGCAAGATAGCTCCCACATAATTCTGGAAGAAAATCACGGGCTGCAATCCATTCCAATTTAATCTATTAGACTAGACACCACTAATTTTAAATATGAGTCTTTCATAGACATTGCTGTTCTAATCATTCTCACCATGCTCTAAACCAAAACTCCAAATAGAAATCAAATCATCCAATTGTACTTGTGGTGGCACCTCCGCCGATACTACCTCAGAAAACCAAGTTTTGCATCTCATGAGAAGCATCTCCACTCCAAAATAAAGTGCACCCTGAAAACCTAACACAGTATTGTCAAAGGAATATTAACTTTGTAAAACATTTTATGTGATTTAAAGGCAGATGCGTTCTATAACTAGAAGTTAAAGAAATGCAATTTTTCTTTTTAAATGACTAAAGGTTTGAATTATTTAAGATCGAACCAATAGTTAAACAAATAAGTAAATGAAGAATAGAAAAGAACACTAGATCAGAATTACCATATAGTAAAGTTAATTCATTTACCTCATAAAGAGGAAGGAAATTCTTAGATGTTACATCCAATGGGCAGTCATATATACAATTGAGAATGTGTAGAAATGCTTCCAGGTTCCACTCAATTGCTATACAGTCCAGGCCTGATTCACTACAAAAAGTTCCCAACAATTTAGCCAGAAGCAATTAAACAAAATTGATTAGAATAAAAATGTAGGGGATGATATAATATCCAAATTCAAGAAAAATAAAACTTGTTCATTTCTTCGAAGAATCATAATCTAAATTGAAAAAAGCACAACTTCAAGTTCCGGGCTTCGTTGAATTCAGTTTCACAAGAAGAAAGTGATCGAAATTGATTACCTGAAGCTCCCGCTTAGGAGGCCATTGAAATACGATGAGTGTTGAATTAGCCTGCAAGCAAAGATGGAAATTGATTCTCCCTCATTGTATTTTCCCGGGAAACAAACGGAAAAAGAGTGAGAAAATGATAAGTCACCACGCACCTGTTCCGATGGGCTTGAACTTTGACTGTTTGGTGACAGAGAATTGATGGCAAATCCCAGCTTGGGATATTCGTGACTGAAATTAGAATCTCTACATCGGTGCTGGTGGTGTTTGCTTGAATTCGGTTGGGGTTACTGCATACGACGGTGATGAAGTCGTCGTCTGAAGTTGAAGAAGCCATGCTCTGGTTTTCCGACACTCCGTCTGTAAGACAATGGAAGCAGAGAATATGCAGAAGTTTACAACTTTGTTCATGGAGTGACGAGCTTCTTCTTCCTTTTTTAAATTTAATTTCTAATGGAAAAGATGTTTATTTATTTAAATATTAATATATTCAAATTAATCCTTTTAAAATTTAACAATAAATTCATATTTAACATACCTAATCAGTTAATTTAATAAAAAAGTTTTTATTTATTAATTTATGAAGTATATGTGATTAATTATCTATTATATTATTATTTTATACAATGAGGGAGAATCAATAAAAACAATAATAAATAAGTTTCATTTCCTCCTCAACTTGTCGACGTAGCCATGAAAAGAAACCATCTGCTATTGGAGAGGAACGAGTGGTGGGAGAAAAGAAGCCATGAAATGGTCCTTTCCCTGCGTTAGCGTTGCTATTATAAAAGAAATCAACATGATGATCACAATTCCAGACATATTTTTTGAAAGCTAATTCATTTGTTTATGCATCTTTCATGAACAATATATAAGTTTAGGGTTAATTTTAGTGATATAAAACTCCTTTAAAAAGAACGTTTCAATGAAAGAAATATTTTTTTTTTCTTGTGTTAAAAATAAAGAATTGTTTTTAGAAATTAAAGGTGACTTTTGGTGAAGTATATTTGCTAGCTAATTTGTTCATGAATAATACTAACAGTGATTAGTTAGATGCCTAATGGTTTAACAAGGCATCGCAAACATGTTTGAGCTCTCACATTGGAACACAAGAGTTCCTTGGAGGTCTTTATAAAACTTACCCATGAAAATACAATAGAATGTATTGACTATGCAAATGGCCCAATTGAGTGGATTGTGGGTACGGGCATTTCTTAAATGCCAAATGTTCAATTAATATATTTAATTAATCAAAAATATGGGCCTTGGGCCTTGGGCTCTGTGATTTAAATTAAAACAGATTACTTAACTAATTATTTAATTAAAAATAATAGTATAGCCAAGCGGCTATACTTATTTGTTGACACGTGGCATTAATCGATAGTGGTTCTCCTTTTTAAAAAAAAAAAACAAAAAGGAGTACAGCCGGGCGGCTATACTTCATGTTTTGAATTTTTTTAAAAACACATGGGTTGACACGTGGCGGTTTATGAATGGGGGATCCTCTTTTTATATTCAAAAAGAGTATAGCCGGACGGCTATACTTGTTTGACACGTGGCTTTAATCGGTAGAGGTTCTCCTTTTTTGTTTTTCTTTTTTTAAAAAAAAATATTATAACAGGAGTACAGCCGCCGGGCCATACTCTATGTTTTTTAATTTTGTTCTAGTTGACACGTGGTGCAATATGGGTGGGGGTCATTTTTTATATATTTAAAAATAGCACAGCCGCGCTGCTATACTATTTTCACACAGTGGGCTGCTTTGTTTTCGTTTAGAAATGAGTACGGCCGTGCAGCTATACTCGATTTTTTTCTAATTTTGTTTTTAAAAATATTATAGCCGGGCAACGTTACTTGTTTTGTTTAAAATTTTTTTTTATCTTTATTAATAAAAATAGTATAGACGAGCGGCAATAGTCTTTTACATGTGTATATATATAGGTACGTATTTTTAAACAATACATTCATATTCTATACACGTCTCACCCTTTCTCTTAAAAAGAAAACATACAATAGTCGTATTGTACATCTCTATACTTATTTCTAATGTTTTATATATGTATTTTTTACAAAATTATCAATAAGACACAAAAAAAATCACGTATTATACGGGTAATTTTCACATATAATATAAGAGTAACATATGTTATAAAAATTATATTAAAGTATCATATAGTAGAAGATTAATATCTACTTTGCAAATTAAGATCTATAAGGTACAAATTAATGCAACTAGGAGGGTCCATTTTCATTTTTTATTTTTTTATTAAATAGTATAGCCGGGCGGCTATACTGCGATTTCTTAATAAAAATAATAGTATAGCCGGGCGCTATACTCTTATTTGTTGACACGTGGCATTAATTGATAGTGGTTCTCCCTTTTTTAATTAAAAAAAAAAACAAAAAAGGAGTACAGCCGGGCGGCTATACTCCATGTTTTGAATTTTTTTAAAAAGACATGGGTTGACACGTGGCGGTTCATGAATGGGGGATCCTCTTTTTATATTCAAAAAGAGTATGGCCGGGCGACTATACTTGTTTGAGACGTGGCTTTAATCGGTAGAGGTTCTCCTTTTAAAAAAAATATATATATATTATAAAAGGAGCACAGCCGCCGGGCCATACTCTATGTTTTTTTAATTTTGTTCTAGTTGATACGTGGCGCAATATGGGTGGGGGTCATTTTTTATATATTTAAAAATAGTATAGCCGCGTGGCTACACTATTTTCACACAGTGGGCTGCTCTGTCTTCATTTAGAAATGAGTACAGCCGTGCGGCTATACTCGATTTTTTTCTAATTTTGTTTTTAAAAATAGTATAGCCAGGCAGCTTTACTTGTTTTGTTTTAAAAAAAAAAATTTCTCTTTATTAATAAATAGTATAGACGAGCGGCTACAGTCTTTTACTTGTACATATATATATGTATGTAGGTTCGTATTTTTAAACAATACATTCGTATTCTATACACGTCTCACCCTTTCTCTTAAAAAAAAAACATACAATAGTCGTATTGTACATCTATATACTTATTTCTAATGTTTTATAAATGTATTTTGTACAAAATTTTCAATAAGACACAAAAAATTCACGTATTATACGAATAATTCTCATATATAATTATATTAAAGTATCATATAGTGGAAGATTAATATCTACTTTGCAAATTAAGATCTATAAGGTACAAACTAATGCAACTAGGAGGGTCCATTTTATTATTAATTTTTTTATTAAATAGTATAGCCGGGCGGCTATACTGCGATTTCTTAATAAAAATAATAGTATAGCCGACCGGCTATACTTATTTGTCGACACGTGGCATAAATCGATAGTGGTTCTCCCTTTTTTTTAAAGGAGTTCGGCCAGGCGGCTATACTCCATGTTTTGAATTTGTTTATAAAGACATGGGTTGACACGTGGCGGTCCATGAATGGGGGATACTCTTTTTACATTCAAAAAGAGTATAGCCAAGCGGTTATACTTGTTTGACACATGGCTTTAATCGGTAGAGGTTCTCCTTTTTTGTTTTTTTTTTTTAAAAAAAAATATTATAAAAGGAGTACAGCCGCGCGGCTATACTCTATGTTTCCGAATTTTTTCAAGTTGACACGTGCAAAACATGGGTGGGGGTCATTTTTTATATATTTAAAAATAGTATAGCCGCGCGGCTATACTAGTTTCACACAGTGAGCTGCTCTGTTTTCGTTTAGAAATGAGTACAGCCGTGCGGTTTTTTTTCTAATTTTGTTTTTAAAAATGGTATAGCCGGGCAAGGTTACTTGTTTTGTTTAAAAAAAAAAAAAATTATCTTTATTAATAAATAGTATAGACGAGCGGCTATAGTCTTTTACATGTGTATGCATATATATATATATATATATATGTATGTAGGTACGTATTTTTAAACAATACATTCGTATGCTATACACGTCTCACCCTTTCTCTTAAAAAGAAAACATACAATAGTCGTATTGTACATCTATATACTTATTTCTAATGTTTTATACATGAATTTTGTACAAAATTTTCAATAAGACACAAAAAATTCACGTATTATACTAATAATTCTCACATATAATATAAGAGTAACATATAATTATATAAAAGTATCATATAGTAGAAGATTAATATCTACTTCGTCAATTAAGATCTATAAGGTACAAACCATGCTACTTAAAGGGTGTAGCCAAACTTTTCATAAAAATTTAAATTCTTAAAATAAAAAAAATAATTTTTTTTTATAAACTGAGTATAGCCGTGCGGCTATACTATTTTAGGCGCCACGTGTCCACTTTTTATTAAAAAATAAAAATGAGTATAGCCGTCCGGCTATACTATTTTTAATATAAAAAGGAGGACCCCAACGTTTAGGCGCCACGTGTCCACTTTTTAATTTAAAAAATTAAAAACTGAGTATAGCCGTGCGGCTATACTATTTTAAATATAAAAAGGAGGACCCCAACGTTTAAGCGCCACGTGTCCACTTTTTATTAAAAAATAAAAAACTGAGTATAGCCGTGCGGCTATACTATTTTTAATATAAAAAGGAGGACCAGAACGTTTAGGCGACACGTGTCTACTTTTTTATTTTAAAAAAAACACACAGAGTATAGCCGTGCGGCTGTACTTTTTTTAAAAAAAAGAGCCCCCAGCGATTAGGCGCCATGTGTCCCAAAACGGTACAGCCGCACGGCTATACTATGTAAATAGAATTTCATTATTCTGTGGACTTTTTATATAATTTTTTTAATACTAATTAATAATTACTAATTAAAGTAATTCAAAAAGGCTAAGATGTTACTCAATTACATGTCTTGAATTAAAGAAGTGGGCCAAAAAACAAAAACAAAGAAAGTAATTATATGTTTATTAAAAAGGATTAAATTTAAATTATTTTTTTTTAAAAAGCATTACAAATACGTACAAACATGTACAATAGGACTATTGTACGTTTGCTTTTTAAAAAAAGGAGATGCGTATAGAACACGAATGTATTATTGGAAACTACGTACGTACACACACACAAACACACACATATACATATATATATATATATATATGATGACTAATTAAAGTAATTAAAAAAGAATAAGATATTACTTAATTACATATATTAAATTAAGGAAGTTGGCCAAAATAAAAAGAAAAGAAACTAATTTTATATTTTAAAATTTTATACTTTTCAAAAAAAAAAAAAACATGAACACTTCTGCCGACGAAATTTCGTCGGCAAAGATCTATGCCGACAAAATTTGCCGGATTAGGTTTCCCCAGACGAAAATATCTTTGCCGACGAAATTTCGTCGGGAGAGGTCTTATTTTTTAAAAATAAATATAAACTTAGGATGTTTAGGTTAATTAATTTTTAAAATTTTTATTTTTATTAACTACATAATATATTTGGAGATTTAATTAGTTGAATTAGCAATTATATTTTAATTATTATTTATTTAATGACGGATTATTATTAAATATTTAATTAACTTCATGAATTATATTACTTAATGAATAGTAATTCAATTTCTCTTTTTCTTTTTCTCCTTTAATATTCACTAAGTTAATTACTAATCAAAGTAATTATAAAAGTGAAATACATACTATGCTACTTAAAGGGTGTAGCCAAACTTTTCATAAAAATTTAAATTCTTTAAAAAAAAATTGAAAAAAAATTAAAAAACTGAGTATAGCCGTGCGGCTGTACTATTTTTTAAAATAAAAAGGAGGACCCCCAACGTTTAGGCGCCACGTGTCTACTTATTAATTAAAAAATAAAAAACTGAGTACAGCCGTGCGGCTATACTATTTTTAATATAAAAAGGAGGACCCCAACGATTAGGCGCCACGTGTCCACATTTTTTTAAAAAAACAGAGTACAGCCGTGCGGCTGTACTTTTTTTTGGTTTCAAAAAAAAAAAAGCCTCCAACAACTAGGCGCCACGTGTCCCA
>NC_047656.1:12833866-12834051 GCF_902201215.1 Prunus dulcis | reverse complement strand
CGGCTATACTATGTAAATAGAATTTAATTATTTTGTGGACTTTTTCTATAATTTTTTTAATNCTAATTAATAATTACTAATTAAAGTAATTCAAAAAGGCTAAGATGTTACTCAATTACATGTATTGAATTAAANAAGTGGGCCAAAAAACAAAANCAAAGAAAGTAATTATATGTTTATTAAAA
>NC_047656.1:12833600-12833779 GCF_902201215.1 Prunus dulcis | reverse complement strand
AAAAAAGGAGATGCATATAGAACACGAATGTATTATTGGAAACTACGTACGTACACACACACATATACATATACNTATACATATATATATATACATATATATTACGACTAATTAAAGTAATTANAAAAGAATAAGATATTACTTAATTACATATATTAAATGAAGGAAGTTGGCCAAAA
>NC_047656.1:12833373-12833592 GCF_902201215.1 Prunus dulcis | reverse complement strand
AAAGAAACTAATTTTATATTTTAAAATTTTATACTTTTCAAAAAAAAAAAAAATGAACNCTTCTCCCGACGAAATTTCGTCGGCAAAGATCTATGCCGACAAAATTTGCCGGATTAGGTTTCCCCNCACGAAAATATCTTTGCCGACGANATTTCGTCGGGAGAGGTCTTATTTTTAAAAAATAAATATAAACTTAGGATGTTTAGGTTAATTAATTTT
>NC_047656.1:12833160-12833367 GCF_902201215.1 Prunus dulcis | reverse complement strand
TTTTATTTTTATTAACTACATAATATATTTNGAGATTTAATTAGTTGAATTAGNNNNTATATTTTAATTATTATTTATTTAATGACTGATTATNATTAAATATTTAATTAACTTCATGAATTATATTACTTAATGAATAGTAATTCAATTTCTCTTTTTCTTTTTCTCCTTTAATATTNACTAAGTTAATTACTAATCAAAGTAATT
>NC_047656.1:12833015-12833154 GCF_902201215.1 Prunus dulcis | reverse complement strand
GTGAAATACATACTATGCTANTTAAAGGGTGTAGCCAAACTTTTCATAAAAATTTAAATTCTTAAAAAAAAAAATAATNATAAAGAAAAATTAAAAAACTGAGTATAGCCGTG
The DNA here is from genome assembly GCF_902201215.1 of Prunus dulcis. NCBI lineage: Eukaryota > Viridiplantae > Streptophyta > Magnoliopsida > Rosales > Rosaceae > Prunus > Prunus dulcis. Next base: position 12,833,041 of record NC_047656.1, on the reverse strand, counting down.
CGGCTATACTATTTTTTAAAATAAAA
>NC_047656.1:12832466-12832621 GCF_902201215.1 Prunus dulcis | reverse complement strand
TAATTAATAATTACTAATTAAAGTAATTCAAAAAGGCTAAGATNTTACTCAATTACATGTATTGAATTAAAGAAGTGGGCCAAAAAACAAAAGCAAAGANAGTAATTATATGTTTATTAAAAAGGATTAAATTTAATTTTTTTATTTTTTAAAAA